>NC_051160.1:53988023-54194515 GCF_013339745.2 Dermacentor silvarum | reverse complement strand
ACTTGGTTTGCTGTGTTAGTTGGTTCATCTTGAATGTATATTGAAGCAGCGCGACCGGAAGAGTACAAGAATAATAAGAAAACAGCCACCGCGCTATTCCTCCTTTGGCTCTTCTTCTTGTTCTCGTCTCATCACACTGCTTTAACATACATTAAACTTACCAAAAGAACTTCTTCTTGGGCAAGTTGGTGCTGATATTTCCTAGGTGAACTTGTCTGTGGCGCGAAAGGCATTTGGCGACAAGTGGCGACAAAACTTCGAGGGAGTTGTTGGAAGCTTACTTTATTAAAAAGAAAGGGTCTCATTGTGTTAGCGACACGTCCATCACATTGTGTTCTGCAGAAATGTGCTTTCTAGAAAACATTTTATCATGACCATGTAGTTCCTTGGCATACCTTGGCTCTCTGCGCACGCGCGGAAGTTAACTTTCTTTCTGTATGCTCTGACGCTGTCATTAAACAGTTGGTAGTTTGGCGCTTCACTGTCTCTTCTCTTCTGTCCCCTTTTCACAAAATGCATTTCGCGCCACAGACAAGTTCACCTAGGAAATGTTTATAATTACATTTTCACTTCGAAAACAAATCTGCTTGATTAATTTCTTCTGTATTTATTTTTATTTGATCTGTATTTTCTCTTCCCTACATAATCCCTAGAGTGATTGTCAGTATGCCGAAATAGATATATAAATAAATTTTCGATAAGTAAATACTAGACATCCTCGGTCCGTTGTGACGCAGCGATATCCCCTATCAGACTAACGTTGCACGTTGGGTTTGTCGGTATAACATGATGGAGGCAAAAAAGGCGTAGTGCATCATAAACCGGACACAAGAAGAACACAGACAACACACACGTTTGGCGCTAACTTTCAACAAGTTTATATTGTCGCGACGTCGGAAACTCGAGGGACAAACGAAACGCACTTGTCGGTAAAGGCAGTAACAAGTGGGCTGTGCCGCTGAAGTTTGAGAACTGCTTCTAAAAGTTCGGCCGTGAACGCGGTTCCTCTGTCAGTAATTACAGTCGCTGGGGCACCGTGCATAAGCACGACGTTTTCGACGAAAAATCTAGCTGCTTCAGCTGCTGTTCCGCGCTGGGTAGCTTTTGTCTCCGCATAACGGGTAAGGTAGTCAGTGGCGACAATAATCCACCTGTTCCCTGTAGTTGAAGTTGCAAACGGTCCAAGAAAATCCATGCCAATTTTGGCAAAGGGCGTTCCCGGTACCTCTACATGATGTAGGAGACCAGCTGGCTTGTCAGGTGGTGCTTTGCATCATTGGAAGTCAGGAGAAGTGCGTACAGGATGTTTAACATCGGCTGGGAGCTTCGGCCAATAATACTTCCGCCGCAGTCGGGACAATGTTCGTGTGTAGCCCAGATTACCGGAGGTGGCCTCATCATGACACGCTGTGAGAACTTCATTGCGAAGCGAAGGAGGCACGACCAGTAAGTAGGTGCTGCCCGTCGGAGAAAGGTTCTTCTTATAGAGAACATTGCCCTTCAAACAAAATGACGCCAGACTCCGTCCAAACAGTCGAGGCACGTCTTTGCCTCGGTCTTCCAAGAAATCTATAAGCGGAAGCAGTTCTGGGTCGTCGCGCTGCTGCTGGGAAATGGTAAATGTATCGACGACTCCCAAGAATGCACCGTCTGTCCTGATCCTCGGTGGCAGAAGGCTGTATAGGTGACCGAGAGAGGCAGTCGGCATGCTTTTTCCCTGACCTGTATACGACGGTCGTGTCGAACTCCTGAAGCCTGAGGCTCCAGTGCGCCAGTCGACCGCAGGGGTCTTTTAAGTTAGTCAGCCAACAGAGAGAATGGTGGTCACTGACGCGGTGAATGAGCGACCGTACAAATAAGGGCGAAATTTAACAACAGCCCGCACAAGGGCGAGGCATTACTTCTCCGTAGTGGAATAGTTTTATTCTGAGCGCGAAAGAGTTCTGCTGGCGTAGGCTATCACTGGAGTAATGGCGATCGAGAGGTTGATTCTCGGGAATGCGTGTACGGGTCCGAGCAGGCGTCCCGAGCATCAGGTACCCAGCACCTCCACCAGTGTCGCGACGTCGGAAACTCGAGGGACAAACGAAACGCACTTGTCGGCAGAGGTGGTAACAAGAACGGACGGTTATTAATACCGCGCGCTAGTCACTGCTTCTTCTTCTTCTTGCTCTGTATGTTTATCACAAGTGCCGATATGTCTTGTTACGTCGTCGTCTTTGCGGCACTAGACACGCGGTATTATTGCGGGATCACAGCACACATCCCCTATCAGAACTCATCCCAACTATCGCGCTCGCAAAACATGACAACGCTTGAGGTGATTGCGACGAGTAAGGTACGGGCAGCGCGCAATAAGATGAGTGAGCTGACAGGAGAGCCAGGTGAGAGCTTTCATACAACACTCCAATTTATCTCCACTTCTTGAAATCTAATTTGTTTTCAATGTCCTCGCATCCTGTACAGAGAGAGAAAAGGATACATGAAAGGTAGGGAGGTTAACCAGGAATGAGCCCGGTTAGCTAACCTGCACCGGGGGAAGGGAAAAGGGGAGAAAATATTCACAAGAAGAAGAGAAAGTCCGCTGTGGCTATCGCGACGTAGTAACAGTTTTCTGCTCTGTATCACAGATGGTTACTCAGTCCGGTAGCCTTCAGAAATCGCAGCAGCCCTTTTGTGACCTTTGTAGCTTCGATATGCGAGGCCATGGTCCCAAAATTTTGTTCAAGGTGAATGATTTTCTATCCAATTTATTTAGAGCTTGGCTGAGGTCATGCCTTTCATGTTCAAAAGATTGGAAGTAGCACTGCAGGAGGTGTTATATATGGTCTCCTCGACACCGCAGGCATTGCAGTCGGCGCTGTCGGCCATTCCAATCCACGCGTCCTGTGGAACACAAATCACCGCACTGCTTCTCTGTCTTGCCGATAAGAGCTCGCCCATTCATATCCCCTGGCCTTATCTGTACACGCCGCGTTTATGCGCAAATTTTTCCTTAAACCATTTTGTCTTTCCACTTGCGTACTGACATGCGTAAAAGTCGGACCACGTATATTCCGGATACCAGCTCGACTGGCTTGCCTTCATAATTAATGTGTCTTTCCTTCGGCCTGAGCAATTCTCTACCAACCAGTGCCTCACTCGCAAAAAGAAAAAAAACGACAAATGACTCAGCACTACGCAAAATTTACGCCACAGTTTCTAACGCCATGCTTCCGGTTGTGCGTATATTTGCGGCTCGTAGCTCAGTGATGTGACGTCATCACAGGCTAAATGTTATCGTCCTGGCCATGGCCAGGATGCCATTCTGGCTTTGTGTGATCGATTCAGAAAATCTTGATCCACATTCGCAGAACACTTCTCACACTAAATTTGTTGATAAGGACAAATGGAAGGTAACTATAATTTGGGCCATACCATTTCCGAAGGTGGCAATCAGTCAAAGACAGCTCTTATAGAGGAAAAACATTGAGAATTCCACCTCTACTTCTTTTATTTCATGCAATATTTTCTATCTACCCTTTTCTATGTCTTCCACTCCCCTTATCGAGGAAATTTTCGTCACGGGCATGCCAATTTGAACATCTGAAAACAAAGAAATCGTCTACCGATGCGTTCTTTCATGCTTTTAAAACGATTTGCGCCAACATCCAAAAGGCTTCTCTTACATAGGAACGTTTGCTCTTCGGTCCCCAGCCTTCGGAAAACCACCCCACATAAGCATACTAGCGCAGTTTTGTGAACACGGGCCTTTGCCCATATGGGAGTTACGAGATTTAGTTATGCGCACTCTGGGTCATATTCACCAAACACCTCTTCACTAATCAGGCACTCTTATTGCTAAAGTCCCTGTTAAATATGCTTTTCATTCTCTCTCTTCATCTCATGCTCTGCAGGGGTGATCACTGCACTACATCTTTGTGGCAGAACGACACAATGTTTCTTCGTTGTTTAGTGTCTAATTTAGTGTGGGCCAGCATTATTCCCTCGTATACTCTGAAAAAAGAAAGTGGGGGTGAGAGGAAAATGCGCTGGCAATGTTTACCATCTCCAATGAGGCATCATTGTATGCTTTCAGAAGAAAATACCTCCCCGAGGGGTTCCAAATGGCTCAAGTGCGAGAACGCGCGAAGAGGAGTGCTGAAAAGACCTTTGCTTCTACTTCTTTTTTTTATATTTCATGTCAAATCTAAAGTGGTATCTGTAAGGCTTTCTTCTTGATTTGACAGCTCTGTAAGATGGCGAAGCAGCCCCTCTCTGACTTCAGGAGGGAGGCGTAAATATACTATTTGTTGGCATTGCTACGTTCAAGAGCGACATTCCGGTCATGAGGGACGCAGTAATCCAAGATTAATTCATTTGACCACTTGGTGTTCTTCACTTGCATCTCGTCCAGCGTTATGCTGCTGGTGCACAATGCGGTGCAAATACAGGCTCACAATGCCTGCATTTCTTTTTCTTATAACGCGATAGCGTTAAGAGCCCCGTTTCGCCGAAAATCCTGCGCCGGCATCGGCGCAAAGCTTCGGCGTCCGCGGCGGATAAATTCATACCGAACCACCCAGACCACACAGGCCCTCCGAGTGGCGCAAGGCGTTAGTGAACAAAAATTGAATTTCTCAAAGTAAAATTCGTCAGAGAAATCCTAAAGTATGTCTCAACTACAACCTACAGACATGGTAGCGTCAGATTGTAAATTCAATGTACGAGAAAACATAATTCTGTTACGAGAAAACTCAAACACAAGCCCCTTTTCCAGCATTTCTAACATAACAACAGAGGCTCGCACGGTGCCAGCTTTGACGCCACTTGGTACCAGCTTTTTGGTGCCAGCTTGCGTCGCAGGATATATGTGCCACTGGGTAGGCCACTCATCAGTAGCGAAAAAAAATAATCATTTAGGATTTATCTCGTGTTCGGGAGGAATCGAACTCCCGTCATATATTTTCAGACGTACTATACTCTGAATGTATATTCACACAAGCGCCACGCGTGAACTTCGCGGCGACACCGCTGATTGACCCAGCATCTCCAGAGGAAAGTGCGAGAGAGAATACGGCGGCATTCACGCGTCATATATGGCACGTTTCTTTGGTGGCAACACATGGTATCGCTGCTTTCCTACATTGCTAATTTCGTTAACCTCCGCACTCATCGTGAGATTGGTTCTGCCGCGATGTTTTTAAGATACTGCCCAATACAGGTTCGAAGGAGTCGAACTAAAATCCCAGCGGTAACTTGCTGTAGGTAGGTCGATTCCTTAAGCACTCGCGTTATTGTGCGGCTTTCGAGTTTGGTAATTGATGCGGTGCTTCACTCGGCACACAGATTTCAAGAGTGGCGGCTTACTCTACTAATATTGGAGGCTGCAATAGGCAATACAGTATCGGACGAGCTAGGACGACGCTTTCGGCATCGTAAAGCGGTTCTTTAGATGAAGGCAGAGTCCGCTGCTAGATTAGGCTGTGGTCGCCGTAAATGAGTTCACATGCGAAAGAATTGCTGAGGACTGACAGCAGACGGGAAAAAAACTTTACATTGTCTTTTAAGAGCGGAGCTCTTTAAGCCGACCGTAAGTCCATGTGTCGCGAACAAAACCTCGCTGAGTGATGACGTCACCTGCGTTGCCTAACAACATCTGTGCCAGCTGTGCATAGCTTCGCAAGACTCAGCGCCACTTTGCTAGGCCTTCGCCAAGCTCCGCCAACCTGCTTAGACACTGCGCGCAGCTGCGTCTGCCTCCGCAAGTCGGGACGTCACCGCGCCGCACCTGTGTCTCGCTCCGCCAAGCTCCGCCAAGCTCCGCCTACCTGCCTAGATACTGCGCGTAGCCGCTTCTGCTTCGCGAGTCGTGACGTCACCGCGCCGCACCTGCGTCTCGTTTCGCGAAGCGAAACCGAGCAAAAGCGTTTGAGCGTTCAGAAGCGTCCAGATACTTTAATGACCGAGTGTTCGTTGCTCCTTGGGCTGTCGATGATTCCGGGGTGATCTTGCGCAAAACGTGGCCGAGTCTCGAAGCATAACCTCGCAAAAATTTGGCCGAACCGAGATAAAGCTAGTTGAGGTCGCCAGCTTTAGGGAGCCTACATGCAACGCCGTTTTAGGGTGGTGACAATACCAACATTTTGACCGCTATTTACCGCCAAATTTGGCGGGTAGCCATTTTGGTCCCCAGTCTTTCTGCCTTTTTTTTTTTGTCACGCTCTGATGTACTCATGTTGGCACGCGATCTATTAAACTTCTTTAATTTAGTTTTGCGCCAACGCGCACAAGAAACCTGCATACATCTTTAATATATTAGTTGCCTTTACCCTTTATTTTACCACATCAAACTTACTTTTCTATTGCACGTCCTGCGACACATATAAAGCAACAAGTTATAAGGCACGATGGCGTGCTCGTGGTAGGATTATCTCACGCCAAGAATGTGAACTGCATTAAGCATTGTCGTTGCCTTCCAGTTGTACATATTATTTAAAGGGTGATTTTCTAAGTGTGCTGTAATAAAGACTGTCCTTACTAGTCTGTTTAAATAAAACGTAGACGTGCCGTGTACGGCGCTCAGACGCGCCATTTGTCTCTGGCTGTTGAGGCCAAAGTTTATTAAAAGAAGTTAATTAATTTGACGTCACCAAGCGTTGCGGGAAGTGTGGTCTATCGGCTGGTCTTTCGCCATTTTGGTACCCACAATTAACCCGCCAATTTAGCTGGCGGCGGCAAGTGCCCTTACAAAGGTTGTCACCACCCTAAAACGGCGTTGCATGTCGGCTCCCTAGCCAGCTTCGCTGTTTGCACAGTCTTCGCACCAGTAGCGTGAAGCTGCCCCTAATTTTTCCTTTTTTTTTTCAAGAATGAAAAAAAAAACACAGCATATCCACGGGGTGAATGATGATGAGTGGGCGAAGCTCCGGAGGGAATCATCGGATCTCCCGTTTAAGGGGACGCTAGCACAAACGCGTTAGAAACGTGCAGTACTCTCTAGTAAGGGGGAGCGGCCACAGCGTCTTACGCAGCCATTTACACATGCCGGAACGTGCACCGCGTTTGCCGACGCCATCACATGACTGCTGAGAGAGTATACCCCCCGTATTCATAAACGCTCCTCGACTTGAACTTGACTTGCCACCGCCTTGGGCAGCGCGTTCGAAACGCGTTGAAGGTAAGGCGGAGAGGCCACAGCGTCTTACACCAGCTTCTTACACGGGCCGTAACGCGCTAGCACAAACTCGTTAGAAACGCGCTAGAAACGCGGCCTTTCGTTAATGTTGGGTATTTATTGCCATCGTGGTGCGTGTGTCCATGTCCGCTTCGTGGCGTAGTGGGCTAACGCCGCGCGCTCGGAAGCGAGGGGTCCCTGGTTCGATTCCGCGCTACGGACACAACTTCGGAATTTTTTTTCTCATTTTTCTCAGACTGGTTACACACTACTACTACGACGACGGGGACGGAACGGGTGCCGCTATAAGGAGCTTCGCCCCTAAAAATAAGCTTTCTGCGCAAACCTTGCCGGACACTTCTAACCGAGGTTGCTGAGTGCTGATGCTGTCTTGACGAATAGCACATGCGAGAGTATATGCCCACGCGCCAGTTTCCTGGTAGGCAAAAAATGCAGGAATGAAAACTTTTATAGCATTCGACTAACTGCTTCCCGAAAGCTTGGCTTCCCATGGATTCCAAGACGAGCATTAGGTTTACTTTATTACGAATACAGGCTCGGGAAAATACAACGGGACATATATCAGTCTTGCATCGCACCTGGCATTCAGATATAACGAACGCAGAATAGGACACCAGATCTTGTTTATATACACTGCACCCATACTACGCGTTGTTTCAATACCACGATTTAACTGGCCGATGTCTCAGCCGCAAGGCGACTAGGTCAAGCCGAGAAGCTAACATGAGGAGGTTTGTCTGTCAGAACAGTAGCACGCTCGGTATCAGCTTGATGTTGTCCGCGAACGAACGAGCGTGCAAGTGCTACAAAATGGGAAGCAATGACGGCGCCACTGCACACATAATAAAGTGTTATTGTCAAATAGCATTTGAGAAAAAAAAAGGTCTATCTTTGATTATACTTTCAAAAATATGTTGGCAGTTCTTCGGGAAAAAAAACACTGAGCCTGTACTCTGAACAAACTTCCTTATATTCAAACATTCGTTTCAAGAATGTGCTCTTATTGCAACATTCACCTTATAGTTCGCCTGGGATGTGGTATAGCAACAAGTAGTATAGTTCAATAAACATGCGAGGCCGACAGTAGTAACAGCGTGGGCGACGTTGGACTGTTTATTTGAAGAAGCGTTGAAACTTTATTCCGTAGAAACATTACTAGACCAGCTTGTTAGATAGAGGTGGTTTTTGCCACTGGTGTAATGTTTCGCCACAGGTTGCAATAACAGCATGGCGTACAAGCCGCAAGGAGAGGAAATTCGATTTTTCCGCTCCGATTCAGCCACCCGTTTTGTGGATAACACGTACGTCCTCACCAAGAGCCACCGTATTGTTTTCATGGGGTGCCCATTCCTGATTACTGATTTACATTCTGTGCGGCAGCGCAGAAATGTATAAGCATGATGTTGGTATTGTGTTGTTTTATCAGCTGCAGTCATCGCTTTGTTGAGCTACGCCATCGGCATCATACAGGAAGCTCAACGTGGACCTACAACGTAGTGTAGGCTTGAAAAGCATCAGAACGATGCCGTTGGTTGACGCAAGAACGGTGACAATTGACACTTACAGATTCATATTACACTTTAAACACTTATCGATGTTTCCCGGTTGCACTGAGCTGACCGCACACGAGTACTGTTATATCTCAGTTCCCGCATCAAGCATTCAGATCTTAAGCTTTTCCAATTCACGCTGGCAATCCGCAAAATATCTGCTCCAGGTCGAGTGCCGGACTGATGATGCCAAAATGTTCACACACACACGCACACGCACCGCGACTGATTATGCTCATCGGATGATGCACGACGAGCGACAGGCTTTTGCCATCGCGGAGCGCAATCCGTCACTGTAGCTTGTCGCGTCGCCTGTTTTTGGCCAGCCAGAAAATATCTCTTGTCGCTCGGAAGTCAGCGCGGGACATCTGCTGGGGACAACGATTGCGCAACAACATGGCAGCAACCAGTCCGCCCTGATCCACCCGCTTCGATATGAATTAGCTCTTACAACTTGCTCTCTGCCGTGACAGCAAAAAATAAACAGTAAAATCAGTCATCGCTTCGTCTAATCACAAGCTCAGGACAAGGTATCGGAGCTCTCTTGTCGTAACTGTTGAGATCGGTTGTTTGTTTTGACGCTGTTAGGCCTGAGACGCCACCGAAAGCCGAGAAAGTGTTCAAGTTTTGCTCCCCAGATGGCGCCACGGCATTTTACGCTGGTGGCAGGGGACGGACTTCCATTGGGTATGATAGCATATTAAAGCTAGATCTAGATAAAACGTTGACCTCTTAGAACATTTGAGATTTCTTTACGAGCACACGATGCAATGAAAATCTATCGCTGCATGGGGCTGCCGCTTTACAGCAGTCAATGACTGCAAAGTGGTTCCTTGTATGAGCGCACATCAAGTAACTACTTCTTCCAGCGAGATATAGGAGCTCAAAATTGTTACGCACCCCACGATGGCAACAAATTCAAGCAGCACCGTGCTGGCTCGTTGAAGAAAGGTGGTAAGGCTCGCAGCCACAGAGGAACGAAAAACACTTGGAGAGGGCATGACGTCCAGCAGCTAGCCTCGACCAGCCAACCTCCTCTTACGCCCCCCCCCCCCCCTCCCTCCCTCCCTCTCTCTCTCTCTCTCGTTTCAGGGCCTGTCTGAGCATTGGCTCTCGGGAAGTAGGCCCTCTAATGTCTCCATAATTTGCAAGGCATTGTTTGCTTTAAGTGGCCTTTAGTAGCGGCCTCTTTTTTCTTATCGGCCATCGTCATCCCCTCTCCCCCATACTAACCGCGCACTCGGCGGCTATATGCTACCGCATGCCTATCACGTGCTGAGAGTTTATTTCCCATTAAGCTTTCATCCACGTTTTTTTTTCTTTTTTTTTTAAGCCTACGCTTCAAAACTGTCAAGTGATGCTCCCTCGTCTTTTTACATCCTCCATGATTCCAGCGCGCTCGTTGCTCGACCTTTCCTCCTCGCCCGATAAAAAGGTCTATAAAGCCGGGTGCTTCGATGGTGTGTTTCAGTCTGCTTCGGATAGCCCCTAAGCGATTCCCCCAACTGCGGAACTGAAGTACACACAAAGCGAAGCGTTAAAACAGTGAATCGCATGTGTTGCGCAGCAAATGCTTCGAATTACCATACATTCCTACAACGCGTGAGATATGCAAAATAGTTTGCCAATCCGGAGGGGGTGTAGTGGAGGGTCGTAGTACGAAGAGACTGAAGACGACCGAGACGTTTCGTTAGCCAATATCGACTGAAGACAACGTGAAATTTCTACCATGCGCGATCTTCGCTACTTTTATGCTAGTGTGGCTGCTTGTCTTGTAATAGAGGTTAACGCCTGTTTTCGCGCAACAACACTAACACTTGGAAGAGCGCCTTCTGCAGGAGTAGCATTTGGCTGTTCCGAGCAGCAGGAAATAAGATCCACAGTGTCCAAGCACATGACAAGACTCGTGAAATTTAAACTGTCGTGTTGCATAGAGTTTGATAATGTTTGATAACAAATTCGCATGGAAGCTTCCGTCACAGTAACCATGAAGGAATGGGAGTTATTGTGGAGGGCAGGGAACAAACATTAGAGTGAGGCCCATGCGTTATATCTTGGCACAAGGTTACCACTGTACATGCGTCAAGCAAATCTATAAGACCGAGCTATCTGGAATAATATTTTTGTTAGTTAGTGCTCCTCTCACCTTCTGGTTTTAAGTACTATGTTCCTAAACTGCGCGGGTAAACATCTATAATCTTCAAGTTGATAAAAAAATGGCAATTTTACTGTGGCACTTACCTTAATTCTTGAATATGCTACCTAAAAGGGCGACTAAAGTTATCCCTGTTTGTTCACGTAGAAGTTTGACATACTGCAAGCTAAACAGCGTGAAGGAACGAAGACGCGGGGCAGTGCTAATTCTGTTGTACGCATACAGGGTGTTTCACATTAGTTGGGCCAAACTTAACTTTATTTAACTTGGGCTAAACTCACTTTGCGAATACATGCAAAGTGCCTCGAGCGGCGAGTCACGCGGCCATTTTGCGTGTATTCGCGGGTTTCTTTCCCGCTCGGAAAAACGCTTCCATGTAGCACATATTGAGCAACAGAAAGCTGCATCGGGAGTGTTTCATGTAGCTCTACAATTTTCTCATTGACGCTTATCCTCTTGTTAACATAATTGATAAGTCGAATAATTATTTAAGACTAAGTATCTAATTAGGCGGAATGCAAAAAAAAATAATCTGAGTATCTCCAAGCGATGGCAAACAACATTACCTTGGTTCTGTCCAGCTACGTAGCATTTGCATAGTTTTAAAGTTTGGCCCAAGTTAAGTGAGACGCCCTGTATGCGTTACCTCTTTCTTTCTCCTTTAGAGCTGTTTACCTTTCGGTCTAGAAGGTTCTTTCGCACATTTGCCGTCAAACGACGTACACTGAGTTATACGGACCATTGAATCCTGTTGTTTGTCGGGATGATGTACTATAAAAAAAAGTGCTCCCTCGAGTGATTGCCTAACAAATGTATCCTCCAAGCGTAAACAAGCGAAGATCGCGTGACCTGCATGAGTGCTGCGCGTGAAGCCACTTTGTAGCTCCAGGGCTCATGTGCGAACGCCGTTGGAGTAGGACTTCGTTAAAACTGGCGAGTTATTGCACGCATATCTTTCTGGCAACAACGCAAGTTTCGGGCTGTTTTTTTTTTTCTATTCTAACACTGAAACTGTTTACCGAGCTGTCCGCATCACGCGGGGAGCAGAATATGAATAATCGAAATTTGAGTATGGTTTCAACGTGCTCGCTTCTTTCTACGCATCTTGTTGATTTATGCATATTAGTTCATTTCTGCAAGATTCAAGTTCCTTTCGGTCGCTCCGTGTGTGTCTCAGCCGTGGCTTGCAAGCCTGCTGCTAGCCTGTTGGACCTTGATAATGCTCGCAGACTTTAGCGCGCGCGACACTTACTGCCACGTGCTAACAAATATCCGCGGGGGTATTCCAAGGACGCGAGCACTGAGCAAGCCGACTTGTTTACGGGCCTATAGGATCAAGGCGGATGACAAAGGTCAGCACCGGAGTCTGGGCAGGTCGTGCCATTAAAGGTGCCCCCATCTTCGCACACGTTGATTCTCGGGGCTTGCCAGGTCATGGCCGGGGTCATGGCGCGTAGGGTCACGACAAGGTCAGGACAAAGGTCGCACAGGCAGCCTCTCCGCAGTAGCAACACGCATCGAGTCCGCGCTTCATCGACGCCTCGCCGCTGTTACGAGACTGGAATTTAAAGGAGCGTGTTTCCGCCGTTTCGTGTCTTACGCCTTCGCACCGTAGCTCGCGGGCCTTACGCCGTTCGTGAATGCGTACTTTTTTTTTTCTTTCCAGATTAACGTGCAATCATCCTGTTTTGCTTCTTCGTGCCGCCCGTCAATGCCAAGACTCATTGAGCGTCGACACACGCTGTCTCTGTGTAATTCGTCAGCACGCCCCACCGATAAGTGCGCCTATTATTACGTCTCCCGCCAAGTTGGCCGCCGGCGTCCGTCTTCGCTAGCTCTCCTCCTCTCCCAAACTGTAGTCTATCGTCGTTGCTGGAAACGTGCCCTTAAACGCCTCCGCTGACTGTCCGGTGAAATATCACATGCTAGCCCTTGCCCGGGCATTCTGCCGACGCCTTTCCAAAACAACGTTGCTGTGCGGTCTCACTCACTCACTCAATAAATCAATCAATTATTCAATAACTACATTATATAAATTGTGTGTCTGTCCGTCTGTCCGTCACGCGTGTACTGTGCAGTGATGTCAAAGTGATGTCTGCTGTTAAGTAGTCAGGCTATTCGAAAAGTTGCAGGGAGGGGGGAGTGAGTAGTGGAAGGGCTTCCAATCGCTACAAAAAGGTCAGCATGCTGTTGGTAACTTTTAAAACTTCGGCAACTGCAACCGCATAATCGCCACTCTTCTTCATAAGCGCCAAGATCCCGCATGGTGATGTTCTATGAAGCACGACGGTAGCGGCAACAGTAAACAGTAGAGCATTGCAAGGATTTTGTTCCATCGTTACCATTACTACCTCAGTCGGACACCAGCTCCGCAGCCCAGATTTAGCAAAGAAGAGGGGCATTTGGGCCTTTTGGGATAGCTTCTACACTCATCGCTGTATATGCACAGTTCAGCAACGTTAACGTGGGTGTACTATACCTTGACTGCGCTTCCACAATGACATGAAAGACGACGGCGATGCAGGCCTGTGGGCTGGCTGTGCGAACTGTCACTGCACATCAAATATAAGCATTTGAAGAGTGTCCAAACACACGCCCGCAACGTATAAGCTGTGTTGTCATCGTAGCAATGACTTTGTGTCCTCGTCATGCCTAATAGAGTTATCGAATGCTTGATTTTAAATTTGCTGTGTCCGGTCGTGCTTTATCGCGATAGCGTTTAGGGCCCCGTGTCGCAGAAAATCTGGCGTCGGCAACCGGCATGTGATCGCGGGTGACGGAGAAAATCATCCAACCCCATCGACCGCGCAGGCCCTCTACGTGGTGCAAGGTTTTGGTGAACAAAAATTGAATTTCTTACAGTGAAATCCGTCAGACAAATATGACTTTACCATTCGGCATCGGATTCGCCGTCGGATTGTAATTTGAATGTACGAGAAAACCTAATTCTGCTACGAGTAAACTCAAACACAAACCCCTTTTCCAGCACTTCTACCAGACCTGCGCGCGTCGGGGCAATAGCAAACAATTAATAAAATAATTTAAAATGTGCTAGGGCCCTCACATTTTGTTATAAGACCACTTATATTTCCCCTAGAAGAACGTCATTCCAGCAATGCATCTCAGTTTAGAAGTGAAGCCGACTTTAAGGGGAACGGTGTAAGCTTGGTCTTTGTAAGCTGGCTTTCCCACGTTCAGTGTGCCGTGAATGAAGCCTACTTGCCATTTGCGAACGATGCGATGCGAACGGGTCGCGAAAACGCATTCGCGTTCTACTCTTAAGGGCGAAGCTTAAGCGTCCTCCAAATTTTTCCCTTAGGTCGACATGCCGTTCCGCCGTTTTAAAGCGAGCAGCTTTCGTTCTTTCCGCTTTCGCGCTCGAACTAGCGCGCGTTCTAGCTCTTTGAAACGCACGTGCTTTCGCACGAGAGCTTTGTGATCTCTGAAGGTTTAGACGCAGAGAACCTATTTGGTGAAGCGCCATTTGGCCTATTCATAGACTGACCTATCGCCGGGCAGATTAACAATGTCCACTTCCTCTACATTTCGGGGATGGTACTTTTCCCGTCCGTCTACTAAACCGTGATAATCGCTCTCTTCCGCAAGCAATTCATATCTTTCTCTAGCTGGCCATGCTGTGGTCGATGGTGGCATTGTCTCGCGTTTCTTAGTCGCCAAATATTTTTCTGACGTAGGTACTTATTGCGTCGAGTGTAACATTGCATGCGAAAACTACGCAAGCACTAGACCACATTTAATTCAACGGTCTCAGATACCCATCGCGGTATCCGAGAGGCTGTGGAAATGCGCTGTTGAGCTCGAAGTCGCGGGTGCTGTCCCTGCCGTGGGGGCCGCATTTCGATGGTAGTTAAAGGCGAGAGCGGTCGTGTACTTAGATTTAGGTAAACCTTGAGGAACCCCAGGTGGCCAAAACTAATCCTGAGTCCCTCTACTACGGCGTGCATCTTAATCAGATTGTGGTTTTTCGCATGTAATTATGTCCCAGAGTTTAAATAATGACCTGGAAAGGAACTCAAAACACAGTACGTCCACTTCACAAAGCAGAAAACTATAACCAATTCGCATTCGACATAGAGACAACGGCAGGCAACTGATAAGAGATATAGTATCAGTTTAGTTAAAACTCTGTTAGGTCGTAGACGACCTTCCAGTGCGCAATCATTCGATTAAACTGAAATCTTGAAGAAACAGTGCGCTCAACATTGCGATCCAACAGACGTGTCCTTCTAACCGTAGTACTTAGCTTAGACTTGTGTAAGACTGCGCTATCACGCAGCTTCCGAGCTCGGCTATTTGTGCGTCATGCATACTCTCAGGCTGTTTACGCACCACGCAATGTTTGCACGCATTTCGGAGGCCACAGCATGCCCAATATGCGGTGTCTAAGTCCACGCGCCAGCGACAGTTTCCCCCCTCCGAGTAATAGGAACGGATCTCGAAGGCTATGCTCTTGCGGACTGCATGCGCCAGAAGTGATTGCGGAGCCGGAATTGCGTCATGGCAGCCACGTTTCAGACGCCACCTACATCGCACAGAACGAAAATGACGTGCGCATTGCAGAGATCGTGCGTTAATGAGTGGTGTGCGAGCCCTGCTGCTGCGACAGCAAACTAGTCCAGAGCCGGAAAGAATTGCTTAAAGTCGTTTTTTTTTTTTACTTTCTTTTTTTTTTCCTTTTATCCGTCGTATCGCAGCGCCAAGATCTGCGGTGCCCTCTGGTACGCCAATACACGTGTCTTGCTTAGGGATTTTTTTTTTTTGTTTGTTTTTGCTTTATTGTTTCTGTCTCCTCGACCATGAGACCATACATGCCAAGGGCGAGATTGCGGCAGCCTGCATGGGTTCACGAGCGAGAACTAACCCGCGACCTTGGAGTGCTTTTGGCGGAGAGAAGGGCAATTTTCTCAGCAATAACTCAAACCCTTACCGTGCCCTATCACGTTGGGGGAATTCAAAGTAGGCGGTCCGTCGGTCTATCTAGGCTTCACTTTTTTTACTTATATACCATGTAACAGAACTTGCAGGGAAATTAATAGCCCTCTCCAGCGTAACAGAAGTCAGCTGTCACGAATTACAGGGCAGAAATTAAAAAAAAAGAAGAGAGAGAAGCTTAGCGAACTCCACAGAAAACTGTTCATGACAGAAGTAAAAAGTCTGTCTATTTTTCTTTGTCTTCTAATTTGCTGTATCTTACATTTTCCTGTAACAGTAAATGGCGTCTCCCCAGTAAGTTTAGAGCTTGGCTTACAAGACTGCGTTACCTAGTGCTTCCATTCAACTCTCACCTACACATATTTGGTCTGGCTCTGCCCCTTCACTGTCACTTCAGAAATTCCATGGGGATGCAATAGCGGCCGTAAAAAATGTCGAGCACAAAATAAACAAAGAAAGCCCCCCCCCCCCCCCCTTCTCATTGAGGCACTTAGATTCGTAAATGAAAGCCCTGGGGTGTTCATATGGTGGTGTGTAAACAACCCAAATTTCACACAGGTAACACACAAGGCATAAAAAGCAAGGATAACAGCCAGGACATGCACAGACGTTCATGCCTGAACTGTAACGGGCATGAACGCCTCGTGTTGCGTACAAGCAACACGAGGCATGTTTTATGCAACAATTCAGCAGAACGTATCCTTTTTTCCACTTCTGTATCAGGAAACTGATACGGGTTCTACAGAGATAATTCTGAAAAGAACGTACGGGTTTCCTCATCATCATCAGCCTATTTTTATGCCCACTGCAGGACAAAGGCCTCTACCTGCGATCTCCAATTACCTCTGCCTTGCGCTAGCTGATTCAAATTTCCACCTGCAAATTTCCTCATTTCATCACTCAAACCTGGCCACCGCGGCCGCATTTCGATGGAGGCGAAATGCGAAAACGCCCGTTTCTTTGCGTTGTAGTGATGTTCCCCAGATGTTCAAAATTAATCTGGAGCGCTCCACTACGGCGTGCCTCCTAATCATAACGAGTTTTGGAACGTAAAACCCCAGAAATCAATCAATCAATTTCATCACCCCATGCACCTAGCTTTCCGCCGTCCTCGACTGCGCTTCCCTTCTCGTGGCACCCACTCTGTAACTCTAATAGTGCACCGGTTATCTACCCTACGCATTACATGGCCTGCCCAGCCCTATTTCATTCTCCTAATGTCAAGTAGAACATCCGCTATGGTCATTTGCTCTCTGATCCCCACCGCTCTCTTCCTCTCTCTTAAGGTTACGCATAACATTTTTCGTTCCATCGCTCTTTGTGTGGTTCTTAACTTGTTCTCGAGCTTCTTTGTTAACCTCCAAGTTCCTGCCCCATATGTTAGCACCGGTAGAATGCAATGATTGCACCCCCCCCCCTTTTTTTTTTCGACGACTGTGGCTCTTTCGCTCATGACAACCCATTACTCTTGCAGGGGCCTCTATAGATTAACGCCAATCTCAATGATGTGCCGATTGTCCTTTCTGTGAGACTTTCTTTACCTCCCTAATTCCCGCGTAAGTAATTTTCTGTGCGTAATATTTCAGAACTTAAGCGTCCCTGTTGGCGCTTGGGTCGCATGGCCGTGTAGTATATGAAATATTCTGATGTCACGAGGTGCAACGTTTCCGTATTCTAATAGTCTATACCTAGGGTTCTTCGTTTTCACCTAAAAGCCGGTAATTCCTGATTTCCGCCCACAGAACGAGTTACATGATAATCTAATTGAAACCGATATCTCCCCAAACTTAGCCATTCTGTTAAGGCTAATAATAAATTCAGCTCTTACGAAACTAATGAAAGCTGCCGACCTTGTGGGAGCACGTGGTCAAGATTATTTATATGTAAATCAAGTACGTGCCTACTCTTCACTTAATACTGAAGAGAAAACCATCATATGCCAGGTGCTCATTTCTAAGTTCTACGGAATTTTTAAAAATTGACTGTGGCGCATAGCGTAATTGTAGTCATTGTGCTGGATTACTCAAAGCGGAGGACATTGCTCAGGGGGGAAATCGAAACGCGTGCTGAACGAATTATAAAAAAATCCCTAATTAAGTTTTCAAATAATTCCTTTAGGGTACGTATTGCAATTTGCGAATAGTAGCCGGTGAACTTGCAAGGCATATTCACTTGGAACAAATTTTGAGGATGGCACGGGTATCGATGATGTGCGCCATCGGGCTAGCGGTAAAAGTGCATTTTTGTTCCACTTACTTGTTTAACAAAACGAACCTTTATGCATTGAAGCATAAATGCAACTGTAGCGCCTATGAATTTCATCACTCATTTTAGCCATGAATATCTCAAAACTGCTGTTCCCATGAGAATTCATTATAACTTAATACGCTTGCAAACTGACCGGCTACAATTCGTAACTTGCAATATGTGCCGTAAAGCAATTATTCGAACAATTAATTAGTGACCTTTTTGTTAATTAGTCGATGATGCATTTCAATTTCTCGTCCGTGTAACGTCGGCCGCTTCGAGTAAGCCGGCTCAAGGACTACAGTTGTGCTATCTGCCACAGGCGATCTAAGAAAAATAAAAGTTCTGTAAAACTTAAAAATAATCAGCCGGTATATTATATTAAGCGCCGGGTGGCCCGAGTGCAAGAAAACTTGTTGCATTCTGGCTGTTTGGTAGCTGTGTTTGCATGAACATCACAATGTTGCATCGCATGTCCTGCGCGCCGCATACATGTAAATGGCGGCAATGTTCTAGAAACTGAACACAGCATTGACGCTGCTCTGCACTGCGAACGGTAACTGTGACGTCGTTGAGAGGACTTTTACCGAACTAAACGTTTCGGTCACGGAAGGGTGGCTGGCTGTGCGTGTTGGTATCCCATCAATTTTGTTGCAAGAGAATATGCCGGAAAACACAGGACAAGAGAGGCGGACGAAAGGCCCAACAGAGGTTTAAGATGGACGCAGAAATGCTCAAAATGCATACCACAGTATAAGTCAACAAGCATTCGTAACAGAAGAAAAAGAAAGAAACATCACCCCGCTTGCAACGCATATACGTGTGCACTACTGTTCGTGCATTTTTTTTTTTTTTTTTACTTTCTGAAAAAAAGTGCAGTGAAACCAGTTAAGAGGGAACCGCTACACACTTTTCTATTTGTTGTTCTTGTTCACGTGGTTTCTTTGAAAAGTATAACTAATGCCTACCAAAGAGGATATTTATAGATGAAGTCCATCACATGATTTTTGAGCAGCTCTCTTTCTGTCCTTACTTGTTCCTGTGAGGGAATTTGCTGGTTTAAATAGAAAGTCTGTGTGCGAAAGGAGAGCAATGCCTGTGTTACTATTCTGTGAAATATAACAGAAAATTTCTTAAATGTACTCTGCCAGAAAAAAAAAACATCACTCGAATTCTCTCCCGTTTACCTTTATATATAAGAATCACTTAAAATAATTTCCAGAATTTCACAAAATATACTACCATAAAACAAAGGACCCAAACTTTAAATGATGGTTACGCGCAGCCTATGAGTCTATAGAGAAGAAACCCGTGTTTTTTTTTTTTTTTTTTATCTTTCACTTGTACGACAGGTGCAATTCACGTTCCACTAACCATTTTGAACTGAACATAAATTCAATTTCAACTCGTCTCGACACTCCATGCTTAGAATGTCTACATGCTTTAAGCAGTTGCGGTGTACTAGCTTAGATACAAATATATGGAAGTCGCCCAGTGTTTACGTTCCCGAAGATCTCGTAAGCTCAATCTTTTGAGGTGTCAGCCCGGAGCCGATGTTTAGACAGCTTTTCTTTTTTCCTTTTTTTTTTTGTTACCTACACAACACAGAAATGATCTACCCCTTCTTGTCATGTCTCTCGATTTGCATGTCTGATGTTGCCGCCACTACTGTAACAGTGCCAGAAGGGCTGCAGTAGGCAGAAATAAAGATTACAAAAGTTCACGTCAATATTTCTTTTTCATATTTGACTATGCATCCCACTACTGTTTCCCACTACTTCCCATTACTGTTTCAGGAAGAGAATAGCTATCTTTTACCGACTGTACGGCAATAGATGTACGGAGAAAACATATATACGCATGAGGCGTGGGTACGGAAAAGACAACTTTCGATCGTGATACACCAATCAGGTTAAGGAAGAGTGAAAGGAGAAAACGTCGCGCGAGTTCAGCATTCTTGTCGGCAAAAGACAACGGCCACCGAAGGAGTATACGACTTCAGCAGGTCACAAACCACGGTTCTGGTTTACTAAAGGTGTGCCTGTAGTGCGTGCGTGATTGCACACGTCACGTCACAGCCATCACGCTGACTTAGTAAAAAAGGTGTGTCCTAGCGTGTGCACTAACATGCTGCACTTTAGGTACTACGTTAAGTGTTTATATGCGGCGTTCAGGAGGTCGCGCCTTAGTGTCACACGTGTACTTCCCATTGCGGGTCGTTATGTCTTGCAAGAAATCTAGCCCCGATTGTATAACTTAATGCATCACCAATATGTCTTACAAAGGGGTCTAACCCAGATTGTATCACTTCATGTATTACGAAATGTGCAGCAGGCTTCCGCCTTCTTGCGTTACAAGAGCGTAACACCTTCCGAATGTTTGTAACAATTGGGTGCGCAAAAGACCGTGTTCGAATAGACGACTTGCAAGACAGTGCGGGCTCTTTTCCGTGCCCCGGCCGAACTACAAAATCTGGTTGGAAGATAACACGTATCCCCGCTGCCGCTTCATGGGATATTTGCCAGCTTCTGGGCCAGCTGAGTTGCACTGAATAACATGCGTTTCACGAGATACCAAGAACGAGGCCTAGAACGTACGCTTTACACCACTGGACAGTCGTCTATACTGTCTGAATGTGAAAAAAAAAATAAAGAAACAAGCGCGTTGGCGCCAATCTACGGCGACCAATTCTGTTTCATAAACAACAGTGGAACATTCCGATAAGCAGCTGTGTTTGGAAAATACCTGTCTCGTGCATGCGCGGAATACTTTTGCAAATGGTTCATTCCTGATCGCGGAGGAAGCGGGCAAGCGGCAGGGACTGTATGGATCCTAATGTAATTAATAGCCTAGCACACTATGCTCGGACAGACTATGCTCGGACAAGATTGCGCATGCGCCGGTCGGTGGCAACTTTCATAGCTGCGCTCCGCCACATGGCAGTGACCATCGTGTCGGTCAGTGCTCCCAAAAGATTAATATGTATACAGCCTTTAGTTGGTTTGAACACGTGAACGAATCTTGTAGATGTTCGGTGCGTGCGTGTGCGTGTATGGTGTGTGCGCTTTTTTTTTTTTTACTTTCTGGGGGACAGTCTGCGCACTCATCCGTACTACATCGCTTGGTTAAGTCAGATCGTTCTATTTAGCCGTCAGCGTGCCATGAAATGCGGCTCCTTATTCTGCATAACTCAGTGCTGTAACTACCTTCTTCACTTCACTTACCACCAATATCGTTGGTGAATAAATCTGTATAAAAAGTTTTTATGTTAACTTCCATCACTAGTCCAATGCAAGCCCTTCGGGACCAGCGCGCCTTTATTAACCAGCACAAGAAGTGTATCAAGCCGGTTAGTTGTGTCTCGTTCGCTTTCACCCCAGTACACGATGGCAAAGGCGATGAACTTCCCTGCATTTTTTTTTTCGTTTTAAGTTTAACACCCGAACAGAACAATAAAAAAAGACCATGAAACTGGGAAGTAATGTGGGAAGTGGTCGTATTTTTGTTTTGCACTGTAAACTTCACGTAATTGTATCTCCTGCTTGTATTATGTGGTGTCAAAGCCGCCTTTATTTGCGCTGCCGACGAAAAAATAAAGTAACTTTTTTTTATTGTGGGCTTTGAAGTGCCAAAACCATGATCTAATTATGGGGCACAGCGTAGTGGGGGATTCCGGAAGAATTTGGACCACCTGGGGCTCTTTAAGGTGCACCTAAATCTAAGTACACGGGTTGTTTCGCATTTCGCCCCCATCGAAATGCAGCCGCCGTGGCCGGGATTCCATCCCGCGACCTCGTGCTTAGCAGCCCAACACCACAGCCACTGAGCAGTTACTTTTTTGCACTACGGCAAACGTTATCGCCAACGGAAACCTGGCCGTGTCTTCAAAGCTTACGATCTATGACAACACGTTAACTGATAACAAAGCTCCAAGGAGGATGTTCCTTTTTTTTTTTTTTTGGTCATACATCAACTGTCTGGCCAATATACATTGCATCAAAATTAAATTAAACTATGGGGTTTTACGTGCCAAAACCAGGCCTGATTATGAGGCACGCCGTAGTGGGGGATTCTGGAAATTTGGACCACCTGGGGTTCTTTAACGTGCACTTAAATCTAAGTACACGGGTGTTTTCGCATTTCGCCCCCATCGAAATGCGGCCGCCATTGCATACTAGCACGTCCTGTCGTTACATTCCAAACGAACATTTCGACCAAAGCAAGAAGAAATAACTGCCTTGGCTGGATACATTTCACGATGAGCGTACTAAAAAGCAACTCGAAGGCCACGACCAACATTTTACAGCAAACCTTTCTTTGGCTACCATTCAATGGTTTGGGACGAGTCGGGTCGGCTGTCTTTCGGTCGGTCGGTAGGGCTGGTCGGGTTCTCGCCCAGTAGATTCAAGCTTACTCTTAAATAAATTGATTAGTCATCCCGGCCCTGCCAAAGTGGATGTCCAGCGAAGCTGTTGAAAACCACCACTACAACTGCTGAGGGGCATACAATGCTTTACGGATTTAGAGTAATGGGATTAATGGTAATTTTGGCAGCATGCCGCCGCCCATAGAGGTGCTGCAACAACATTGAAATGAGTTGTTATAGCCGGTTATTTTAAAGCAATGAAATAGGGAAATTTATAGGGCTTTATTAACGCGCTGTGCACATTAGCTGTACGTTTTATCATAGCGATGTGCACCATCCATCGAGCTCCCACATACCGGCATGGCGCCGGACGATAGACGGCGCTGTGGTCGCAAAATGGCGGCGCCTTCGATAAAACTGTCTATACCTATATCCAGGCCTGTGTCAGCCATCCTAACATAAATAACAGAAAAGCTTCCACGCCTTGAGGGCTCATCTCGACCCCACACGATAATCGTCATCTCTCTTAGGTGCGTTTTCTTTTTTTTTAACGCTGCGCCCTGTTGTGTCTGGCGGTCCTTCAGGGCAAAGGAGGCCTCACCGACAGACGTGAAGCTATGGAGTGCTCTTCACGCTTGTCGTTTCACGCGGCCGGAGAACGTCACCGTCACCTGGGACTGATGGATGAGCAATTAGTCCCCAGGCTGCAATGGGTCATCGGCCTCGTGCGTCGCTAAAATGGCAACGTCGTTCTTGGTGTGTGTCCGTGAAGCACCATCGCCCGCCCGAACTACGACGAGGCCCGGCGCCGACTGTGACGCGACAACCAGGAGCCCCTTCCGAGACGACAGCCACCACCCTCCCTGGAAACGGTGGCTTCCGCGAAATGACCGTCACGGAGAGGCGACTAATTCTTGAAAGGGGCCGGCGTCGAGCATTCCCGTGGGAACCACATCAACGTTTGGTTCCCAAGGTGTCACCCGTCGCCTGGGGTGCGGGGGCGATCACGCAACATTGGAGGCGGAGCCCTTTGAAACGGGAACACATCATGGGCAGGATATGGTAAACTGGTCGAAGATTGTGATTAGCTAGGAAGAACTAAAGTGCATACCCTCGTCGAGTGAAAGAGGGTAACGAAAGGGATAAAAAGCGGGACTTGAGTGTTGTGGAGACGCCAGGAGATGTAAACCCTAGAACATGCAAAGACGATAGCATAGAGATGGCTCCAATATCATGGGGCCCTTCTTGTAAAATATGTACATTTGTATGTAAAGCCGTTTTCTGATCTCACTGGACCTCTCGTTTTCTCAGCACGGCACCATCCGTGGGACCTTCGTGGCGGCTCGGACCTTCGGACTTCGCAACAGCTCCCAGTACTTAGGTCATAAACAGCATGGGCGTTATCAGCGGGTCATAGCGTTCCTCACAGGAAAGTTGCAGCGGCAGAGTTTTCCAAGAACGGAAACGAAAGCAAGACAGATGACAATTACTGTTTGGGGACAAGATGCCCCTCAGAGGGTGTAGACGACTACAGTGTATCCGTATGTTTTTCCGTCAAAGCAATGATTTACCCATCAAACCTAGCAGCATTCAATAGAGAGCACTGCAGTCATATTGGGATAGGGAATGATTTAGGCAGCGAGGGACGGCGATAGCAGTTGCCTGCCTTAACAGTTTCAGCACACAAAGTGAAGTGCGTCTAGAAGGAAGTCGTCGTGAAAAAGCTTATCAGGGAATCGATAGCGCCTGTTTCTGACTAAAGATGCCTTGCAACTGACGACCGGGGCCTCCTTGGTTTCTGTGTTTACCTGGGTCGACGTCCGCGTTCGGTTCTTCCACTTTGAGGCCTCTCAGCAAGCTCGGCCAAATAAAGGGGGCCAAATAAAGCACTCACGACACCCGTTGGTCCAAGCGTGCATCGTAATTAACGCGATAGCGTTAAGGGCCCAGTGTCGCAAAAAATCCGGCGTCGGCGTCTGGTGTGCGGCTACGACCGTCTTCTGAGCGAAAAATCATTCCAAACCACGCATACCAAACGACGCAAGCCCTCCGCGTGGCGCAGAGGCGTTACTCAACTAATTGAATTTTTCAAAGTAAAATGCGCCAGAAAAATCGTAAAGTACGATTTAACCACAACATAAAGACATGATAGCGTCGAATTGTAATTTGAATATACCAGAAAACATAATTATGCTACAAGGAAACTCAAACACAAAACCCTTTTCCAGCGTTTCTACAATTCATAGAGCAGTGCGCCCCGCTCGGTTCCTTGCAACAAAACCATCCAGATGGCGCTCGCCTCCGCTCATGCGTAGGGTGCCTACATGCAACGCCGTTTTAAAACGGCGTTGCATGTAGGCACCCTACTCATGCGATGACAATAAATACCCAACATTAACGAAAGACTGCGCGTTTCTAACGCGTTTGTGCTAGCGCGTTACGGCCCGTGTAAGAAGCTGGTGTAAGACGCTGTGGCCTCTCCGCCTTACCCCCGTATTCATAAACGCTCCTCGACTTGAACTCGACTTGCCAACCGCCTTGGGCAGCGCGTTCGAAACGCGTTGAAGGCGGTGGCAAGTCAAGTTCAAGTCGAGGAGCGTTTATGAATACGGGGGATGGATGGAAGGAAAAAGTTGCAGTGGCTTAGCTCGGCTATGCCAAGATATACGTAGCGTTAGCAAAGGTTCAGCTGATTATTCTTAGCTTTCCTGGTTGTCTCCTACGCTCAACCGCTAATTGCCAGGCAACTACTTCGGGATCCGATGAGTCAAGCTTCTCCGTTCTTCTGCGCTGTTGAGCAGCATTTGCGCTCTCCTTCTCCGTGGCTATACCACACTGGCAAACGCCAGTCAGAAGCGCAGCGGCTCCAGCGCAGTGTCAGACGGCGACTGCACAGCGAGCGCGAGCCGGCGCCAGTGCGTCTACCACGGCTACGACGTCACTCCTCTGGAATGCGCAGACCGGCGGCGGTGAGTCGCGCGCGGCGGCGGCGGAGTGCACGAGAGGTGCCGGCTCCGGTGGCTCCGGTGCGCAAGCCGTGTGACATCACTGATCCTTGCGCATGCGCAGCACGGCTCTTGATGTGCCGCGCGAAACGGGCTTGGCTAGGCCAGTGTAGCTAACGCTACAAAACTTTATTAAGCGAGCGAGTTTGGACCCTTCAAGGGCCCAGGGCCACCGCACAGCCCTCACATTACGCGCATGTGTCCAGGCCACGTAGGGCCATAGCACTGGCACCCCGGTTCACGCAGCGAAGTTGGATGTCCAGGTCCTGCGACGCAAGGAGGGTCTCCCATTCCTCCCATGTTCCGATGGCGGGCTGTCCCTGCGGGGAAGGATCGGCAGGGCAGCCAAAGAGGATGTGGTCTAAGGTGGCGTGCGACTCTCCACAGAGAGTGCACTCTGGCGAAACGGGGCGAAAGTGGGATAGGAGCTGAGGGGTGGGAACAGTTCGGGTCTGGAGTCGCCTCCAGAGGATTTGTTGGGAGTGGGATTGAGGAGGGTAGAGTGGAATTGAGGAGGGGAGTGGAATTGAGGAGGGTAGAGTCGACGGGCAAGGCGTGCTTGTTGGGTAACTTCGGAGAACGTGTGCGCCCGCTCCCTCGAGAAATCCCGGCTGGGGTCGCCATTTGCCCGGATTACAAGTCCTCGGGCTATGTTATCGGCGGCCTCATTTCCGGGATTGCCAAAGTGAGCCGGCACCCACACGAGCTCAATACGTCTATCAGAATTTTGGACCCACATTCTCAATATTTGCCACGCTGGGGCATGGACGCGTCCGCGGGCAAAGTTAAGAATGGCTGTTTTAGAGTCGCTAACTATGTAAGCCACATTGGTTTGAGCGATTGCTAAGGCTTCTTCCGGGGTACAGTGGGAATCTATGAAGTGGGTGAGTGGGGGGGGGGGGGGGGGGGGGGAGGCTGCTGGATGATAAGCCACAGCTACAGAACGGTCTGGACCACACACGGCATCCACCCATCGCACATCCTCTAAAGTGCCATATGCGTTATGGAGAGCTTTGGCTCGCGCGACGCGGCGGGATTGATGGTGCGCTGGGTGGACGTTCTTAGGGAGGGGTTTGATGATAAGCGGGGGTTATACTCTCTCAGCAGTCATGTGATGGCGTCGGCAAATGCGGTGCACGTTCCGGCATGTGTAAACGGCTGCGTAAGACGCTGTGGCCTCTCCCCCTTACTAGAGAGTACTGCACGTTTCTAACGCGTTTGTGCTAGTGTCCCCTTAAGCGGGAGATGGTGCAATTATAATGAAGGGCGCTGTTATAAAATAGGAATGACGTCACATATGGCGCGTGTCATTGGTGGAAGTCAATCGTTCGATTTAGTGCGGCGAGACTGGGCGGATTACACGGAAGATTCACGGTTTACCGATGATTCCCTCCGGAGCTTCGCCCACTCATCATCATTCACCCCGTGGATATGCGGTGGTTTTTTTTTTTTTTTTTTTGGTCAGGTAGAGGTCAATATCCAAAGCAGCACAGATACTGCAAGGAACTCCGTCATTGAATTGCGGATTGACTTTAGCCACCTGGTTTTTAACAGCGGAGCTGTTTAAGCCGGTCGTAATGTGTCTGCTGAATCCCAAAATGTGGGCCTATACTGGCGGCAGTGCAGAAAGGGTTCAAGCGCAATGGCAAATGCCGCTGTGAACTAGCGAAGCTGAGCCTGGCTAAGTCTAGCTAAGCATGGTTGGGACTACTTAAGCTTAGTCAGTCATCGATAGGGAATCGCTAGCCAATCAATAGCTAATCGATAATCGTTCAATAATTATTAAGTTCCGGGGTATGCTGCGGATGACTTGGTAGTGCTTAGCCAAGCCCAAAGGCCAGAACTAGCTAGGTGCCCATCAGCTCCGTTGTCTCTTTAGCATTGCGCCTCCAGTGCAAGCTACGCTTTCTTTAGCGTTCGCGGAAGCATACAGTGTGTGCGGTCGTTTTCGCATTCTGCCCCCACTTTAATTAAGCCGATTCGACAGCAATTGGGCCCGTGACCTCGTGGCTTCGATGCCAGAGTGGCATATACATTCATCCAGCTAGGAGACTATATATAGCTCAGTCGTTAAATAAGCGCCGCCGTCCTCACTCGCGGCCCGTTCTATACTTCCGCTAAAGCTGAGACCCTGCATTGCAAAGCAATTGCGTTTCAAGGCAGTACATGCTTCTGGTCTGCACAGAAAGCGGGGAACGAACACGAGGGAAGACACCCGAATGACGGGAGTTGGTGCACTGCACCAAAGTGCCCACAGTTTGAACTTGAGTAGTAAATTATGTGTCGTCAGCAATGGGGAAGAATAAAGATAGGAGGGAGCATTGCGCAACGCGATTGAAGCCAAGAGTGTGATCCCAACACGTGGTGAAAGTGTCAGAGCACGGAACATCGTCAGAGCTCGCGGTAGGTTTCAGTAGCACCCGGTAGATTTTTTTTTTTCGGTATCCATTCGCATTTTTCTTCCTCCATGCCCATTCGAAACGAAAGAACTGAGCAAATATCGATTCTTGCTCCGTGATCTGAACGCAAGGGGTCACGTGTTGGGCCGACACTGATCAAAGGGACTGGCTTCACGGAACGTTCGCTTGCCAAGGCTGGCTGCGTGACGTAATGCTGTCTCCTTACTTTAACCTTCCTCCATGATCTTCAGCACGAAAACTGCGACTGCGATAGGGGGTGTGAGAAGTAAAATAACATGTAGAAAACAAAAGACGGCTGGTGGCATTGCCCTTCTATTCCCGCGAAAGCTCGCCCTGACGTTCCTAACTTTCAAACCGTCTGCGACGGTCTTCTTAATTACCTAACGGTAACTCATTCTAAATAAGTGAAGCAGCCCACCTAGCAAGCTTAGAGAACTTTCCTGTCCATAAAGAGGTCTAAATACGAAAAAAAAACTAGCAAATTTGTAACGTGACATTGGCGTACAGACGTCGAGGTTTCGGCGCGAAGTTACAAAACAAGGAAATTTGGCGTTTGTATTTTTCATTAACAGTAAACATTCCTGAAACTAAAGGAATCGTAATGAACTTATCAAAGAACTGTTCACTCCTAAATGATTTGGTGTTACTGTTTAGCGTACGTTTAAGTACCCTGGATAGACCCACCTCGGATAAAATTCTCTTGATGAGATTGGCAATGCAATAAACCGGTCAGAGATAAATGCCGCCGAGAATGCATGCCTTTCATATTTGTTCATTCCTTTGTTCAGGCCCCAAAACAGTGCGACAGCAGTTCGAAAGACTGCGGCGCGCGAACAAGGACAGAGGTAAACACGGTGGCCTCGGCCGAACGAAGTTGCGGGGCTTAAGACATCGCGATACGGAAGCGGCGACAGCCGAAGGCTTTCTCACGAGCCCTTTTAGATAACCACTCTCTCGTACTTTCTAATGCCGTGCAGTGAGACGGAAGCTATACGTGTATACGGTCATCCAATCAACATTGATAACCAGGTACGTGCTTCGAGCTACGCAGAACAAGCTTGCCATTGTGAGCCCCTTGTAATCTTTCCGTAAGCTTCCCATTCAACCATCGCGTACGGCGGGATTCGCAGGGACAATAATAAAATAGCTGTTATTATGGTTCACCGTCTGCATTGGTTGTCGCGACCCGTAGTTAGATCTACCTACAGAGGGCTGTAGGTAGATTCCGCTATAGCGGCTGCAGATCTGTAAATAATGGCATGCTCTTTTATTTATTGTGTTCACTACACGTTTATTTATTGTAAAGTATTCATTTGGAGGCTATGCCGAAGTTCATGCTCATGAGTGCGCGGATCATACGCAGAGCGGGTTAAGGTGGCACGTACTGTAAATATCGCTGGCGTGTGTTCTACCGGTCTTTCCTTTGCTGGTGCGCTAATTTTATAAGGAATTACCAACTGACCCGGGCACGCCTTTCTTGACGACACTAGTCAGTAAAAACTACGCGAACTCCACAAGAACGCGCTCACAGGTGCAAGAATTTTACTTGTAAATGAAACGAATGTTAGTAATGGTATAGCAAGTCGATAGAAATGGACTAAAAGAAGTGAGACACAAACAGGGGCTCTGTCCTACGTCTTTTTTTTTTCTCCGCGTCTTTCACGCTCCTTTTAAATTCCTGATGTCAAGCACATGCTCCCGTCCTGGAGGAATGTTTTTGTTCAAAAGCGGAGTGGCGTTGCTCGTTCATGACCCATGTAACTTCCACATTTCTTCAACATTACGGTAAAAAAGTGGCGTCCAATGATGTCTTCGGTAGATACCTATAGGTATTATTGACGTACTGCTCTTTAGCCATTCATGGAACATTTATTCTGGCATGAGTGCTCGAACAGTAATAAGGTATTCCGCCTAAATGCGAAACACTCTACGCTTGTAACGCCCCAGGTCCTTAGTATGTACGTTTTTGTGGGCTTTTCGTCAAAACACTCAATACCAATTCGAAAGTGACTAATACAACCCGAATTCTAGAACGTTGTTCCACTCAGCACAGTACTTCAACTCAAGAAAGTGAATGGCAGCGTCGCCACTTGATAAAAGTGGTCATTGCGCTTCACGCGTCTCGCGGCAAATCTTGAGAAGTGTAAGGGGCAGCGTTGTACTCAACTTGGTGGCTCCACCAAGGACAAAAACACACCACAGCAAATACTCGCAACAGGATAAAGTACGCGTCTACTGCCGCAAAATTACGGATACAAGTCAGCACATCCTAATGGAATGTGAAGGATATTCATCCAGCGAGACCTGCAGGTAACGTGCAACTTCGAGAAGCGCTGGAATTTTTTTTTTCAAAAGTTCGCCCAGTGGCATAAACTATTAAATATACATATGTAGGCCAGTTTCGGCGCTGAACATCAATAGTGCTCGATGGCTGGTCCCAAAGAGCCAAGAGTCATAGTCCGGTGGTCTCGTGGGATGAAAGCTCGCTGTTTGCAGGTAGCGCCGTCGTATCTGGTATAGACCAAGGCATGTCCACAACAGGTGTTCGATTGCAGCCGCGGACGCTCGAGCTGGGCAATATGGGAAGGTATTACCAAATGGTCCCGGAGGTGTTGTAGGTCAGGCGTAGGCGACCGATGGGGTAAGTGCCGCCCCCACACGGAGTCTCCGCAACACCACCTCCTCCTGGTGGGTAAGGCCGCCTGTGAGGTTTGAACCACGCGGTGGATTAAAATCTCGTGTGGTTCTTCGGAGAATCTCCTTGCTGTGGAGGAAATCACCCTGGGTGTCACTTGGGAAAGGTGCTTCCACAGCTCACTAGTGGCACCTGACTGTGGGTGGCAGTGTCAGCTTATTTGTGAGCAGAAATAGTGTCCCGTGGAATCCACTGTATTCGAAGCTGACCAGGCCTCTCTGCAGTCATGCGGTGTATTTAGTCTGTGACAGGATAGGCAAAGTATACCTTCCGAATAAATCTCCTTTATGGTCGAGGTGGAGTCAGTGCGTATTGTTACAACTATAACCGGTGCCGGCGACGTGGGAGCAGCTGTCACCAAGTTTGCTGCGTCTCCTATGGGCAAAGGTTCAGCAATGATCGATGGGACCGGAGTTATTCAAAGCAGATGGAAGCACATTCACAGGTCAGAAGTAAAGATGAGCAAGCTCATCTAAAGCACGTTGACCGACACAGGAGATCTCAGGCGTCACAGCTAGACCGCTGATGGAGCCAATTCTAAGGTAGCCCAACATGGTGCTCTTGTGTTTCAGCAACAATAGTAGCGCATGGTTCTTGAAAAACATTTTCAAATCTTTTCAGTAAAGTAAAAATATTTCTTGGTAATCAAAAGCCAATAAACTACATTTCTCATGAAGGACCGAATTTTATTTCAAACTGATAACAGCGAAGCAGTGCGGGTCTAAGGTACAATTTGTCGAGGCAGAAGTGTTGGTACCAGTAATTTCAGGAAGTAGGGATGAAAAAAATTTCCGAATTTCGCTCACGGTTTAGCCACGGCCGCAATGGAACGCCAGCACTACCTAGGCGTTAAAGCGCGGTCATGCCCGCCGGTCGCATGTGCGCCATCGAGTGGCGATGCCGGCAACATCACTGACGTTGCAGTGATTGATAGGACGAGGGGCGAAATTCACTAAGCGAACTTACGAACAAATTTTAGCGTACAGTAAAAGCTTACGAAAAAAGCGTATTCTCCAGCTAAAACTGTCCGTAAGATAAGCAAGCTTGCGACACCCGCCGCTGCAAGAACGAGCGCTTTAGTCGAAAAAAATGCGTATATGTAAGGGTAGCACAGGTGCGAACTTCAGTACTTCCGCCAATAATAAGCGTAAGTCGATTCACAAAGCCTAAACAACCATCTCAGATGACGACTTAAGAAGAAATTTCTACGATAGGGGCGTAGCAGTCTTACGAACGTTATGTCTATATGCGCCACTCGAGCTGACGCAGGTAAGCTTCGGAACGCGCTGTTGCGGCTGATTGGCCAGAGGCCACAACTGATAGGCGAGGATGGCGCGTGCTTATAGCTTTGTGGCATGCTCTGATTTGTCATCTCAAACTGCATTGAGCAGTTCCAGTGCATAATTGTATTAAAGCATGCGCTCATGTGGATGGCAAGTAACATTAATGCTGTGCGGAATCATCTGCTTAATGTGTGATAGGCTGTGTTTCTGTATGCGCGCAGTAGCTTGAATTTTCATACTCGTCATGACACTCTATTGGGTGTTGGCAAATAGATGTGCAGTGTCCGTCCCTCACAACCGTCAAGATTGTCATTGATGTGTTTTGAGCACTTATTTCGTATTTCTCTCTCTAGTTTGAGCTTTCTCTTGCTCATGGGGCTGCAGATGATTATTTTTTCTCAACGCTTTCAGGATACAATTCTCCATGAGAGATGAAACAATGAAAAAAACGCCTAAGCGTTTCTAATTATCAAAACTTGGTGCTTTTGCACAATTCTCTGTCGTCTTTGATAATAGTTGGCCTCAGCCATCTATTATATAGCGTTAATTGAGCACTAAGTTGAAGCGACGTAGTGTCTGTGCCCATGGTGTGGCTGATTATGCGGCCTATGGTGTGAGCCAACGTATGCGTACGACGGATGGCAATCCTGTCTATGATATGAAGCGGGACGTCAATACGATAACATAAGAAAAAATAAATGGCGAATGAAATCACGTACCGCCAGTGATAGAGAAATCATGTGGACTGATTGAGCAAGTGTGATGCTGTGAAACAAAATACAGCTCACGAACGAAGCGAACAATTGTCGCATGAGTCAAAACACACTCACACTCACATACAGACACACACACACATGCACGCACAGATTTATATTTATATAACCACGCGAACGAGTATCACTGGAGACATTTCCTTTTTTTGGTAAAAAAGCACGCAGCATAACGCTCATAAAGACACCACTAAGCTTTTGTTTTGCAAGCACCAGGCCATGGTAACAGGCAACAGGCCGTGAGAAGACCAGACGACAAAGAAAAGCTGTAGTTGACGACATCCATCGTCGTTTTATGATTGGCTGAAGATGCTTATCCTAAACCGCAGACTAACCTCAGTCCTGGCGAAATGACGTCACTCACGTCTTTCAGTCGCTTCGTGCGATGTTCATTCTATAGCTTTCTCCTCTCACTTACTCTCTACTTAAGAAACCCTTCGTAGGCATTAGGGAATCCAGCGCTAGAATTTTCGTCTAGCCGGCAACAGTCATCTGCTGCGCAGTAGTCACGTCAACATGACGGCGCGAAAAAGCCGGTCACAGTGGCCTGGTATAGCGAAATGAACAAATGAAGCGTGCCCGACGCTAAGCGTAGTCACTAAAGCACATCGTATCAGCAATATCAGCATTTTGCGTCGCTCGAAGTATGCTGCCTTGTACGCTCTCCTGGCGGTGCACAGTTCGATCACTTAATTCAGTGCGTTTGGACCAAGCGGTGTAAGTGCATACCGTTGTAAGTGGGTGTAATTAGCGGTGTAAGTGCATACCGTATAGATTGTACTGAAGCGCTGAACGAACTTCACATCAGGGCCGTGGTGCTTGAAGCATACAGCTGACAACTCAATAATTATTTCATTTACGTGTAACTTCTATATTTGCGTTCAGCCGCAACAACAACAAGCACCCGCAACTTCCCAGGCTTCGACTCTGGTCAGGGATAGTTCTGGCTTCACATGCTTTAATTAGCCGCAAGAAAAGTGGAAAATACCTATCTAAAAGTGGTCGTCAGTGAAGGAGACATAATATTTGCAGTTATATTAATTGCATGCTTAGAAGTATTCAAGCTAGAAGACTGAGAAGGATCAAGGGCCATGAATCAACGGCGAATATCTCGACAACCTTGAGCTTGCCGATGACATTGTCCAGTTCAGCAACTGCTGAGGACACATTGCAACAATTCACTGAGGCTCTTAACCGAGAAAGTGTAAGAGTATGTTAACAAAGGTAATGTTGAATAACTCGTCAAGCGGACAAGAATTCGTGATCGGCAGTCAGGCTTTAGAGTATGTACAGGAATAAGATTATCTTGCTCACTTACTCACAGGGAAGCCTGATCATGACATGAAAACTTACAGAAGAATGAAAATGGGTCGGAGTGCATACAGGCCGGCATTATGAAATTGTGACCGGGAGATCTTCGCTGTCGTTGAAAAGAAAAGTGTACAATCATTCCATACTTCAAGTGCTATCATATGGGGCAGAAACTTCGAGGTTAACAATGAAGCGTGAGATTTAGTTAAGGACCGCTCAAGCAAGCGATGGAACGAAAAATGTTATGCCTAACGCTAAGAGAGGGAAGAGATGGCTGTGGATCAGAGAGCAAACGGAGGTAGCAGTAGTTGAAATTAATAGGGAAAATCGGAGCTGAGGAGGCCGCGTAATCTATATGGCAGATAATCGGTGCTTCCAGTTAGAAATACAGAGTGGGTGCTAAGGAAAAGTAAGCGCTGTCGCGGAAGGTCCGCAAATTAGGTGGGGTAATGAAATCAGCTAGCGCAGGTCAGGCGTAATTAGTAGATCGCTGGGAGAGGCCTTATCCCTGCAGTGAACATGGAAGTATGCTGATGACGCTTCAGAACATCCAAAATCCGTGCGCAATTTTAGCGGACTGTTGTTGCTCTTGAGCCACAGTTCGCTTCGTACTGCGAGGGCCGCATTCGCATGTTTACAGAAGGCTGTCGGGCGCCACTTGGATCACCACCACCTTGGCATCGTACTTATATGTGCAGTGACTGTTCTGAACAAAGTGCGTCAATGTCGCATGATTGATGACTTCAACCGATTTGATCCGAAACCAGTTAGAATGCTAACCACTGTGGGCTTCGAGCGCGGTGCTGTGGAGTATTCTGACGTGCACTTGAGCGTGTGTTCTTATGAGGCTGGTAAATTTATGGCAATGTTGACACTCAAGATCGTGGTGATGTTGACTTCTACGAGGTACCACTTGGGCTATGACAGACAGCGTAGTTGCGGGCTTCAGGCCCCGACTTCACCAACCTATGGTTTTTTAGCGGTTTCCAAAACTGACCTGTACGCGCCTGTGTGCATTTCACCTTTGTAGGAATGCGGCTGCCTGTACCTGCAAAACAACATCTTGACCTAGTGCAAGGCATCATCCTGTTTTATCAGCCGAGGAGAAGCGAAGACGAAGCGATGAACGCTGATAGGATGTCAAAGTGTGATAGGCAGGGAAACTTGCAGGTGTGGTTGTTACGTAGTGAAGTTTTCTGTCATAATTTAGAGCTTGTCCGTAGCCACGGCTTCTCTCTGCTTTTCTTTTTTTCGGGCTGCTCTCATAGCTCTCCATGCCCTCGACACGCATCATCTGCGCAAGGAGCGCCTGTTTCGTCGTCGGTTGGCGCTTGACGACGTCGTCGACCAGCCCCTTAGACGGTATGGGCTGACGAGGGAGCTGATATTGAACCTATGCGTTGCATTAGAACCTCACCTGCAACCGTGCGCAGCGCGATCACGTACAATATACCGATGAAAATACGGGTGCTGGTGGCCTTGCCTTCAGGCCATATTAACTATTTATTATGCATCTTTCGTTTGTTCTCGTAGGTAGTATCGAAATAAAAACATCTAGTCGCTGTGTAATATGGTGGTGGTGGTGATGTATATAGGCGGGGTTAGCCTTAACAGACCTGGCCAGCAATTGCTCCGGCTGAGCGTCTCTTTCGGCGCCAAATATGTCACCACGTGTCCATCAGTCCGCAGAAATGTGAGAAGAATGCGTAACACTTTCACTGCAATTCTTTTGACGGCGGTGCGGTGAACGGGCGACCGCGGTTGAGCTTGTCGGCACTGCAGCAGACGCCCGGAAAAGGAAGCTGTCGAATAGGGGTGCGCAGTGATTTGTCGTAAGAATATAGCCTCAACTACATATGCATGGTGTGCGATAACGCCATTAGTTGACCGCACTTCTTTCATTTCTTGTCGTTCAATCCGAGCTTTGCTCCGCGTCCTTATCTCAGTGATTGCACCCTTATCTCAGCGTAAGAACATTTTGGCTAAAAAATTGCGCATGAACAGCGCAGCTTAGTGAATTCCGCTCCAGATTCGTAGCAGGCATAGGCAACTGTACAAGGTAGGTACAGAGGTTTTAAGGAAGAGAGAACAGAATAACGAGAGATCGATGGGCAAAATGGTAAGCTGAAAGGCATGTGTAAAACAAGGGTTCTGAGCAGGGCTACTTAGTTTGCGCACATTATGCTCAAACAGCGCAGACGACAAAACGGGTGAAAAGAGACAGGACAGCGCACTGTACTTTCCTTTTTCACCAGTCCTGTCTGAGCACGTGAAAGACAGCCAACGCTGGCCATTCCACATATCTACTGATATCGCACTATTTCAAGTAAGTGGTTTCTAAGTACAACGTCAATGTCGTGTTCGTGGCCCCGTATAAGTTTTCAAAAATATGCCCCCTCACCTCGAAAAGGAACCATACGCAGTGTGATAAGCGCCATATGCCACTCGTTTCACCGAATTCGTTTTGAATGGCGTGTATAGAGTCCCCCTGAGTGGTGAAAAAGTTCACATAGGACAGACTGGAATATGCTTCAATGATAGGCTGAGAGAGCACACGCTATCGATTAAGAACAACTCTGGGGTGCTACACAGGATGCGCCGAGTTTGGCGAAACTCGGGATCTTCACGAGCTCTGGCGACGCGCCAAGATGAAAGAACTAATGGTAACAGGACAAAGTTTGTCCGCCGTCACGCCTACAGTTACATTGGTTTATCTATATTCATTCTGGGTGGCTATCATCTCTTGGGCATTGCCATATGGGCGGTCGACAAACTGGGGCTCACGTGGTCACACGGTCGGTGCACGGTCGTGCCTTCTTTCACTTGTTTGTCGTTCCACCGAGTGCATTACAGACAAACAAGTTATAAAGTAAATGTATTTAGTACGATAATATTAGTTACATTAATGTGGGTTATAAGCATTTTAAAGTTGACAAGATGTGCACTGAATGTGTATTAGACTAATTCGCCGTTTAAAAGGTTTCGCGTTGTACCACGAGGGGACGCTCGCCCTCCTCTTTCTTCCTCGGGATTGGATTGGCGCGGCTCGCTATGTGCTTGTACTCCCATTTCCGAGCACAGATTGGTGTCCGCCTGGTTTTCACACTTGTCTTTCAACAGATCGCTAGTTTCTCGCGCTAAAGTAGGGCTGCGAGACGAATGAGCGTCGGCTAGCGCAGAAGTGGTTTGCCACGCGCTTACCGTGTAAGCACTCACGAATGTCGGAAAGCATTCATAGAAGGGTCAGAAAACTACGCTTTCTTTTCTTTTACTTTGTGATGCGACTTCATACTGGGTAACGCCGAGCGATGGCTTCTAACAACCGCAGCAAAGAGTCCTTGTACTGGTGTAGCCCGAGCGATCCGTGGCTTCTAACAAACCCAACAAAGGGTCTTTGCAGCGTGCGTGCCCGTTAATTGATTACCACAAATTCTATGCCAGTAATGGCTCCAGAAATTGTGCAGTTTCCCTGTAACTGCCACTGATGAGGTGGCGATTCACTTTTTGACAATAAATTTCTTTTTTTTTTTTTTTGAACGCCCGTGATGGGGCCCACAAACTTCACGCTGTGGTTGACTGTCTCCCAGTGCAGATTAAGGTTCGCTTCGTTAGCATCCACTAAATTTGGAATACAGTTCTATGCGGCCCATTCGTCACTGCGAATAATGGCCCCCGGTTGAACATTGGCTGCAATAATAGCTGCGTCTCGTCGGTCGACCTTGAAAAGTCGCAGCACTCTTGTGGTAGCGCAGACCATGCCGAATACCCATAGTGCAGGATCTTTTAACATTGCCGTAATTTTAGCGGCTCGGTGGAAAGTTGTCGCCCTTCATCAGGCGGCCTCGATTGTACTTTCGCTTGCCGCGAAGAAGGCACTCGTCAATTTGCACTATCTTCCCAGGGCCCACGAGTGGAGGTCACGCCAGCAGCTCTTCCACCACGACCTCACGGGCGTAGTTCTTGCCGTCGGCGATGGCGTGCTTCGATAAAGGTAACAAGTCGCTGGTCATTTCCTTCAACAGTCACACGTCTACATCATTGCTCACGCAGTACGTGAGCCAAATCACTTGCCGCCTAAAGAGGTGGACGTTCGGATGGCCGAGGCGGTCCGTGTTGGCGAAGTAACTTCTTTCGCCTCTCTGCCCGTACAGTGCAGCGGTACCTGTTGCACCGGAAGGCAGCCTGGCGTACATTCTGAGTCTTCCTGTACAATGTGGCCACTACAATGGGACGAACCAACCACAGGTTTGTTGGTCCGGTTGGAACCCTAGGTGCTTGCAGGTGCCCCAGTACTCCGATAACGCCGCCGGACCTGGCTTGGCGCTGGGACACGGTGTACGCACAGCGCTTGAAGCCGGAGAGAGCCGAAGCGATCGCACGAACTCTTCCTCTGCAGCCTAGTCACATCAATCTGTGCTCCGAAAGCATAATTTGCCCGCCACGCTGTCTCCGCAGACGAGAGCCTTCGCCTAGCTCGCTATACACAGCCAGCGCACTCAAGTTTTGGAAAGGCAAAAATGACGCTGAAATTCTACGTCCATGTAGGTGAATGGGTCCAGACGGTCTATTGACGCTTGCTGTCACTCAATGCGATGACACAGGCTGCTGCCACCGCCGCCATGTTCCCGAGTGCAACTCGAGGGGGGTTTCGCGGTGTACGAGTTTGGCACGAGTTCGCCTGTCAATTAAAACCATAGGTCACGCCCCGCGCGAGGCAAGCAACTCTTGTGCGCGCACCCACCACAGTTGAGCCACACCCAACTTATTGTTCGGCAACAGCGACGCGGTGTTGAGCAGAGAAGCATCAATAATCCTGACCGCCGAGATAAAACACGCACGACGCACTGTCATCGGCGATGTACTGAGCGCCGACTATCGCTGGCTTATACATATATCTTCTCGGGCAGTGGTGGCCCCACAACATGGTTTCATTGCCTGCATTGTGGCGACGTAGCACACAGCAAATAATTATCGGCACGTCACTGTAGCTACTTGCAAGGTATCGATGCGCCGTGGTTGAGGACGATGCTGAGGAGTGCGTAATGTTTTCCAACGACAACGTATCGCAGCTGTCATTTGAGATGACTGCTCTGTCATCGGCAATGTATCGGAGCGGTAGTGTCGCTAACACGGGCAGCGTCGGGCACCGCTCACTTTTCTAGACCCACTACGATGACATTTCTTCACCACAAGCACTGCACACTAAACAGTTGCAACACCTTCCTGCGTTCGAAGTCTCATTTCATAAATGCGCACTAGAGCCCTCACGTTCCAAAATGCGATTGTTGCGGTGTCGTTCCGATATCCATCTGCGATTGCTGTTAGCTTCAGCAGAAACAACCGGCAAGCACCTTGGAGTTCGCAACACACTCGAAATACTGCGTATATGCGCACAGAGGCACCTTAACTAGGCAAGCGATGAAAATCAATTAATTGTGACGCTGGGCAGCACGCTCTTCTTCACAATGCGTCACGGAGGCTTCGCGCATAGAAATAAACTACCGTACAGCCATTTTGCATTGACAGCCATTGCTCCCCTCTCTATGGCTAGAGTCTCGTTTTGCGTTGGTAAAGCGACGGCCTTAATAGCCTCAGTGAAGCGCCTGCGGTGAACAGCCATGTCGCGGTGATGCGTTGCCCTTCCCCTAATAGACAGGGAATGGTCAGATCATTGCCATGACTGACTTAATCGAGAAAAACACTGCAGCGCCCATGGAGACTTCTCACCGTATGAACTCCCTCGTGCGTGCGACCCTCTAGAATATATCCGCTTGTAAGCTGTCACGGTCACCACTCGCGGCAAAAAAGTGCAAAATCTAATAATTCGCTCGATCTCCGTTTTTCACCAGAAATTTGTAGCATTCAAAACGAAATACCGATACTTTGGGAAATAAATTGTTTGTTATTTTATTTTTTGTATTTCAAAGTATTCGATTGAAGAAAAGTGTACGTGTAAGAAAGAGGAGGCACGCCCTTGACGCGCCCGAGAAAGGCGTGGCAAGCGGCTCACGGCAAGTGTGCAGATAGACAGCGGGACCGTTACGGCATTGCTAAATTGCGATAATACGTTGATAACAACACGCGGCGCTAGCGCGTTTCGTTGCGCAGTCTTCTATGCTTGAAACGCCGCGCAGGGTGCGCTCATGTTGTCATACGCGGCTTTATTTCGACATTTCTTTTGTCCCGTTGTTTTTGCGCTTTCCTTCTCCGTTCACTGTTTGCCATCGAGCAAACTCGGGTAAAACTCGTGCGAACGAGAAACTCGGCGCATCCTGCATAGCACCCCTGGAGGGCGCTAGCCGAATTTCGCGCACCACACTTCTAAAAGCGGTCACGACACAGAACAGAAAGGGAAATTTTCGATGCATTTCATTTTCTGAAGTCGGATGACAAGTGCACTAGCACGCCTTCTTTAGAACTTAACGACAAAGAAGTCACCTGCCTGGAAGGATATGTGTATAGTGTCTCAATTTATTTACACAGCCACTCGCTGTTTAAGCAATGCCACTTTTTTTTTTCACCTTTCGTGTATGTCCCTGTTTACTGACGCTGCGCCAAATGGTTAGCAAACTCAAAAAAGAATTTGAGCTATTCTCCATTCACCTCCGCCAGCATAGGCGACAGTTTCTTGATCCTTGTCTTCCTCAGAAAGCCCTAGAGGTGAAATCAAAATGGCGGAAGGCAAGAAACACGACTGCAGCAGTATCCACGTCTTTTGATAATATTTTACTCAATACCTATTGTCTGAGTAGCGATCATAATTTTTTGTGTTGTTTCTGATATGGTTAGTAGTGTATTTATATCGGGAACTTTAGCTTCTTATCTGCGCATAGCCCGCAGCACGCCATCATCTGCGTGTCCTAAATATAGGACACCAGGGCTCAATGATTGTCAAGGGCCCTGAATAAGTTGAATGTGCTGTGAGGACGCTGTTGCTTGTAACACCTTCCGATTTCTTGTGTTATTATTCCCAAGGCGGTAAGTCAGCCTGAACTTCTGTATTCAATGGAATGGGGACTCCTATATAGTAATAAATAAGTGTATCAAGGACCCAAATATGTTTGCTGCACTATACGAAGTGTGCGTGTGGAGGTAGAAGACGATGACGATGAAAAGCAGGATGTACAGTTTGCCTTTGCAGGCTAGGGGAGCAGTAATTGCTGCACAGTAGACGAAGAATTTGCCATATATGGCGAAAATACATCTGAAAAAGTGACCATCAAGTAAATGGAAGCCATTCAAGCAATAATGAAGAAAGTGGGCGTGTTGGAGGTAGATGACGATGAAAACCAGGATCATGTCCGGAACCGGGGGGGATGACATGCTTTTAGAAAGTGCACTAGCACGCTCAACCTTCTTTAGAACTTAATCGCCGCGTTGCGGCGTCGGTGGGCGACAAAGAAGTCGAAGATTTGGCCATCTATGACGAAAATATACCTGCCTGGAAGGATGCAATGATGAAGGATGTGTAGAAGACGATGACGATTAAAAGCGGGATATATAGTGTCTCAATTTATTTACACAGCGACTATCAAAGATAGAGGTCACTCGCTGTTTAAGCAATGCCATGCAAGTTTTTATACAGCCGAGAATAATTGCAACTTCGAAATACTTCATATTGCCTTACAACCACTAAGCCCTGGTGTCCTATATATAGGACATGTCCATATCTTATGCTTTACTGACGCTGCGCCTCCATCTTTAAGCATTGTTATTGTTTCTTAGTGTTCACACTTACTTTTTAATCAAGTACCGTCTACCAGTTTCGTTTTTCTTGTCTTTTGTTCGGTTTTTACTCCTAACGGGTCATGGTTACCGGTGCAGCATCTCCTGCCTAAATCTTGTTGTTCTAGATTTTCAGTACTTGGTGGGTGTGCACGTGCGTTTAGATAATCTCTATTGTCTCTAATCACCTTTGGTATCGGCCTTTCTGTACCGACGTGGGAGCGGCCCGCTACATGCTGACGCGCGTTCCGAGGGACCGTGATAAAGTTTTACCATATCATACCATACCTTTGGTATATTGGGCTGCACGGTTCTGTCATGGTGCATGACTATGATATGAATGTTAATGGGGGGGTCCCGGTGCCTTTGATACTTGGTGGCTTTATCATGAATATGATACCCCATGCTGGTCACGTGCTGTACTTATAAATATCACGTTTCTTCAATAAACCTCAGTCGGAAGTAAGCGATAGTCCTGTGCGCTCGTATCATCCTTCTTTCTCTCGCGCTTCTGTTTTTCTTTCTCCGTTATAAACCAACTGGCCCAACAAAATGTTCTACCAGAGACAATAGGCCACTGCGGGGGGTACAATTATGACAGATGCGACGACATTCTTTACCGAAAAAAAAAAAAACACGCGAAATTCCAGGTGTGCACTAAGTGCAGGGCATGCACAAAATATGCCGTTTTATAACCATATGAGCTCATAGGTCGTTTGGTTGAAGTCGAGACGCGTACCTTTTTCTTACATAATGTGAGGTCGCAAGCCAAGTCAGATTTTTTTTTTCTTCAGCCACATCGACGGGTGCAGAGTTTGGGCGCTTAATCTGGAACCACCGCAACAATGGACAGCTTTTAGTGATTCCAAATCATACAAAGCCCAATGCTCCACGGACCCCATGAAGAAGTAGCCTCAGCATTCGACAGGTATACCATCGCAGCCATGACAAGGGACACAACATAATCTTTCAATGGCTTCGAGGACAGTGCGACATCAGCGAGAACGACCACGCCGACGAAACCGCCCGATCAGCACATGAAAGTGGACAATGGGATTCGATTCCGCTTTCGCGAAGACACGCGGCGGCTGGACTGCGATTGATGTCCCGTGAAAGTATTTTACCTCTGCGGGACTCGAATGTTTTCACCATGTGACGTTTGCGTTCGTTGACTCCGAATATACGATGCATCTACCGCCTGGGTTGGTACGGCGTGCACGGGCCACGCTGTACCGTCCGTGGCTATGCGTAGCATTTACAAACTCTTGTTCCTTCCGTGTTGCGACGGCCAACAGCCCCACCTGCGACACATGCAACTGTGATGAGACGCTGGCACACATTATCTGTGTCATCTGCCCGGGCTACAGTACTGGACGAATTGGACAATCATCCGCTATCAGAACTAAAAGCTCCAAAAGAACATCAGCGCAAAAGGCCTTATTCGCGCTACTAAGATACCTGCGGTCTACAGGCCTTCGCGATAGATCTTTAAGCACACCGCCCCCTACCACTCTATAGTGTACACGGATTATTCGTGCTCGTCTCTCCTTCTCTCTGTCTCCCTTCCGCTCTCCTTCTCTTTTTATCCCCCTATAAGTGCGGGGTAGAACCGGAACTACCTCTGCTAACCTTCCTGCCTTTCTATGCAACCTTTCTATCCCCCCCCCCCTCCCCCAACGTTATCTATCACGTATCTCGATTATATGACCGCACATATGCGCGTACTGTAACATGTACAGTCCCAATCAAAAGATTGGGGAACAAAGGGGCCGCGATTTTTTATTTTCGTTGCGCAGCCTGGGCATTCCGGCTGAAATCAAGAGTGCACGCGTGTACGCGCGCGTGTTTGATCAATCATCATCATCATCATCATCATCATCAGCCTATATTTTATGTCCACTGCAGGACGAAGGCCTCTCCCTGCGATCTCCAATTACCCCTGTCTTGCGCTAGCGTATTCCAACTTGCGCCTGCAAATTTCCTAACTTCATCATCCCATCTGGTTTTCTGCCGACCTCGACTGCGCTTCCCTTCTCTTGGTATCCATTCTGTAACCCTAATGGTCCACCGGTTATCCATCCTACGCATAACATGGCCTGCCCAGCTCCATTTCTTCCGCTTAATGTCAACTATAATATCGGCTATCCCCGTTTGTTCTCTGATCCACACCGCTCTCTTCCTGTCTTTTAACGTTAGTCCTAAGATTTTTCGTTCCATCGCTCTTTGTGCGGTCCTTAACTTGTTCTCGAGCTTCTTTGTTAACCTCCAAGTTTCTGCCCCATATGTGGAATTGGTTTAATACCCTGTATTGATCAAATTGTCGGAAAAAAATCCGACAATTTGATCAATGCAGGGTATTAAACAAATTCCACGCCGCGGAGCTGCGCTTGAATATATCTTAATTTTTTGGAGAGTGAACAAACTAATTATTTTCACCTCTTGCCTGGCATGTTTTGTTGAGTGCACCTATAAGGAAACTATGAAGTCATACGGAGCCCTACACGCATGTTTTCGCTGTATAACTCTCTGCAGCGCACTGTCCATTCCAACCCGTTCTATCTGGCAATCTCCGATTGGACAGATAGAGAGTGCACTTTTCGACCCCGCTGCGTGGAATTCCTCGGCGTAAAAGCTACCCGCAGCACATTAAAATTCTGCGCGGCGGCGGAGGGTGTCGGTAGTGTTTTTCGCAAAGACCAGACTTTCGCGTGTGAAGACCCCCATAGCGCCACCGCTCTCGACTCCTGGAAAGAAGAAAACAAAAAAAATACAAAGAAATAAGAAAAACCGAATGTGCTCGGCCAGTCAGCGGGCGAGGGCAATTATTTGCGCAAGACGTTCTCTCCTTCACCCGCGTATCGGTACCCAGGCTATAGTCCTTTTCCCACCTGTAAACACAGTTGTCATTGGACAGACGCTATCTGCTCGTTATTCTCCGCTGCACCTAACATCTCGGTGGCGAACAGGTCTCGAGGCTTCATGCCTTCTACGTGCCCCCCCTCGCGAGCCCTTTCGATCTCGAAACCTCCTGCGGGGCAGCCACAGGATCCGCTGCACGCAACTGCTCGGCGAGGAACGATCCGCCGATCAGATTAAAACCCAAGAAAGGCCGGCGCTATACGGAGGATCGCGGTGGTTTCGCCGTTTAATAGCAACAGCAGCTTGCGTCGTGTAAAGCTTTGGGAAACGGGCGCCAATCCCGACGTCACCTTGGCGATCCGGTGTGTTGGGACAAGTGCGCCGCGAGAACTCAATGCGAGCGAGTCGGAGAGAGGAAGTTCCCGAGGAGGTCGCAAGCTTCATCCGAGCCGGAAGCAACGACGGCTCGCAGAAGCGAGTGTCCCGGTGCCCTGGCGGGTTTTATGCAAACCGCGTCCTTTTTCCACAAGCGATATCCAAAGAAGCAGCAGCAACAGAAACCTTGTTTTTTTTTTTATTATTTTGTTATTTTCCTTGCGCCTCATTTGGATGCTCCGGCGCGCGCGTGTGTGTGTGCATGTGTGCCGGCTCGTCTCCACCGTCCCAGTGAATGCAGGTGAGTGCGTTGTCGCGCGATCCTGTTTGGCGACCCAAATTGTGCGACAACTTGTCCTTTAACCTGTTGGTTGTACCGTCACCGTGCATGTATACAGCCTTTGCGGGGCGCGGGTCTTGCTCACAGGAAACTGCTCGGTGTTGTGATCTTCGTTCGGTCTGACTCTGGTTGCGTGGGATGCCGCAATACCAGCACGTAGTTAGAGGTCTACTGCCGAGACTTTCACTTGGCCGAGTTTCCTTCATTACGTCGGTATGAGGGCTCCTGTTCACACAACTTTTTTTTTTTTTTTCGTTCCTATAAGCGCTGTTTGTCGTTGGTGTTCCAGCGTACTTTCACTAATAACATGTCCGATACTGCCATTGTCTGGCATCTACTCTTACGAAGGTTTCAGCTTAAGAACATCACTCGTGAATATGTTTTTTTTTTTTTTTTCAAAAACAAAAGTTTTTTTTTCCGTGCCCGATTGTAGTGCAACGGCAGCATATGTGGCGGTTATGAAAGTTTTATTTGGAAAACGGCGGCACTGATTACTTGGTTTAACGGATTGCCGGGCTACGCTCACGCAATTTCCCCGACTATATGTTTCCACGAATGCCTTCCACGGTAATTTGTATCACAATGTACGCGACTATATGCCTTTGTAGCCAAAACAAAAATGGTAGGTTGGGCTATACAGAAGCGTCCATGTATCTGGGCAGGTTGGTTCACGACTCAGTGAGCAGAAAACAGTGATAAAGAACAGGATGCTGTCTGCCTTTCGGCTTACGTCCTGGTACATTGCGCTGTTTTTCTGTTCATGCTTGAGCTAATTGGCATACATGTTCATGTTACTCGTGTTTCGTTCATAATACGCTGTTCACCAGTTAACGTCGTGTGTTTGCGAGCTCAACGTCATGGCGGCCTCGATGCCGTCTTTCCGTCGAGAAACGCCTGGTGCTGTTTTCTTCTTGAAGCCGGTTTTTCTCCCACTATAGTGCGCTTTCTCGCCGAGTTATCTGTGGCGATCTCTACCGGCTACCATCTTCGAGCCTACCAGTTGTTTACAGCTCAGTTGCCAAGATGTTTGCACTTGGCTCCGTGGAAACTTCGTCGACCGTGTGAACTTTAGCGAACGACAGCAAACACCGAAGAATCTGCTCCTTGCTATAGAGACGAAGGCGTTCGTTAGAGAAGATTTCTTGCTCATAATCAATGCTTGCAACAGGCTGTCGAACTGGGCATCATCTTTTCGAACATTACTGCTTTTAGTAGAACAGTTAACTGGGCAAGTTAGCTTTCGTTTGTAATTACCAATAGTGCAATAAACAAAGACGGAGAAAGACGCAAGAGCAAGTGGTTAATTGTTCTCGTTTCTTTTTTATTCTTAATTTTCTTTGTGCGTGTGTATGTAGCGCGCCGAACAAAACACACTACAGTAGCATGTCAGCTATAAAAAGAGGCAGCGACGTGATTGCAATCATCAGTTGAACGCAGTCCGCCGGGTTCCTGTGATTATTGTCTTTATCCGTCACCGTTTATTGCACGGTTAATTATAAGTTGCTACTCTTGCCTACTATTTTCCTAAAGGAGCTGATTTGGTTGTTTCTCTGTACTGTCAAACTGTAATTGTAACTTTTCTTTTGCGAATGCTGGCTCATAAATCTGCTGTTAATTTGAGAACGCCGAAAAAACCGGCCCGTAATTCAATGTCTGCTCACACTTTACGCTTTGAGGTGGCAAGTTTACCACTCGTATAGATATCAGAAACCCGAATATCTAAGCCCGTATTTCGAGCGCGCTGCAGTCGTCATATTGAGTTCAGTGTGCAGTGAAATAAAAAGATATTGGCCTCTACCGCTCTGCATAGGGAGGGGGAGGGTGGGGGGGGGGGGGGTTGCAATTAAAATATTGCCGAGAAGTGTGCAAAAAAGACATAAATAAAATAAAAATAGGCGAGTAAACCTGACAATGATACCTGCAAATGATAAATGTTATTGGTGATGTGTAAAGGTGAGACAGTGGCAAGGACATCGGGCGTTTACTAGCATGAAGCGAACTTTAGCTCATTCTTTTCGTCGAAAAGGGGGGTGGAGGGCTATTCCTAAAAGGTAAATGAACAAGGAATCCAAAGCCCGCCTCTGTTTCGAAGGGCAGGGCATACACATTAGGACACAAGATTCAACGTAGCATGAGCGGAGCGTGACAAACCATGTCCATTTGGCTCACAATACAAAATTTCTCGTCACGATTTAATGTTTTCTTGCGTTCTGGCTTTACGCCTGACACCACTACTAGTCTTTACCAAATAGCCAAGAATTCCGGTTTTCCTTACTTCTGCTCCCCAAGTTTACGTGTAGATATTCGGGATAATGCGATGTTTCGGCGGCAGCAGTAAGATATCGGCGTTCACAAGCGTTTGAATTTTCCTGTATGTTCAACAACTTGAAACTAAATATTTAAAAGCAGACAGTTGTGATCGTCAATGGGCAGCTTACGCAGGTTTTCCCGTCTGCTCCGAGTGCTGTAGTGGATTGTGGAAGCATCGACCGTCTTTCCGGAAGTTCCCGTATTGTTTTTACCTTGAGGAAGTGTGGTATTTCCAGCGCTCAATGACGATATATAGAGAGAACGCGGTTGTCTGCGAGAAAAGTTGTCTAGCAAGTCACTTGTCTTATAGAGCAACAAAACTGGTAGTACCACCGGGGCGTGGATTTCCCTTCTTGTATTGAAAGATTTGAGATTTACCTCCTCCTAACTCTTGCAGAGAGAAAAAAAACAACGCGCGGACATTTCATTTATTGTCGTGAAATTACCATCGCTGAAAATACGGAATAATTGTGTCGTTTTACGCACCCAAGTGTTTCATAAAATTAAGAGAAAAGTGACATTTCTTTCTTTTCTTTCTTTTTATTTTTGCCACGGGAGCAGGTTGCGGTGGCGGATATAAGCATGTCGATTTCCTAAAATATCAGGGCCCTATTCACGAAGAGGTCTCACGGTAGTAGAGTTCGTAAGAACCAAATGAACCGAATAGTGACCACGAATATATTATTAGCGAAGGCCATCAACCAATCAAAAAAGTATTTACGAACAAAAACCTCTGTTTGTATTGGACCCCAATTTTCCGTTCAGCGTTTTTTTTTTTTTTTACCCTTCTTTTCGTCTTGCGAAAACATGCACGCTGCTTTGGTCTCATCATCAGTATTTCAAAAGTGGCGGTAGTTTACGATTTCAACATAGCGCTTAACGTAAGTAACTATGTTAGAGACTGTTATTTAATGTTGGGCAATCAGGGAGCTATTTAGCGTATATGCCACACTTTATGATTGCCTCCTGGACAAATAGTAGACCCCTGTAGAAAATAGCCCATTTACCTCTGTGCCACTGTTGTTAATAATTACCTAAAATGTTCGCTCGTTATGCACAAAATATTTCACGTTACAATTCCAAGATCAGATGCAGGTCAATCATGGTGTTAAGCGTGGTGTAAGCGTTTAGGCCATCACCCAAAATCCAAACGGCACTTATAAACAAAATCTTTGCAAATTCGGCCGCCAGTGAGCCAATGCAGTACCTGGCGGCAGCCGATCCTTTCCGCATATTTCATTTTACAAGATGGCGTTTGTAGAAGCCGATTGGACGTGTCCGTGTTAGCCATATCTGTATTTCACAGCTGTCGGGGCTTCACGTCCCGGAGTTCTCGTGCGAAGAAGCCCCATGGGAAGTATAAGAATATATTGTTACGTAGGAAAACGCAGACGAAAAAGCTATATACAAGTATATTTACAAGCAAATGCGCCGCACTTGGCCAAGAGGCAACAGCCCGCACTAGCCTCTAATCGTCGTCGTCGTCGTCTTCACGCTGCTCGCCTCTTCATCATGGCAAATAATGTTCCGTAGCACTACCCCCGGCGGCAAAAGCGCCGTCCCGGAGCGATTAAAGGCCGGACTCGGAAGCAGTGTAGTAGGCCTTGAGCCTACTTACGTGCACGACATCACTAGATGCCAGAGTAGACGGCGAGGTCGAACTGACAGGTTCAGTTTCGTACGTCACAGGCGTGACCTGGCGCAGCACCTGGTAGGGCCCTGTGTGTCGCAAAAGGAGCTACTCTGAGAGTCCGACGTGATGAGAGGGCGACCACGGGACCCCGAGCGCACCAGGCGAAAACTGTACGTCACGGTGGCGCGCGTTGTACAGACGCTGCTGAGTAGTTTGAGAGGCCGGCACCGTTGGAAATTGAAATAACTTTCACTGAAATGTATTTAGGGGAGCTTTACTCCATTGCGCCTCTACGAGAGCTTGCAGCCATGGCTGGTGCTAAAGCAAACCTTTCGTTGTCTCACACTCACGTTATTCCTCTAATCTTGTGAGTGTCTCGCCAAATGGGCGACATTTATAGCAGGTAATGTTGAGCATCAAAGGAACACTTCTCTGTGTAACGAAAGAGTAACGAAACAGTAACGAAACAAAAAAAATGTCGGTGTGCCGTGCATTTTGGTGCAGGTTAAAGAACCCCAGGTGGCCGTCACAAGTATTCCCGAGTCTCAGACTACAATGTGCCTCGTGATCATATCGTGGCATTGGCACGTAAAACCCGTGCATGTAATTTAGATCGGTGCCTGGATGTTTCACAGTTTGTATCCGCCAGATTCGGCGTTAGCGTTTCAGCATAGCCTGTTAAAGGCGTAATAGATATACGTAAACATTATGTGAGATTTAAATTCTATTAAAGTACTATTTAGAGCATTACAGCCTTTACACACTGTATTGGTGGTTTCAGGGTGCACGTAATTCTTTTTTTTAATTATGAGCCATATCATGTTACCCACATATACGTCAAAGAGGCTCATTAAAGAGTGCCGCACATCTATTGGCTCATATCCAAGAGGGTATCAAAGCAGTTAATTCAAGAGCAGCACAGACCAAGTAGCACATGTGTACTGAGTGCTACAAGTCGGCATCAAAGAGGTTCGTCGAAGAGGCACACAGAGCGACACAGCCTTTGACCCAACTTCAGCCCAGCAGCCCGATGCGCTACCCATTCGACCACAGACTAACCAGCTACCCAGGTTGGCGGGAAAACGCTTAGAAACAGATATAGATAGCTAGTTAGCCCTTTCAAAGTGCGTGAACTAGCCTAAGAATGCTAATCGCATTAAAACAGTGCCACGTCACATGTCTATGGCTTCCAAGTCACTGCAGCAAAACATGGGTAATGAGCACGTCGATAACGCAGCTCGGTCAGCTCTTCGAGAACACACATACCAACTGATATCGTTGTGACGTTCAGATGCGACTAGAATACCATCGCGGGCTAGCACGATGCATCGCGTTGTCATGTGCGTGCGCACATGACAAACTAGTGACATCCTGTTATAATCCATTCCGTGCTTAGCACGGAATGCTTAGCAGGCAACACGGCGGAAGGTATGCAAGTACTGCATTCTTCGAAGTCCTACTCCGCACTTCTACGGAATAACTACGTCATATATTACATCTACAACTTGTAGGCGGAATGTCGCGTCAAATTAGGTTGTGTTTGCGCCCCTTTCTTTGTTCTGCCAGTGTGCGACCTACAATATTTTGTTCGCGAGAGCAAGTGGTATACGCTGTGGCCGGTGGTCGCAAAAACGTGCTGCTCCTCTAATTCGCAAGTCAATATGTTCAGATCTTGCGACAACTTCCATGTAATAATTGTGTGAAATTTTGAGACATAAAGTTGTTATGTATATATAATATTAGATCAGATCGCGTCACTCAAGCCTATACACTATAGAAGCCCGGCCAGACGGCGCTGCTTCACCTTGCTAAAAGCGCCCCAGTGCTAGAGAAATTCCCGTCAGCTGTCTCACACGGCGCTTCGCCCGTGGTTTGTTTACACTGTGGCTTCGTGCTCTACATCTCTCGTTGCTCGCGGCAATTGCACTGCATGTTGAAAGGCAGCGCTTGGATTGGTTGGGAAACAGCAATGTATAAACTACACTCTATAGGAAAAATTCCGGGGAAAGCGGGAGTACCTGGACAGTCCTAAAAAGGGCAATTTCGTCCCTCAAGGGACTAACTACAGGAGCGTGCGTGCCGTGGGCAAATTTCGGAGAGTAAGTGTTTAGTCCCTGGTCAGACAGCAACAAGAGGACGGAACGGCAATAGTTACTCTCCATGCACTACACTGTTTTGCTCCCCGTCATGGAGTGATGCGGCGAAGACGGTATTGTCTATACATCGTGAATAAATTGAAGTCTGTGCTCTGTCTATTGAACTGCATGCAAAGCAGTATTTTGCCTATTCGTGATAAAATTGCGTGAATTTAAAAGGTGGAATGTGAAGAGCCATGCACTTCATGTGCACGCCATAAGTGAACGATACACATTAAACACACAAGTCATTGAGGGACTGCCGCATGTTCTTGGTCAATAGTACCTAAGTTCCTACCGTTCCAAGAATACAAATTTACATGATGCGATGTGTAGCTCAAACGGGGCACCCTAAGCGAAAGAGAAGTTGACCTTCTCTGTCCTCTTGCGTGCCCCGTTTGCGCTCGCTACACGTACATCACGTAATGTCTCAGTTTAATTATCCTAAAAATAGCCGGGCTGCTTTCTTTTTACCGTCGCTTATGGTTGCAAGTACAGGCAACATTAGACTCTCCTTTCAAAGCATGTACATAATGCCAAGTCTCATTTGCATTGCAGCACGTGCGTGTCTGATGCTTAACCTTGTCTGTCCCCCTATCCTGTCTAGTCTCACTATCCTGTCTCTGCCGTGATGTAGTGGTCAGAGCACCTGACTTGTGAGCTTGAGGACGTGAGTTTCGGTCCTACTTTGGGACACTTTTATTTGTTTTTTTTTAGCTCAATAATTTTTCTATCAGCGTATAAATGCCTAATTTCGTTAATTTCATCTTCGAGTAGCATCGGAAAGAATGACCGTTACACCCTTGAGGAGCTTCGCAAAAGAGAAACTCTTAGTCCTTGAAGGATTAACCGTCATGGGGAGTAGCAGTTCATCCCCTCGCAGTTACCCCCTAAAAGGTTGAATCGTTGTGGCAGGTCACCGACTCCCCAAAAGGAGCAACCTCGATGCCCCATTTCGTCCTTTTTTTTTTTTCTAGAGTGTACCGGGCCGTTTTCCAGAAACTGTCCGACGCAGAATTTCTTTTTCGTGGTAAAAAACACAAAGAAAGGCAAGTGTCGGCTTGGTCTGTTATTTTCGGCGTCAAAGAGAACATTGATTTTGAGGAATACGCCAATTCAATGCAACAGAAGCCACCGCGCATAGATATGTGTTAAGCAAAAACAAATGCTGTATATTTTCTTTCGATGTCAATCACGTTATTGACATTCCAGGTGTGCATAGTGCAATTCATTTTGGTGGCTGCATGTGTATGCAAACGTTTCCTTTTTTTTTTTTTTTTTGGGGGGGGGGGGGGGGGGGGGCTAGTCTACCTGAGAAACATGGGCACAGTGTTTTGTGCAACCAATTGGAATGGTTTTGTACACAGTAGTCGTACGTTTCAACACGTCCGATAACATTAAGAAGGAAACCCCGCAGAAATTGCTGTTGAGCGAATATTAAGTCATTGCGCATTTTAACAAAGGAAAGGTTAAGCCGCTTGCATCTCTGATCTAACCATCGTTTAGCAATAGTTGATCACTTGAATGGCATATTTAAAATTATAAATTATCTTCGTTTTCGTGACGATTACGTTTAACTATTAGTGTACAGACTTACAAAGGCTTACGACAACAAAATAAACTCAGTGCTTGAAGATAAGCAGTGCGCAATCGCCAATTGGTTAAACTACTGCAGCTATCGTTTCTGAAACGCGCGGCCACCTCTCCGTGAGCTCGAAGACCGCGCATAGAATACGCGAATTTCTCCCCCTCTTCTCTTCTTTCTAGTCCCCCTTTCTCTTACCCGCAGTGTAGGGTAGCAAACCGGTTGCTTCTCTGGTTGACCTCCCTGTCTTTCCTCTCTGCGCTCTCTCTACCTCACCAGCAATAGCTTTGATACTTCCCGTTTTTATTACTACCAAAACACGATATCGAAAGTGCAGCACTTCTAAGAGTCCGCATTGGGCACTTAACAACAACATTGTTTCTCATCACCTTATGCTGCAGCGGGATTCTTCCTGAAAAGGGCCTGCATTAACAGGTCATGCCAATGTATACGAAACTTACAAATGTTTATCGTTGTGTACGTAAAGACCACTCACTTTTCCACGCGACACGGATCAAACAACTGCATGCGAAACTAACAAAAAAAATGTGCTATTGGACTCTGCGTACAGCACAGCTCGGTAGATGTCCTATCTGCGAATTTCTCTGGTATATGCATTTTCACGGGTGGGTCAGTCGGTGCTTCTTGTTTTGAAGACAGTTGCAGGACTGAATGACAAAAAAAAAAGAGAATGTCAGAAACCATCGAAAGCGATTGTCAAAGTCAGCGATGGCTTTCTTGTGTGACCTGCTGGCATATCGCCATATTATCTGCGAATCAATAAACCTTAAGGGCACATCAGCAGACACGCGAAGTGGAGATCTCACAGCCCATCACCCTGGCCAATGATACCAAGACATCTGTCTTGTTCTCACAGCACCCATAAGAAACTTCGCAGCAACCCCTTTCATCGTCATGTTTTTATTATATATAAGGCTACGTACCCCTTGCGTCACCTTGGCACATCTACGTGTTACAGGAGATTGAGAAACATTTGGCACACACCAATATCGCACGCAGCACCGAAGTTGTCTGTTCGAGCACATAACACATACCCAGGGACCTAAGTTGTATTCTAGGCCAGAGCGAAGCCAGCAGCAAGTTTTTAGGTGCGAAGCTCCTTAGGGTGTGGGTCGTTCCCTCCTCTGTAGTAGTAGTAGTAGTAGTAGTAGTAGTATGTAGCCACCTCTAGTTTACGAATTGCTCAATAGATGGCGTTGTGCGTCCGTACGTGAACGAGACGCCGCATGTTGTTTTATGAAGTGTTCACTAGAAGTCCGTAGCTCTGGTTGGCATGGAGACCGCTATGTATGTTTGTATACGCATATATACATATATATGTATATGTATAGTATAACCGGAAGCCGACTTCCGCTTCCGTTTCCACTTCCGGTGCCGCTTCCGTTTCCGCTTCCGGTTCCGGAAGCCAGCTTCCGGCTTCCGGAGAACGCTTCCGGCGTTTTTCTCTCTCGTCCGTAGCTAGGTGCGCTGCGGTGCACAAGGGCGTTCGTTCCCGATGCGCGTTCTCTTTCTCTCGTTCCCGACGCGCACTCTCTTTCTCGTCCGTAGCTAGGGGCGCTGCGGTGCACAAGGGCGTTCGTTACCCACGCGCGCTCTCTTTCTCTCTAGTTCCCGACGCGCGCTCTCTTTATCTCTCGTCCGTAGCTGTGGTTTACCCGAATGATCCCCCGGTGCTTCGCCCACTCATCATCATTCACTTCGTGGATATGCTGTGATTTTGTTTTTAACACGAAAGTGTTTTATGCCGGGGTCCACCAAGACTTCACTGACGTATTTCCGTCACGGAAATACGTCATAGAACATAATACAAAGAAAGAAACCAGAAGAAAAAGTTCCACAAACATGCAAAATTTGGAAATCGAACCCACGACCTCTCGGTCCGCGACGATAGATCGCCGAGCATTTAACCCATTGCGCCACAAACGCATTTGCAGAGAGCTACACAGACGCGCCTTATATATCTAACACTCCTCCGTGTACCCGCGCTCTTGCTCGGGGCGGTGCCGCCGCCTACGAGCAGAAAAGAGAAGTACTGCATTATGACACTAACGCGCACCGACAGTGAACGCTTCATTGGTCTCAGCACTACGACGCCTCGATGCCAGCATTCGAAGGGACGCTGGCATCAAGAAGCACTACCAACGCCACCTAGGTGGCGTTCAGCGTACTCAGCACAGCGGAGCATGGCCTCCGCAATTAGCTCTGAAAATGTTTCTGAAGTTGATCGCGGAGGCTGCAATTACGACGCGCTGTACGCGCTGATTTGACTCGGTGACGATTCAGTTACGTGCTTTGTCTTGCGCGTTGTATTAGTGTGTCAGTTACGTGCTTCGTCTTTCGCGTTGTGCTAGCGTGTGCAGCGTAGTGCAGCTTCCATATGCACGACGGTTGCTCATGGTCATCGACGTTGGTAGTCGTGATGGAGGAGACGTGCCACCAGGCGTGAGCGTGGGTGCATCAACGCCTAAGGGCGCTTTAGCCACAAAACACCAATAGACATTATATATCAATGTGCAATAAACATTACACTACTTCTGTGAAGACACGTTTCACTTTCGTGTTCTATACCGATTCCTATATAAGAGGGATCAACCACATTTTTTTTTTATTTGGGCCACGCTCGCAACTGTGTAAACGCAACCACCGGCAGCAAGCGCTCGAACGCATTATGGACGCGCGCTTGCTTCGACGCGACAGGAGACGACCCTCGACATTCTAATCTGTCCACTGAGGGAGCAATCGGCACTGGTGTCGTGGTGGAAATTCAAGGTTACCTCGTCTGCATATCTTTCGTTCACATGTGACGCACTATTAAGCGCGAAATTCTTTTAGCTCCCGCCGTCGGCGACCTTCAAGGAATTTCGAGCCAAACGCCAGAGCCGTAATCCGGGCATCGTTGAGAGAACAAAATGAGATTGTCGTGAAACCAGTCAAAAGTTAAGAAAATTTGGTCTCTGGCCCCCAAAGCCTTTGTACAGGACCGCATTACATAGACTAGTTACTGCCCAAACATCTACTCTCGATTACGGGACAGCCAGCAGTTTTCTTTATTGGGGGCAAATGCAAGCAAAGAAGGGTCTCTAGTTTTCGTAGTGTTGCCAGTGGCGTATCGTAGAGTTTCCTACAATCGTCACTAGACGGAACTCTAGCGCTGCGATCGTCCAGCCACCGTGGGAATGATGGGTAGCACGTGGATTTGTCTGATCTTCGTGCTTCAGGCTTCAAACGTTCTTCTGGCTTCGCTTATTACGCTTTTTCTGGACCTAAATTGACCTAAACTTCGAAGCAATTTAAGCTTTTTTTTTTAGTGCGGAGCGTAATAAGACCGTGTAAGAACGCGTAATGGCTGCTAATTGCAGTGGCTCCGCTTTTCCGTGCGTCCGTGGCGCAGGGGTTTCAATACCGGGCTTCTGCGCTATAGGTCGAGTGTTCGAATCGTGCGGTCGGACAATTTTATTAATGTTTCCTGAATTGTTTATAACGCCAGTAATTTCTTTCCAAATTATCACATTGCAAAGTCACGGAGCCATTTCAAGCCAGAAGGAGGAAGTTTAGGCAAATTCATGTACTACCCATCATTCTGGTGGGCTGTACATGAATTGAAGGTGGGCAGTACATAAACTGCCCTGCTTACAGCTCCCGCAGATACTAGCGCCACAGTTATCTCTAGTAATTGTATGAAACTTTATGCGGCGTATGAAGCGGAGTATAAATGATTTCCGTTGGCGTCATCATGGTCGCTATCGTGGAGTTATAGCAGGTTAAGATGTTGCGTAAACGAGAAGCGCTACAGTACGGCAGGCGTGTGTTGAACCGAGCGACAAATCGATAGCAGGGATAATCCGGTCACAAATTCTCGCTGCCAAAAAAACGCAAGAAAAATATGTACGCATGATAATACGTTTCACTGACATCATCACGGCCGATATGTTCGGGTGAAGGCTCTGTTATACTCCGACGTTCACAACGCGCGCGCGCGCGCCGGCGTTCGTTTCATCGCGTCACGTCGGCGATGCCACGCCAGGCGCAAATCCGCCTGCCCTATAGTCCAACGCGACGCGGCCCGACTAGAATGTACTAGAATTGTCTAGTACACTCTAGCCCGACGCAGCGGCCGCAGCCAAAGCAGCGCATGCTCAGTAATGACACGGCCGCTACCGAAAAAAAAAACTTTTTTTTTATGTAGCAGCCGTGGTAATGAGCAGAGCACCGCGCAGAGCGGACGCGGTGCAGTCTGAATAACGTCGTCGGCGCAAAATGCAGCATGCTGCATTTCGCGCCGGCTGTCGCCTGGTCGCGTCGGTCGCGCCTCGCGTCAGAATGCTCGCGTTTTGCTAGCGTAGCGTCTCTGTGCCCAGCGTGCGCGCGCGTCGACGTTACGTCGGAGTATATCGAGCCCATGAGTTGCTGCGGTGAATTGATGCGTCCGGTGAGGTCACGTGAAAACTATCGGTGACAGCAATAAACACCTTTAGCCAGCAAAAGGAAGAAAAATAATACGCGAAAAAAAATTAAATGGAGCACTGCGGTTAAAGTCCTTTGATGATTTTAGTTTAATCAAAGAGAGACCGGTACGCCTTATCACGACAGCGCTCAAACTGTCGAAGAAGCGGAAGCCCGACTTCCGTCGCAGTTCCTCGCCACAAGTTAATAGGGAAAAAATAAAAGCCCAGAACGCAGTGTGAGACTGCAACTTAGAGGGACATTGGAGAACAACAATAATTTAGCTTAGACAGATGAAGTATTTTATCGTGATAGCAGCGTACAGAAAACGACACAGAAAGAGAAAGAATGGGCCAGCGCTGTCCTTCTGTTTGTGTTGTTGTTTACTGCACCCTGTTTTCATGGATAAGTTCCAACTCACCCCGTTCGCCCTACTTGTAGAGGTTGTTTTTGGTTTTATTATTAAGAACTTGATTTGTGTTTATATCGTGGAAGAAAGCCGGCGGTAACCACGACAGCGCACGGAGGGAGCATCGCCGACGGCGGTGATGATTCACAGCTTGCAGTTCAGTAGGAAATGATAAAGACGATGCAACACATTAAGAGGCCACTAAACCAGCTCTGCTTAATTTAAATAAACAAGAACAGTCGCGTGCTTCTCCTCTGGGCTTTTCCGGTCCCTTCGCACGTTGCGACGCCGACAAGGCTATGCAAGTGACGTACGTCACTAGGGTAAGAACTGTCCATCGGTTCATATACGAGAGATGTCAGTTCTGATCCGCCCGCTAGCATGCATTTGCCATGCATTCACGCGCTCGGTCTTTGCTCGTCGTCTCCCTCGCCTGTCCTGCTCAGCCAACTGGTTTGAACTTGTGTACCAATGTGTTTCGCACTGCGCTTGTTGCGGCAAAGCTCTGAATCGCGATAAGCGGAAGCTGATGGGGTTTTCAAACAATCAAAGAGGGCTAATGTTACGTTAGGCATTCACGTGTGGAGTTCACGTGTCTTCCAGAGGAGTACGCGCTGAAGACCAGAGTGTTCCTGGGGGGATGGTAGCGAAGTTGAGAAAACAAACCGCTCGCTCGCCTTCAGCTCAAAGTGGTTTTTGGGGCCCTGGATGTTTTCTTGCTCTTCTGCATCACCACTGATAAAAGAGGCAAATTCTTGCGAAACAACGTCGCTGTAGCGATGTCTCTTCGCGTGCAAGGCGTTTACTAACTTCCTTCTTAACGAAGGCAACCGGTTGTATCGTTCAGTAAAATCGAGTGGTTGCCGAAAAAGGGTAACCCTTCTAGTGTGACTCACTTTCTGAGTATTTTACGTGCGGAAGCCTTACGAATCACACACTTCAAGCCGCAATATATCCTCGCAGTAAAAAAAAAACAAAAAAAAAACGCCTGAATGTAATCGTTACCTACTCACGCTGCAATCGCCGAGAACGACTTCTAGGACACGGACGCAGCGCAGGTGTCACTCGGTATCGAACGACGAAGCGTAGACGCGGCGTCGCCACACCGTGAAATTGTCCTGAATACGTTCAACGGGTGTTGTCCTTCGGTACGATCTTTTCAGTTTCGGCGTCAAGTTGGGAAATCTACGGTCAGCCAAAGATGAACGTGGTTTGTCCTTAGGTAAAAGCAAAGTTTCCAAAAAACTAATACATAGTGACTGAACACAAGTTCATTGTGCATAGTGTTCAGGTATGCGTCCTTACGTTTTTTTTTTTTGCGTTCTTGGGTTTAGCGATGTATTGCCAGCAATCCTGATCATCCACTAAATTTCCCGTCCGAGACTATAATTTCGTTTATTTTGTTCGTCTTGTTTTCAGGAACGAGTCTATCATGACCGCCAGTCGTCCTTTTCTAACTTGCGGATTGCAGCGGTTCATTCATGCAAGTGAAAACGGTAAGCAAGCATGTAAGCTCAAACTTTATTGCGCAGTTGTGTGTTCTCTCTCTAAAGGCTCAAGGCAGTCTGTTAACGATGCGGTCCTGGCAAAATGTCAACGTTTATATGTCTCGGATAGCCACTACGTGATGAGTCTGACAACTCGGCGCGCACGCCTGCGCGTTCGTGAGTATAGTTGCGTGTGTGCGGCCACTTATTTGTGGGCCCATTTGCGGGTATCTGTGTGTCTGTGATTTGCGTTTGCATTTTATTTTTTAATACTGGGCGTTTTAGTGTTCATGTGCGGTTGCGTTTGCGCGGCTATTTCTTCGTTGGCCCATTTACGGGTGTCTGCGTGTCTGTGATTTGCGTTGGTATGTTATTTTTTTGATACTGGTATTTTAATGTACTTGACCTTGTGATCAACCGGAGTCGCCACCTGGCGGGCACTGGCTGAACCAAGCAGCGTATATGTCGCGTTGCGTCGTGCGCCGGCCACTGCTTGTTTACATGCACTTGTGCGGCGTGCATATCCTCTGAAGTCTGTTCCATGGCTGTAGCATAGCGTAAAAGGCGGTATATGCATTTCTTACGACGTACAGAGCATCTGGCCTGTTCGCTATAGCCTTTCGGTGCTGTAGTAAGACCAGCGGTTGCACGCGTTGAGCCCGTGATGTGCGATCGTTGTGTAATCTCCCATCGCTTCAATCATTTCGATTTTGTCGCCACTTTGTGTTTTAAGCACACCATAAAAATATTTGGCATTATCTTAAGTAAATTAAGGGGTCGAAGGGAAACTTGAAGGCAGCGCTTTAACAACCTTTAGTTGGGATTTGTTGATCATTTCGCAATCATTATGATTGCGGAATGAGACCGACGAGGTGACGTGAAGATTGCTCAACAGTAGGAAAAATGAATCTTGGGCACTAATATCATATTTCGCGCGTTTAGGGCATATAATTTCTTGACTCTCGCTTAGTGGTTACGCGACCAGCCCTATAGCTGCGCCTGTTGTATACTTATTGTGCGGTTTTGATACCAGTGCGAAGTAATTATTCTGCCTCGCCCATGGATTGTGGCACTTTCGTTCTTGGATTCCCTGTTACAATAGCAAAGTGAATTTAGAGTAATACATAAGGATTATGTGGGATAGGGCTTTCGCTAAACGGAGGAGTCACAATACTGAGTTGCCGGCGGTTACTAGGAAGTTTATTTCGCTCTCTGGTGCGGCCTTGTCACTTGATAGCGGCCTATATTTCCCAAATAAATTTAATTACGTAATAATTTTCGGCTTTAAAATAGGTGGAACTCTTACGCATTAGTTCTTTCTTTTGCGCGTAACCGTGTGAATATAGCTTCGAGCCAAAATGCTAAGTTAATTTTACTGTTACCTCGATAAAAAAATAAAAAGACGTGTGTGATCCGGCATGGCCATCCCGCTAACGAACTGTCACTGAAATGCGTGTTTCGCGTTTCAAAGGGGGTAACAGAAAATAATAATAAGGCGGATAAATGTGCGTACACAAGCGATCACCGCTTGTGTACGTACATTTATCCGCCTTATTATGCAGCGCACATCATTTTGGTACTTCACTGCCCGAGAATACAGGCTTTTTTTTATAATTAGCGTAAGATTAGACGTAAATGCTGAATTAATCGAGTTGCAGTACAGCAGTGCCAACAGAGTAGCCAGAATGCAAGCTCAACATGCGCAAAAAGTACCATCGAAGTGCCCGGGCCACAGAATATATGTAGCCCAGTGCGAAATAGTTAGTCTCCGTTGAATAGCAATTTCGAGGCATGCCGCCGACTGCCTATCCACACTAACGTGGCGACGGTTCCGCCACATATAGCTCATTCTCACGGCGAATAGCTGTACGTCCTAACGCGATGGCTTAAAGTTTAGGTTCGGTGTCATAGAAAATCAGGCGTCGGCGTCGGCGTTGGCACCAGCGCCTAGAAAGTCATCCCGAACCACCCCGACCACGCGGGCCCTCCGCGTGTCCCAGAGGCGTTTGTGAAATAATTGAATATATCAAAGTAAAATGCATCGGAAAATTGTAAAGAACGACTTAACCAGAATCTACAGACGTGATAGCGTCGGTTTGTAACTTGAATATACGAGAACAGTTAATTCTGTTACGCGGAAACTCAAACACAAACCTCTTTTCCAACATTTCTACTACTCATACAGCGGCGCGCCCGAGTCGGTTCCTTGCAAAAACACCATACGGATAATTTATTCATCATTTAATATGATGATTAGTCGGAGCTTTAGCTATGGTTATGTTTATTTAAATGTGTCTTGTTGTTTGGTTGTCTTACTTATATATGCGTGTGTGTGGGTACATGTGCGTGCGTGCGTGCGCCCGCGCGCGCGTGTAAACTTCTGTATGCAAAAAGTGCTCCCTACCCTGTAATGACCCTCAAGAGAAGGCTAACAGTATTTCTTAATAAATAAATAAATAAATAAATAAATAAATAAATAAATAAATAAATAAATAAATAAATAAATACAGATGGCGCTCACCTCCTCAGCCGCGGCGCGCGGAGGCGAAGGTGGAGACAAAAGAAAACTTCAGTTGGCGGGAAGGCTGACACGCAGTCGCGTATCTTTGAATGCTTTCGCGTGCCGCCATTAAAGGCGAAGCTTAAGCGTTCTTCAAATTTTATGTATTATGTATCTCACTCTCACTGACCGTACAAAGAGCGATGGAACGACAAATGTTAGGCCTAACGTTAAGAGACAGGAAGAGAGCGGTGTAGATCAGAGAGCAAACGGGGATAGCTGATAGTCTAGTTGACTTTAAGAGGAAAAAATGGAGCTGGCCAGGCCATGTAATGCGTAGGATAGCTAACCGGTGGACCATTTGAGTTACAGAATGGATACGAAGAGAAGGAAAGCGAAGTCGAGGACGGCAGAAAACTAGGTGGGGTGATGAAGTTAGGAAATTTGCAGGCGCAAGGTGGAATCAGCTAGCGCAAGACAGGGGTAATTGGAGATTGCAGGGAGAGGCCTTCGTCCTGCAGTGGACATAAATATAGGCTTATGATGATCTCACTCCCTTGCTCTGCGTGCGTGTGTGTGTTTGTGTGCGTGTGTGTAATGGCACGCGCACGCATAATACGCAACGACACATACTCAGTTAATACCGGCACATTTCTACAGATTGACACATAGTCATCGAAGTTGCTCAGACGGTTGGTTTCAAAGCCTGTTCTCTCGGCCAGCAGGGCGATGCCCTGCCCATTCAACCGTGTACTACCCATTAACCCACGAAGACGGGAAAACGGTTACATACATACATACATACATACATACATACATACATACATACATACATACATACATATACATACATACATACATACATACATACATACATACATACATACATACATACATACATACATACATACATACATACATACATACATACATACATACATACATACATACATGCGCCATCTCGGCGCCATCTAGGCGCCATCTGTTGGGACCTTTTATTACTGTTGGCTTAAAGCTGTCTAGAGAGCCGCGGCTTCAGTCGGCTTGTTTTTAACGCGTAGCGTCTCTTTGACACCGATTCTGGCGCGTTGATTTTATTGCGATAGCAATTATATCGACACTCCAAGAGGATTTGTGCCGTCGGCGTCGTCGTCGCCGTCGCCGTGAGGTTTCGTATAAAGTCCAAGGGCGACAGGATCGTCGCCGCGCGCTCTATGCTGTATGCGCGCGTGAAAGCACGCGAGGGACGCGTGCTTCCACGGGGAGCGAACGCACGGCGGAGAGCAAACGCGACGTCTTCCGTTGAACGAAAAGCCGTGGGGGATGGAAGGGAGTGAAGGGGGGGCGACATTTTGCTGCGGCGCCAAATGCGCATCTTGCGACCGGGCGCAAGGGGAACAGGAATTTCGTATGCGAAAGCAGGACAGCGGGAAGGCAGCGTGGGAGGGGCTGCTGTTCTGCGAGTAAGTGCGTACTTGTACCACGGCCGCTGGGTTAAAAAAAACCATGCTTGTACTTTGAGCGGCGACGGCCCGTCGCGCACACCGTATCTTGAAAGCGATCTGCAACACGGCTCCTACCTTTGTTTGCGCCGTGCTTTCGCCGCTCAGTTTCCGTTGAAGGGATAGACCGCACGAACCTTCACTCGCTGCTACTGGCGCGCTTGCTCACGCCAGCGTTTTGACAGTGGTTGTCTGTGGTCATGGAGTGTGATCTATTCATGTTTGCTTCTGCGCGCTGACACCATGCTTGTTAATTTAGTTCCTACGCGAATGTTTAAAAGTTTATACAGCCGATAAAACTACTGTCCTTACTCCGTATAGCTGTCTACTAATTTGCTATCGCAATTGATGCTTTTTTCATTTGCTAACGTAAAAACCAGTCCTATGTGTTTTCTTAATTAAATGAAAGCTGCGGATCATGGTTATGTACATATATTTTGCCTCAAATAGGCCTGAGGTTTCCTTTGCGCTCTATAGTGTTAACGTGTATGACCCCGGGCCACCAGTGCTAGTAGCTTAGTTGGTTTTGGCCGGGCGGTTGACTCGAATGACAGCCCAAGAAAGACTATCGTCTTTACGCAGTCTTCAGAAAATGCGTGGAGTGTCTTAAGAACGCTAACGCATTAAATTTCATTCACATGAACAACGCGCGAATCAGGTGTTTCCTCCTGAAAGGAACAGCGTTGCACACTACGCTCACACTAAAAGTGATTTGTGATCCTGCGTGCACCACTGCCCGTCTCTCAGAATATCTCCGTCGTAAAACGCTGACATCGCGTGCAGTTGGCGCTCACGCGATATATTCAGAAATGAAGGAGACTGTACCTTCGTTAATAAACATTCAGATGTTATCAATACATGTTAAAGTAGGTTAATGTTTTGCTCCTGCCTTCACACGTGCAGGTCATCCTTACTGCGCAATGAGGTGACTTACCAGGCTCGGCGCCAACAATGAGGGTCCTGGAAGAGGCATTCAATGCCTCCATGCTACTCGTCACCACCGAAGTGTCTGGCGGTGGTGGTGCTTTCGGCGACACCATCTCCGGAAACGAAAGTGTCGCCAACGTAACCACAAACGCAACCAACGACACAGGTGCCACCACCGACGGCTACCCCGCCTCACCTTACACCCTAGCCGAGATCGTAGTGCTCGCCACTCTGTCTACTTTGGCCGCCGTCCTCACAATTATCGGCAACCTGATGGTCATGGTCTCGTTCAATATGGACAAGCAGCTGCGGACCATCAGCAACTACTTCCTGCTCAGCCTTGCCGTCGCCGACTTCTCCATCGGGGTCATCTCTATGCCCCTCATGACCATGTACATCCTCTACGGCTACTGGCCCTTAGGAGCGGTCGCCTGCGACATCTGGCTCGCCTTCGACTACATGAACAGCAATGCGTCGGTTCTCAACCTGCTCGTCATCTGCTTTGACCGGTACTTTTCGGTGACGCGGCCGTTGACGTACCGAGCCAACAGAACGCCGCAGAGAGCCGCCATCATGATCGCCTTAGCATGGATCATATCCTTCCTGCTATGGCCACCCTGGATCTTCGCTTGGCCGTACATAGAAGGCGAGCGTACCGTACCACAAGAACACTGCTACATTCAGTTTCTAGAGACCAATGTGTACATCACATTCGGCACGGCCATCGCCGCCTTCTACCTACCCGTCTCGGTAATGTGCGCGCTCTACTGGTGCATCTGGCGCGAGACGGAGAAGCGCAAGAAGGACTTGGGCAAACTTCAGGAAGATCGGAGGAAGGGCGGCAGTTCGCGAAAGTCCACATCGAGCGACGGTACCCTCGAATCTGAGGACTTCCGCAGCAGCGACTCTACCAAGTCGCGGACGACGACGACGTCGCAACTGGCATCTACGCTCAGCCTCACTGACATCCAAGAGCTCGCTTCCGGAGGAGTCCAAGACGCGCCAACTTCGCGATTTCCTGCGATCCTTGCTTCACGTCGGAAATAGCAAACGATACGACGACAACGCAAGTTGTGCAGGATCGCCCGGTACCCACACGCCGCCCTCTGTCGAGACGTCGGTGGAGTCCGTTTCCACGTCGTTCCACGAGGAGCACCAGGTGGAGTTCAACCCGTCCGGGCGTCAGGGAAACGGTGGCGAATGTGGTGTGGTAAGCATTCCTGCGTCCGACCATGGTGGTCTTCCATGCAACGAGATTCCGGAGGATGCCACGGTTGCCTTGCCACCGGCATCGCGTTCATCCGATTCAGTCTACACGATACCCATTGAACCAGTGGCGCTGCCGTCACTACAAGAAGAGCCGGCGCAGGTAAGTGGCATCTCGAGGAAGATTGTGTCAATGATAAAAAAAGAGTGGGCAAGAAGTTGGAATTCAAGTGAGTTTCTAACGTTATCTATTTTCGCCCGACCTCTATTTCTGTCCAGAATCAGTTGGACCTCTGACGTATACTAATTTAGGCGCACTAATAGAGCGATGGTAAAGAACTGAGACAGTTTGTTCGAAAAGCAGTACGGATCATTATACCATTTGGCTTCAAAAGATACATACAGTTCAATGAGAGAAAAACAATGCCTGCTTACTCTTCGGGAAGGAGAGGACAGAAACATTAAAATGGAAGATAGGGCGAGAGAAATAAAATCGCATCTTGGGTTAATTCGTGCCTAAACGTATATCATTATGAGGCACGCTGTAAAGTGCGGGATTGTGGAATAACTATGGCCACCTGGGGTTCTGTAACGTACTCTTAAATCTAATTACACTGTGAGTGTATACCTTACTGCATTTGCATTCAATGTGCGCCAAAATCTCGCCCTCCTTCGCTAACAAAGCATTTCCCTATGCTGTGTTTCAAAGCGTAGAATCGCCTCACGAGCATTTTGCGTTTCGCAGCCATGGAAATACGGCCTCAGCGGCGGCGATTGAACCAGCGACCTCGAGCTCAGATGCGCAACGTCAATGCCGCTAAGCTGCCGCGGTGGGTAAGGAAATAAAGAGAAAAGAAAGATATAGTTATGGATCTCAAACTAAATGAAAACAATGACAAAGAATATTTTGTGGCAGAAGAACAGAATAAAAGCATTGCAAAGCGCCCTTTAAAAATATATGACTCGCCATCCAAGCCCTACGAAAGTGGATGTCCCGCGAATCTATGGAAAACCGTCAATACAACTGCTGGGAGGGGGGGTTCTTCTTAAATTCGAAGTCATGATATGGCCCATGCACCGAAATATTCGGCGTAACCATCCGATGGTACCAAAACACATGTGACCAAGTGGTGATGTCATGTTTGACAAGAGAAGATTAGAATGAAATTATACTTGAGTTCAAGTTAGTAAATATAGCTGGACAAGTTATGTAATGGTTAGGTCGGATAAGATTTCCTCTATTGAAATAGCAAGACTGCCAGTTGAAGGAAGTACAGTACACGGAAGCAAAGGCATAGGATAGGCTTTCTGGACGTAACACATGGGTAACTTGAGATTGTCAGTAAAAGCCTTCACTGTAAAGTGACACAACCAGGTGAAAATGACGATCATAGTGACAAATATAATAATCGTGATCCTACGGGAATGCCCGGATTCCGGAACGGAGTGACAATGCTGTGGTACACGGACCAGTTTTAATAGGAATCTCCTGTACTTTTCGCAGACCTGCGCTTCTCCCACCGTCGAGGAGGACACAGAGAAGCCCGACCCAGGCAGAATGCCGTCTTCAGAGAAGGCGGCGGCACCTGAGGACTTAGCGACGGCCAAACAGGTAGCAGACACCGGCTTGGAATCTATTAGGAAACCGCTCACGACCAGTGTGGTCCAACGCCAGCCGGTGGTCGCCAAGCAGCCACCCGTCCAAAGCAGGAAAGCGAAGCAGCAGGACAAGAAGCAAGACCAGAAAGCTGCCAAGACGCTCAGCGCCATCCTGCTGGCCTTCATCATCACCTGGACGCCGTACAACGTGCTGGTGCTCGTCAAGACCGTGTCTTCCAGCGACGACGCCATTCCGGTGCACCTGTGGAACTTTGGCTACTACTTCTGCTACATCAACAGCACGGTGAACCCTTGTGTTACGCGTTGTGCAACGCCAACTTTCGTCAGACGTATATCCGCATTCTGACTTGCAAGTGGCGCAACAGGCGGCGGACCGCTGTCACCCGACGCTTGAACTGAACAGTGCTCCAACTCTTGCGCAACTCGACCACAGTCAATGCGGCAGCTCTTCATATCGAACTGCCCTTTAGCATCACTTGTGCCTGTGGTAAGTGCAACATCAGTGTCATTTTCCCTGTCTTACCACGGCTACCAGTCTGGGAGCGTTTGAAGAAAACTGACTTGCACCTCTCCTCAAGTCCGCATTGGTTGAAGAACTTCTTGCGTCGTACGGTTGCCGTGCTTTCAAGGTACATGATTTTTTTTTTAGAAATCTGCCTTTAGAAAAAGAATGTAAAGAAAGTGAACACAGGCGAATCTTGCCGAAAGTAGTGAGACACAGCGAGAACGAGAGCTCTTTAGTGAACCCTAGAAAGGGTTGCCATGTCTGGTGGCTCTGACCAAGATGTTTCGAAACAGGAACAATTTTCGCATCAAATGCAGCCAGTATAGGCCTGAAGAAGAGATTTCGTTTACTGCTTGCGTAATTTGGCCTCTCTCAAGTACTTCTCTTTGTCTACAGTATGCTATAAATGTTTATGACATATAGGCCCAAAGAAGTCCGGCATCGCAAGTTTTAAGAAGTGCAGCTTATCCTGGCCACCCAATTAATCCCTGAAGAAGCACCATCTTTAAGCGTCGGAATCTCCGTCACATTCAATTGCCTTCCTTAATCCCTATCTAAATCGAGTTTTGCAGCTGCTGATGTTCTTTTTCCCATTCTTTTGCAGCACATGAGTATCTAAAGAACTGCGAGCCGACGGCTGGTCCTGGGTGCCTTCGACGAAGAGCGATATTGTTCATCGGAGGGAGTCCTTAAAGACCATCAACAACGAGCGCAGTGTTTCGTGCAACCTATGTGCTTACGGGTCTGTTTTGTGTTGTTGTGTGAAGAGTCTGGTGCTTACATTAGGGCTTCCTGTGCTTTTTACATTGTGCAATTCCTTGCTAGGAGGCTTTATGCAGAGGAGTGTGACAACAAGAACCGCGATGACCGATGGACATTGTTCGACCTAAAGCAGCATCACGTGAAACGTAGAACTGTTCGTGCATGTGGTGTGTGTGTATTGAATATATGTTTGTCCCGCGTCCTTTAGTGAAACGCAGGTAGACTGATGTAGAGTAAGTGCGACTAGTACAGCCTAGTGACAAAGACAGTGCTGGTGACTCATCTTTCAGGAGGGGCCGTTTGTACATATGCGCACATTTTCCTCCATTTACTGAAGTTCTCGTACTACCAAGTGAACAGTCTGCTTGTCGCAAAAAAAAGGCCGAAAGTTGACTGTCGAAGCCTGTAAGAAATCTCTCAAATGAGGCCTCAATATCGCAGCCATATTTTTTGCTTGCAACAAGAGCTCCCATCACTCCATTTGCTCATAGGGAACACGTGTGCAAAGCTACGACATACTGAAGCGTTGACGCTACGAACGTCATTTCGACTGGTTTTATGGCAGTTTTAAAGATGTACACTGACTGGATGCTTCATTGACGCCGCATTGTATCGTATTCAAAGGTCTTTCTAATGTCTTTACGATGCAACAAGATGGCATTCGAGATTACTTTGTGCAGTGACATCTCGAGCTTCACGTCAAAGAGCACGGCACTGAAAGATTTCGTGGCATTAGTGTGATCAATGAATGCGAGTGTTCCCAGTCAAGCGAATAGTCAGTTGTTCGATGTTGCCTTGCGTTCCCTGAGCGCGCGTAACGTATGCTTACCTCCGTGTTCTGAAATGTATATTATCTTGAAGCGCATATGCTTGACTTGACATACATGACACCTGGCGTCAACGTGCCCAGGGCGCTCATCGCGTTCCTTCGGCGCGTTTACCACAGGCTTCATGTAGATCAAGTCAATTAATCTCCGTTCGTATTAGGTCTCTGTGTAAGGAAGTGCGGTTTGTGCATATTGTCTGCGTTTTGCAGTGTCATTGACACCGATGCTAATACTCGTCATTACCCCATCCTCGATCATTCGTGACTTCCGTCGCACCTTGCGCTACTTAACGTACTGTCGGGAGCAGAATTAGTAGACCACGGCATCAGACAAAACAATTTCAATTTCCTCTGCCACAGATTGCGTGGCGTCGAGCTGCATCGATGCACGGTCACATTGGTGAAACTGACGCACCTACGTTGTGCCACTTGACTTCAGCCTTCATGTCTAGGCTTCAAATAACAAAGCTCTTTTCGCGTTCTCTGTGGTCTCAACAGAGACGCGTGGTGCTCACGTCTGCATATATATATATATATATATATATATATATATATATATATATATATATATATAATGAATGAGAAGAAAGGAAACCGTGGGGCCCGAATTTTATTCATCATATCATAAGAAGCCAACAAACATTGACACCAAGGACAACACAGGGGAAATTACTTGTACTTACTAACCGGATTAAAGAACTCATAAATTACTGGAAATTAAAGTGAATGAAAAAACAACTTGCCGCAGGTGGGGAACGGTGCCACAGCTTCGCATTATGCGTGCGATGCTCTTAGCATAGAGCCACCGCGGCGCCGTTTTCCCATCCACTTTCCGGGGTAGTAGTAGTAGTAGTAAACACTTTAGGTCCTGAGAAGCTAGGCAGGGGGGCCTACTAGCTTTCCGGGGTATTTATGTTTTACTACTAGAATTACCCAGGGAATGTTGACCAGCGCCATCACTCACAAACCTGGCCAGCGCTGCCAGGGTTGGCTAAGACTCCCAGGGTTAATTCTAGTAGTAAAACATAAATACCCCGGAAAGTGGATGGGAAAACGGCGCCGCGATAGCTCAATGGTAAGAGCATCGCACGCGTAATGCGATGACGTGGGATCGTTCCCCACCTGCGAACACTTGTTTTTTCATCCATTTTTCTTTCCATGATTTATCATTTCTTTAATTCAATTAGTAAGTACAAGTAATTTCCTCTATGTTGTCCTTGGTGTCCATGTTTGTTGGCTTCCTATGATTCGTATATTAAATTCGGGCCCCTCGGTTCCCCTTCTTCTCGTTCATATATATATATATATATATATATATATATATATATATATATTTGTGGACATAATACTCGTCTTTGTGACCACAAGTTAGGGTGACAATGAAGTTTTCAATGCTGCCTGTGAGCGTGTGAGTGTTTGAGAACAAAACCTATGGAGAGCAAAGCCGGCATTGCTCCTCCCATGTACATATGCCACGTTTGTGGGACCGGCCATCATTTGTAAAAAAAACACATCTCCGTCTCCAAGTAATTGCATCAGTGTACATGAGACTTACTACATCCTTATAGTTCAAAGCACGGTTTTCAAAGCGAACATGTCTTAACATTGTCTTAACATGTCTATGTCGCTGTCGGAGTGCATGGGCTTTATTGTATCTAACAGGCGCAGCTTGAACTGCATCCTGATCTAATTTGGCCTGCTTCAAGGCTTTGCCTCTAAAGGTCGCATATACATAGACAATATGATGTGGCAAGCGGCAGTGCAATTCAGTAGCGCTGTTAAAATCATTTTGATTGAGTCATATCACGCAAAAATGAGGAGAGTAGCGTTGACCTCAAACCCGATTTTTTGAAAATGTACACCCTAATGTTTAAAGCGATAACATTTATTTTACTCTGACCTGCATGCGAAGGAGCGAATATGGCGCTGCCAGTTCTCTATATCTGCGGTGCACATATGCTGCTAGTGCCACTGCCATGGGGAACTTGGCAACGACCTTATCTGTTCAGCAACATAATCGTCATGACTCTGGCCACGTTTTGTTGCGACAACCACCTGTTTCATTTTTCGCGCGCTTTTCAATCGTAATTAGGAGTTCTCGCAATGAGCTCCCTTCATCAAAAGGTGGCGCCGGTGCACCTGTAGCACGAAATATTGTCCAATAGACTTCTTTCCGACGGTGCATTACCGGAACACGCAAATGTTTGTGCAGTTATTCGGTCGCGTCTAACTTCGTACACTCGGACAATGAATCACTTAAGAAAGGCTCTACCTCCGTATTTATGCTATACACCAGCTAACCAGCTGCACAACCGATATCGGGGACGTTAGATGCATCTAAAACTGAGCTAGAAATGTACCGACTGTTGCGACCATTTTTTTAAACACATGCATTTTTTAGCGCACAAATGTAGCGAAAGAAAGCAAATTACCAAAATGACGCACCATATTAAACTGTTTATAACTTCCCAATGAAAACAGATGTCACGTCGCCGTAAACAGACTCATTGAAGACATCGGTGTGGACAAAATTGATATATTTTGATTTGTTACGACGTAATATTCCTAATAGAACTTTTAAAAACTGCCATTCACACTTAAACAGATTTCACGCAACCTGTAAAGTAATGAATTTTTTTCGTACGCATTAGTCACATTGTCACATGTACAGGACAACGATGTCTACAATAAAGCGTAATGAAACGATATCGCAAAAGCGCCGCTTGATTATTGTTGATTTAAAATTTGAGAACGCTTCACAGTTTTCAAACATCTATTTGCAACGGTTCAAGTCAAATTTGTCCTCAATACAGTGGACCTCCAGCAATCAATTCTGTGGTTGCCAGTTTTACTGTGACGTTCCTTGCGTAGGGTGGTAATAATTGCATGTGTTTTCCGTAATTTTTGAGTAGAATTTTTACCCAATAGATAAGAATTCCGCAGCTATGGTGTTGGGCTGCTGAGCACGAGGTCACGGGATCGAATCCCGGCTATACAGCGGCCGCATTTCGATGGGGGCGAAATGCGAAAACACCCGTGTACTTAGATTTAGGTGCACGTTAAAGAACCCCAGGTGGTCCAAATTTTCCGGAGTCCCCCACTATGGCGTGCTTCATAATCAAATCGTGGTTTTGGCACGTAAAACCCCATAATTTAAGAATTCCACAGCACCTCATTAACTGCTTGATGAATAGTCCCCGTGATTGCTCAGCGGGTTTGTCATTGCGCAGCTAAGCACGAGGTCGCGGGATCAAATTTGGCCGTGGTCGCCTCTTTTCGGTGGGGTCTAAGTATAAAAACGCCTGTATACCGTGCATTTGGTGCTAGTTGAAAACTCCCAGGTTGTCCAAATTAAGTCGGAGTCCCCCAATACGGTGCATCTCATAATCAGATTGTTTTCGCACGTAAAACCTCAGAATTTATTATAATGGTTTGATAAGCACGTTACGAAAGGCACACAGGATTATCACATTTATTACGAGAAGTTTTACTGTTTATTGACCTCTGTTTTTTTTTCTTTGTGTTTCATGTAAATAAACGAAGTATGCTACTATGAGACCGTATGCCACGAGGCCACTCATATTGCACAAGTTCTCGCTTTTATTCCTTTCTCTGCGCCAATTACCAATATATTCGATCCTTGGCTCCGGGCCTACATTGGCAGTTTTGAAGGCTGACCCGGATGTTAATCGCCAAACAGATGTCTATTTTGTGTTCTTGCATGTCTTATCATGTGGTATCCCATACGCTTTATTATTACGACGCATCAATTTGAATGTTTTTTCTCTCTGCGCATTTGAATTTGCAGCCAGTGGTTCGAGGCCAACCGCATCATCATCGCAACCCCACCATGTCAGTTTGATTGTAGTTCGACTCGCGCTTATTCCACAGCATTATTCGCTTCTTTAGCACGAACACGAAGACTCGAGTGAGAAAAATTATTACGAATGGCTTATAACGTTGCCCACTTTATATGTGTTACCGTAAGTGCAGCGAAACGAAAGTCAGTCTTTTACAACCCGACGGCCTTCGATTGCTGCGTATGACGGGGGGGGGTCATCACCCGGATGTAACTTGGCTCAACAAGGCCGAAGAGCTTTGCCGCAGCCACGTGCAGTAGACAACCAACGTAAGTACAAAATTCTATTGACGGTAATAAAAAAACGAGGATCTCTGCTTGTGTTTATGCGGACGAAAACGAGATGCCATCAGCACCGAAGGCGTGGAAGATCCCCCGATGGTCAGCTATGGACTCCGCCTGACTTAAAGGAAACGTGGTAAATATAAAAAAGCAAAAGAACAGAATACATTTGTTTAAAAAAATCACCAGCCCTTTCCCTGTCGAGAAAATGGGGTACGAGTAGCTTGCCGTGTGTGTATCTCACCTTCGTCAGGGTAACATTCGGAAGCCGTCGCCTCGGGATTCTGATTGTTTCTGACAGCGGGCCTCGGCTTCGGAAGCCCTCGCCTCGGCATCGTCGGCTCTTCGCTGACGGCGAGCCTCGGTTACGGAAGCCCCCACGCTAGAATCGGCACGTCGACGACGAGCCCTTTCCCGAGCGAGTTCACGCCGGCGTTCATCAAACGCAGCTTGTTCCTTTGCAGAACGCACCACGCGTGGCCTTCCCATCTGTTCGCTGAAACTGATCTGGGGCCATGGAAGCCCAGAGGAGTGCGCGCCAACCCGCTTTCCTTCCATTTCCCTCCTCGCGACACACCAAACGGACCTGATTGGTCGCCCGCGTGTAACGTGATCCGCATGTCACCTGTTCTGCGATCACGCGTGTAGCATATCCAATGCAGGTGGGCGCCGCACGTGATTCCTTTTTTTCGCTATTCCTTTCTTTCTTTCTCTTTCTTTCTTTCTTTCTTGTCCCTGGTATGTGCCATTGAGCTTGAACCCTTTCTGCACAACCATCAGGATCGGCCCACATGACAGGGGTATGTGCCATTGAGCTTGGACCCTTTTTGCACATCGCCAGGATCGGCCCACTTTTCAGCGTGACACTACCATCACCACCACCGCCGACACTTGAGCGCCTAAAAAGCTTCGTTAAAAAAAATGACCGATAGTTACTACAACAAGCGGAAGCTTAAGTGCTCCACCCTAGTGCCCTCGAGTGGATGGTGGCGGTGACCGGATGCAAAATTTTAGGAAGCCTGCGCGTGGCATCCGAAATGCATGGCGTACCGGTCACAAATGGAGATCGAGCGAATTATTAAATTTTGCACTTTTTTGCCGCGAGTGGCGACAGTGAGGCGAAAGCTTACAAGCGGATACATTCTAGAAGGTCGCACGCACGAGGGAGTTCATGGGGTGAACAATTTCCAGGGGCGCTGCAGTGCTATGTTCGATTAAGTCAGTCATGACAATGATCTGTTCATTCCCTGTCTTTTAGGGGAATGGCAACGCAGCGCTGCGGCATGGCTGTTTACTGCAGGTGCTTCATTGAGGCGGCTATTAAGGCCGCCACTTTACCAACTGAAACTACACTCTAGCCATAAAAACGGGAGCAACGACTGTCGCTGCAAAATGGCTGCGCGGTATTCTAGGCTTCGTAGTGACACATTGAAAATGCACCAGTTTATCAGCGTGCCCGAAGCCTCCGCGATGCATTGCGAAGAAGAGCGCGCTGCCCAGTGACACAATTCATCGCTTGTCATTGCTTGCCCAGTGAAAGGTGCCTCCGTGCGTGTGTACGCAGAATTTGGGTGTGTTGTTCCCTCCAATGTGCTTGCCGATTGCCTCTGCTGCTGAGCTAACAGCGATTGCAGATGGATATCGTAACGAGAGCGCCACAATCGCATTTTGGAGGGTGAGGGCTCTTGTGTGCAGTTCGGAAATTAGACTTCGAACGCAACAAGGTGTTTCAACTGTTTAGTGTACCATGCTTGTGATGAAGAAATGCCATCGCACTGGGTCTAGAAAAGCGTTTCTTGACGCTGACCGTGTTTGCGACACAGCAGCTTCGATACATCACCTGATCACAGAGCAGCCATCTCAAACGACAGCTGCGATACGTTGTCGTTGGAAAACACTACGCACTGCTCAGAATCGTCGTCCACCACGGCGCATCGACGCCTTGCAAGCAGCTACAGTGTCGTGCCGAGAACTATCTGCTGTGCGCTACGTCGCCACAATGCAGACAATGAACCGTGATGTGGGGCCATCACAGCCCAAGAAGATATATGCATAAGCCAGCGAAAGTCGACGCTTTGTTATTGATAGAGGTGCTCAGTACATCACCGATGACAGTGCATTGTGCGTGCTTTATTTCGGCGTTCCAGATTGTTGATGCAGTAGTGCACCGACCGGGGGGGGGGGGGGGGTCGGGTTTTGTAACCCGCCCCTCCTGAGGCCGAGTTATCCCCCCCCCCCCACGCGTCAAGCCCCACCCCTCTAACGTGTACCTTCAGTGCTCTGTTCATATTGTCATTACAATTCAGGAGGTGACTTGAGATCGCATTTTCCTGATTAACAAAAACACTCTATGACTGTCTTGTATTATTGCGACAGCAATTATATGGACACTTCAAAGCAGATTTCTGCCGTCGGCGTCGCCGTCGTCGTCGCCGTGAGGTTCCGTATGACGTCAGTGGAGATGAAATCGTCGCCGCACGCCGCCGAACGCTGTATGTGCGAGTGAAAGGGCGCGAGGGACGCGCTCTTTCACGGGGAGTGAACCCACGGCGAAGAACAAACGCGCGTTCTGCGCCGTGCTCCCTTAAAGGGCTGCAGAAGTAGGCGTCTCTTTCCTCCTTTACAATCACCATATATGTAGAGCAAACGCGCCTTCTTCCGACGCACGAAAGGCCGTGGGGGGGGGGGGGGGGAGGGAAGGGAGGCGACATTTAGCTGCGGCACCAAGTGCCTATTTATATCAGAGGCTCCGGCAACAGCCACCAACGCCGCACGCATTTTGTGCGAATGCAGGCAAAACGCCGACGACGTCGACAACAGTTCTGCGCGTTGCCGGTGCTGCTGCATGTCCAAGTTTATACAGCTGAAAAAGCTACTATCATTACTCCGTATAGCTCTCTACACTATCGCAATTGATGCTTCGCCTTTCAGGTGAAACTGCGACAGCTTTTTTATTCATTGACTCTTAATTTTTTTTACTAACACGCTGAGCACACAAACATTGTCATCATCCTTGGTGTCATCCCTGGCATAGATCCTGGGTGCACTACTGTGTTGATGCCTCTCAGTTCCGCAGCACGTCGCTGTTGCCGAAAAATAAGTTGGGCGTGGCCCAATTGTGGTGGGCGCGCGCACAAGAGTTGCATGCCTCGCGCGGGGTGTGACCTATGGTTTTGAACGACAGGCGAACTTGTGCCAAACTCATACATCACTAAACACCCCTAGAGTTGAACTCGCGAACATGGCAGCGGCAGCAGCAGCCTGTGTCATCGCATCCAGCGGCAGTAAACGTCAATATGACCGTCTGGAGCCGTTTACCTACATGACCGACGTAGAGTTTCAGCGTCATTTTTGCCTTTCCAAAACGTCAGTGTGCTGGCTGTGTGACGAGTTAGGCGAAGGCCCTCGTCTGCGGAGGCACCGTGGCGGGCAAATTATGCTTTCCGACCACAGACTGGTGTGACTAGGCTGCGGAGGAAAACTTTCGTGCGATCGCTTCGGCTCTCTCCGGATTCAAGCGCTGTTCGTCCACCGCGCCCCAGACCTAGGCCAGGTCCGGCGTCGTCATCGGAGTACTGGGGCACCTGCGAGCACCTGGTGTTTAACCCGGACCAACCAACTTGCTAAGACGAAGTGGTCACATTATACAGGAAGACTCAGAATGGACGCCGGGCTGCCTTCCGGTGCAACAGGTGCCGAAAGCAGTTTTCGCAGTTACACGGTACCCCTGCACTGCACGGGCAGAGAGGCGAAGGAAGTTACTTCGCCAACACGGACCGCCTCGGCCGTCCGCACGACCACCTCTCCAGGCGGCAAATGATTTGGCTCACGTACTGCGTGAGCAAAAGCGTAGACATATGGCTGTTGAAGGAGATGACCGGCGACTTGTTTCTTCTATCGGAGCACGCCATCGCCGATTGGAGGAACTACCTCCGTAAGGTCGCAAGGGACGAGCTGCTGGCGCGACCTCCACTCGGTGCCCCGGAGGATAGCGCAAATTGACGAGTGCCTTCTTCGCGGGTAGAAAAAGTACAATCGAGGCCGCCTAATGTCTGGCGATAACTTTCCGCCGAGACGCCAAAATTACGGTGGTGTTAAAGATGGTGGCCCATGGGTCTTCGGCACGGTCTGCGCGACCGGAGGGGTGCTGCGGCTTTTCAAGGTCGACCGACGAAAGGCGGCTACGTTAGGCGCCATTATTGCGGCCAATGTTCAACCGGGGACCATTATTCATAGTGACGAATTGGCCGCATACAACTGCATCCCAAATTTAGTAGATGCTGAGGGGGCTATGCCTCGATCTGCATTGAAAGACAGTCAACCACAACGTGAACTTTGTGGACCCCATCACGGGCGTTCACACGCAAAAAAATAGAAAGTGATTGGTAAAAAGTGAAGTGCCACCTCGTCAGCGGTGGGTACAGGGCAACTGCACCGATGCAGGTGTCCCACCTGGGATGAATGTGGTGGCAGTCAACGGCCACGTGCGCTGCAAAGACCTTTTTTTTTCTTGCGTTTGTTAGAATCCACGGATCGCTCGTGCTACCCAGTATAAAAACTCTTTCCTGCAGTTGTTAGAAGCCTTCGCTCGGCGCTAGCCAGCATGAAGGTGCATCACAAAGCAAAAGAAAATAAAGCGTAGATTTCTTACCTTTGTATGAGCGCTTTCCGGCATTCCTGAGTGCTTACAGGGTAAGCGCGCGGCAAACCACTTCCGCGCTTGCCGACGCTCACTTCTTCTCGCAACCTTACGTCAGCGTGAGCAACGAGTGATCTGTTGAAAGCCCAGTGTGAAAACCAGGCGCACACAAATCTGTGCTCAGAGGCGCTAGCGCATGCCCGTAGCGAGCCGCGCCAATCCAATCCAATAGGAAAAAAGAGGAGGGCGAGCGTCCTCTAGTGGTATAAAGCGAAAGGTATTAAACTACAAATTAGTCTAATACAAATTCCGTGTACACGTTGTAAACTTTGAAATGCTTGTAACCCACGTTAATGTGACTAATATTATTGTACTAAATGCATTCATTTTATAACTTGCTTGTGCCTGTAATGCACTCGGTGGAACGACAAACAAGTGAAAGAAGGCACGACCATGCACAGTCCGTATGATCACGTGAGCCCCAGTTTGTCGACCGCCCATATGGCAACGCCCAAGGTATGATAGCCACCCAGAGTGAATCTATAGATAAACCAATGAAACTGGAGGCGTGCCGACGGACAAACTGTGTCTTGTTACCATTAGTTCTTTCATCTTGGGGCGCCGCCAGAGATCGTGAAGATCCCGAGTTTCGCCAAACTCGGCGCATCCTGCATAGCACCCGAGGTGTACTATGGGCATGAAAAATGCATTGCGAAACAATGATACGATATGCAAGATATAAAACTTGGCAAGAAGCAATAGTGCCTCAGCAGATCCCTCGAAACGCAAGGGCGTGGAGACACGTGTTTATACAAAACTACTATCACAGCGGCATCCTCTGGAGAGAGGATGCGCTACGAATTTATTTTCAAATTCGGCTGCCAGTGAAACCAGTGCAATAACTGGCAGCAGCCGATCCCTTCCGCATGTTTCATTTTACGTTTAGGAGGCCGATAGGCAGTGTCCGTTTTAACCACGTCTGTGTTTCACAGCTGTCGGAGTTTTACGCCCCGGAGTTCTTGTCCGAAGAAGCTTTCTGGGAAGTACAAGAATATCATCACCCTCTGAAATTGAAATCACGTTCATTGAAATGTAAGTATAGGAAGCTTTATTCGATTGCGCTTCCACAAGAGCTTGCCAGCTCAGCTAGTACTGAAACAAATCTTTCGTTACCTGACCCTCACGTTGTTTCTCTAACTTTGTGAGTTTCTCGCCAAACAGGCGATATCTATAGCAGCTAGTGTCAACCGCCAAAGTAATGCCAGTGAAAGCACCTCTTATCTGCTTCTATAACGAAACAATAAATCGCAACATGAAAATTGCACGTGTGCATAAGGTATGTTCACAGGTATCACTAAAGCTCCACGACATCGCGATATCCGACGGCTTCCTTGGTTTTCCTAAATGTCTAACGTTTAGGCAGCGCCATACTTAGGTGGTTTGGTGTGTGCCACTGCATATCCATCCATTCTTGAACAATTCTCCAGGATGGGTTTGTGCCACTACGGCACACGGAGTACAAAATCCTGAAATGTACCTAAATATGTTGCATACTTCCTTTTGCCATGCACATCTTTTCACGATTCTTCCCATCCAAATTGACAGGCATCATACATCGCCTTAGTCCTCGTGAGATCTGTCTGTCACCCGCCGTGGTGACGCAGTGACTTGGCGTTGCGCTGCCAAGACCGAGGGAGCGGGATCGAATCCCGGTAGTGGAGACCGTATTTCCATGGGGGGCGAAATGCAAAAACCAAAAAATGACCGTGTCCCGTGCATTTGGTGCAGGTTAAGGAACCCCAGATGTTAAAAATTATTCCGGAGTCTCCGACTACAACGTGCCTCATAATCATATCGTGACACTGGCACGATATGAAAACCCTCGCGTGTAATTTAGATAGGTGCCTGAAAGTTTCACAGTGTGTATTCGCCGGATTCGGTGTTTCCATTTCGGCATAGCCCGTTAACGGCGTAATGCGTATACAACATTATGTGAGATTAAAACTGTGTTAAAATAATATTTAGAGCCCTACAGCCTTTACACACTCTACTGACCTTTCTTTAAATATGAGCTATCCCAAGCTACCCAAATATCGGTATAGTATGGTATGATGAACTTTATTGGGTCCTCAAGGTCAACCCGGTCATGTCTTGGAGAAGACGCATAGGAACTGATATCGTTGTCGACGTTCAGATGCGGCTATAGAATACCGTCGCGTGCTGGCACGATGCATCACGCTGTCATGTGCGTGCGCACATGACAAATTATGGTGCCAATCTGCTATAATCAATTTCGTACTTAGCAGGCAACACTGCGGAAGGTATGCAAATACTTCATTCGGCGAAGTCCTACTGCGCACTTCTACGGAATTACTACGTCGTATATTACGACTCCAACTTGCAACCGAAGTGTTGCGTCAAATCACGTTGAACTTGCGCACCTTTACTCGACCAGTGCGCGAGCTACAGTATTTTAGTCACAAGAGCAAGCGGTACGCTAAGGCCGCTGGCCGCAAAAACGTGTTGCTCCTCTGATTCGGAAGTCAATAGGTTCAGACCTACCAAAGCCTTCCACGTAATAATTGCGTCATATTTGAGCCATAAAAGTGTTAAATATATAGTTAGATAAAATTGCGTGACCCATGCCTATACACTAGAGAAACCCTCCCAGACGGCGCTGCGGCGCCTTGATAAAAGCTCCCAGTGCTGAAGAAATTCCCCTCGGCTGTCTTACACGGCGCTTCGTCCGCGGTTTGTTGACACTGTGACTTCGTGCTCTACATATCTCGTTGCTCGTGGCGCTTGCACTGTATGTTGAAAGGCAGCGCTTGGATTGGTTGGGAAACGGCGATGTGAAAACTACACTGTATAGGAAAAATGCCAGGGGAAACGGGAGGCACTGGGCAGTTAGTCCTAAAAAGGGCGATTTCGTCCCTCAAGGGACTAACTGCAGGAGTGTGCGTGCCATGTGCAAATTTAGTAGAGCAAGTGTTTAGCCCCCCGTCTGACAGCAACAAGAGGACGGAACTGGCAATAGTTATTCTCCAGGCACTACGCTGTTTTCCTCCCCGTCGTGGAGTGATGCGGCGAAAACGGCGTTGTCTATAAATGGTGATTAACTTGAAGTTCGTGCACTGTCTATTGAGCTATAGGCAAAGCAATACTTTGCCTCCTCGTGAGAAAATTGCGTGAAATTTAAAAGGTGGAATGTGAAGAGCCATGCACTTCATGTGCACGCCATAAGTGAACGATGCACATTAAACACGCAAGTCATTGATGGACTGCCGCATGTTCTTGGTCAATAGTACCTAAGTTCCTACCGTTCCAAGATTACAAACTTAAGTGAAGCGATGTGTAGCTCAAACGGGGCACGCTAAGCGAAAGAGAAGTTGACCTTCTCTGTCCTCTTGCGTGCCCCGTTTGCGCTCGCTACACGTACATCACGTAATGTCTCAGTTTAATTATCCTAAAAATAGCCGGGCTGCTTTCTTTTTACCGTCGCTTATGGTTGCAAGTACAGGCAACATTAGACTCTCCTTTCAAAGCATGTACATAATGCCACGTCTCATTTGCATTGCAGCACGTGCGTGTCTGATGCTTAACCTTGTCTCACTATCCTGTCTAGTCTCACTATCCTGTCTCTGCCGTGATGTAGTGGTCAGAGCACCTGACTTGTGAGCGTGTGGATATGAGTTAGGATCCTACTTTGGGACACTATTATTTCTTTTTTCTTTCAGCGCAATTATTTTTCTATCAGCGTATAAATGGCTAATTTTGTTAATTCCATATTTCAGTAGCACCGGAAAGAATGACCATTACTCCCTTGAGGAGCATCGCAAAAGAGAAACTGTTAGTCCTTGAAGGAGTAACCGCACGGAGAGTAACAGTTCATCCCGTCGCAGTTACCTCCTAAAAGAATGAGTGGTTGTAGCAGGTCAGTTACTCCCAAAAAGGAGAAACCTCGATGCCCCATTTTGTCCTTGTTTTCTTAGAGTGTACCGTGCCGTTTTCCAGAAACTGTCCGACGCAGAATACCTTTTGCGTGGTAAGAAACACCAAGAAATGCCAGCGTCTGCTTGTTCTGTCATTTGCGGCGTCAGACAAAAAATCCATCTTGAGGAATACGCCAATTCAATGCAACAGAAGCCACCGCGCATAGATACGTGTTCAACAAAAACAAGTACTGTATATTTTCTTCAGATGTCAATCACGTTATTGTGCGCATAGTGCTACTCGTTTTCGGTGGGTGCATGTCTATGCAAGCTGTTCCTATTTTTGGGCTAGTCTGCCTGAGAAACACGGGTACAATGTTTTGCGCAACCAATTGCAATGGCTTTGTACACAGTAGCCGTACGTCAATGCGTCCGATAACATTAAGAACGAAACATCGCAGAAATTATTGCTGAGCGAATACAAAGTCATTGTGCATTTTAACAAAGGAAACGTTAAGCCGCTTGCATTTCTGATCTTACCATCACTTAGAAAGAGTTGAACACTTGAACGACATATTAAAGGAATTATAAATGATGTTCGTTTTAGTGACGGTTACGTTTAACTATCAGTGCACAGACTTACAAAGGCTTATGAGTCATGACAACAGAATAAACTAAGTGCTTAAAGGCAAACAGTGCCCAAATGCTAATTGGTTAAACTACTACAGCTGTCCTTTTTGAAACACGCGGCCGCCTCTCAGGCTCGAAGACCATGCATACAATACGCGCATTTCACTCCCTCTTTTCTTCTTTCTATTTTCTCCGTTCTCTTAACCTCAATGTAGGCTAGCAACCCGGTTGCTCGTCTGGTTGAACTCCCTGTCTATCCTTTCTTTGCGCTCTCTCTCCGTCACAATCAATAGCTTTGATACTTCCAGTTTTTATTGCTGCCAAAACACGATATCGCAAGTACGGTGCTTCGAAAAGTCCGTATTCTGCACTTAACCACGACAATGTTTCTCGTCACGTTATCTGGCAGCGGGCTTCTTCCTGAAAAGGGCCAGCACTCACAGGTCACGCCCATGTGTACAAAACTTACAAGTCTTTATCGCTGTTTATGTAAAGGCTACTCAATTTTCCAGATGACAGGGATGAAACAAATGCATGCGAAAGTAAAAAAAAATGCTCTATTTGACTCTACGTACAGCTCGGTGTTTGTCCCATCTGCGAATTTCTCTGGTACATGCATTTTCACGGGCGGGTCTCTCGTTGCTCGTTGGTGTCTCGTCAGGGGCGAGTCTCTCTCGCTACTGAACGACACACACACACACACACACACACACACACACACACACACACACACACACACACACACACACACACACACACACACACACCACACACACACACACACACACACACACCACACACACACACACACACACACACACACACACACACACACACACACACACACACACACACACACACACACCACACACACCACCACACACACACACACACACACACACACACACCACACACACACACACACACACACCACACACACACACACACACACACACACACACACACACACACACACACACACACACACACACACACACACACACACACACACACACACACACACACACACACACACACACACACACACACAACACACACACACACACACACACACACACACACACAACACACACACACACACACACAACACACACACACACACACACACACACACACACACACACACACACACACACACACACACACACACACACACACACACACACACACACACACACACACACACACACACACACACACACACACACACACACACACACCCACACACACACACACACACACACACACACACACCACACACACACACACACACACACACACACACACACACACACACACACACACACACACACACCACCACACACACACACACCACACACACACACACACCACACACCACACACCACACACACACACACAACACCACACACACACACACACACACACACACACACACACCACACCACACACACACACACCACCTTGCAATGACTATCCACGAAGCGGCCGCATTCAACGGGAAGGTGTCTATTGCAGATGGAGTGCTATCGATGCATTATAAAGCGCTATTTGGCCTTCCCTGGCCCTTGCGGCATAAAAACCCCTTGCGTCATCTTGTCTCATCTACGTACTGTATTACGGGCGATTGAGAAATATTTGTCGCATACCAATATCGCACGCAGCACCGAAGTTTTCTGTTCTGGCACAAACCCAGTGACCCAAGTTGTCTAAATCCCGCCAGCAGCCAGCAGCAAGTTGTCTATTCGGGTGCAGACCCGGTGGCCCATGTCTGCTTGGCTGTCACGGATTTCATCGGACTAAATACAGACAGGGACAAGTCGCACGCTTAAGACAAACATTTATAATTGAGAAAGCAAACGGCAAATAAACTACACAAAACAAACAATGAACAATACGACCTAATTCTACACATTCCCCAAGTTCCTCAGATATCTTGAATTGATAAGTCTAAAATATTTACAATGCGTCCATCGACATGGCCACATCACGTCGTCGTCGCTGCTTCCGGCGACACGTCGTTGGGCCCGCCGTAGCGTCGTAGACTCGACGTCGCTGTGTCCAACGTTCGGTTCACGGTTGACCTGGTCAGGGTGTCAGAAAGGTGGGATGACCGATGCGCCTAGATCGCCCGGTCGACTCCGCTAGCCTTGCGGTGGGGCCTCCGCTCAGCTCGCGGGTCGTGGGCGTGCGGCAGCTGAAGAACAGCTTCCACTGGGTTGCCGCCGTCTCGGCGATCCACCCGTCCTGTCCGGCCTCCAGCTCCTTCTGCCCCTTGTCGTCCCAGAGCGTAGCTGGGCTGCTGTCTTCTGCTACGTGTCCCATCTCCACCTTGGCCACGTAGCCACACGTGCGCTTTTGAGCTTCTTCATCTTTCATATATTGCATTCTTTTTATTCGGATAACTCTTTTCTCACCTCTTTATTTATTTCTTCCACAGACTCCTCGTTCTTTCTTGTCCTCTTATCTACTGCTCTTTCTTCTTCTCTCTTTCTTTATTGGCTCATGACACTGGCAAAACGGCAGCCAGCACATTCCTAGTGGCCCAAGTTGACTCTCTTCCCATAAACGGCCAGAAACGTACAAACCGCAAAATGGAGGACAGAGCCAAACATCGCTATAATACTATGTAACAAGTATGTGGGATGACAAAGCCAGATCTCGCCCATTGTGTACACGCAACCACAGCTCGAACGTCAATGATCGCGCGGCCGCTGCGACGGGACAGTAAGCGACCCTCGACGTTCTAATCTGTCCGCCAGGGGAACAATCGCCGCTAGTGTCGTGGATCGAAATTTGAGGTTGCCTCGTCTACATGTCTTTCGTTCACATGTGACGCACTATACGCAAGTGGCCAATGCAAGCAGTTAAAAGTTTTGCAGTGTTGCCAGTGGCGTATCGTAGAATTTCCTAGAATCATCACTAGACGGAACGCTGGCGCTGCGATTGTTCAGCCAACGTGGGAATGATGGAAGTACATGGATTTGTCTGATCTTCGGGCTTGTGGCGCCAGACGTTCTTGTAGCTTCGTTTATTACGCCTTAACTGGGCCTAAATTTTCATAAATTTCGAAGGAATTTATACTTTTTTTAATGCAGAGGGTAATAAGACCCTGCTTGTCGATGCGTCCGTGGCGAAATGGTTGCAATATCAGGTTTTTGCGCTAGAGGTCCTGTGTTCGAATTGTGCGGTCAGACCATTTTAATAATGTTTCCTGAATTGTTTCGTCACCATCATCAGCCAATTCTATGTCCACTGCAGGACGAAGGCCTCTCCCTGCGACTTCTAATTAATTCTGCCTTGCGCTCGCTAATTCCAACTTGCGCCTGCAAATTTCCTAACTTCATCATCCTGAATTGTTTAAGGCGCAGTAATTTCTTAAAAATGATCACATTGCAAAGTCACGAAGCCATTTACAAGCCAGAAGGAGTAAGTTTACAAAAATACATGTAATAGTCATCATTCCCATGCGGGATAAACTGCCCTGGTTGTAGCTCGCGTAGAGAGTTGCGCCACAATTATCTCTAGTAATTGTATGAAACTCTATGCAGGGTATGAAACAGAGTATAAATGATTTCCGTTGACGTCATCGTGGTCGCTATCGTGGGGTCGCACGTTGAGAAGCTGCGTAAACGAGAAGCCTGATAGCACGACAGGCGTGCGTTGCGCCGAGCGACAAATCGAGAGCAGTGATAACTCGGCGACAATTCAATTAAATGGTCACTGCCAAAAAAACGAAACAAATGTGCGCATGATTATACGTTACACTGACACCATCATGGCCGATATGTTCGGGTGAGTTGCTGGGATAAATTGATGCGTCCGGTGAGGTCACCTGAAAGCTATCGGTGACAGCAAGAGCCACCTTTAGCCCGCAAAAGAAGGTAAAATGAAAACGCGAAAAAAAAAGATCTAGCAGTGCGGTTATAGTACCTTGATGATTTTATTTTAGTCAAAGGGAGACTTGTCCCGACAGCGCTCAAACTCTTGAAGAAGCGGAAGCCCGACTTCCATCGCAGTTCCTCGCCACGAATTAATAGGTAAAAATAAAAGCCTAGAACGCACTGTGGACTTGCAACTTAGAGGGACACTAGAGAAGAAGGCATAGTTCAGTTTAGACAGAGACTGTATTTTGTCATGATAACAGCGTACAGAAAATGACACTGAAAGAGAAGGAATGGGACAGCGCTGCCCTTCTGTTTGTGTTGTTTTACTGCACCCTGCTTTCATGGATAAGTTCCAACTCGTCCCGTTCGCCCTACTTCTAGAGGTTGTTTTGGTTTTATTATTCAGAACTTGATTTGTATTTATATCGTGGAAGAAAGTCGGTGGTTCAGCACGACAGTGCACGGAAGGAGCATCGCCCACGGCGAGGATGATTCACAGCTTGCAGCTCAATAGGAAACGATCAAAACGAAGCAACGCATTAAGAGGCCGCTAAACCATAGCTCTGGTTAATTGCAAAAACGAAAACAGTTGCGTGCTTCTTCTCCGTGCTTTTCTGGTCCCTTCGCACGTTGCGACGCCAGCAAGGCTGTGCAAGTGACGTCACCAGGGTAAGAACTGTCTATTGGTCCATATGCGAGAGAAGCCAGCTACGATCCGTCCGCCAGCCCGCGTTTGCCATGCACTGAAACGCTCGCTTTTTACTCGTAGTCCCCCTGGCCTTTCGTGTTCAGCCAACTGGTTTCAACTCGTGTATCTATGTGTTTAGCACTGCGCTTGCGGCGGCAGAGAGCGTATTCGTGATAAGCGGAAGTTGATGGCGTTTTCAGACAAGAAAAAAGGGCTAACGTGTCGTTAGTTATTCACGTAGTGTTCAAGTGTCTTCCAGATAAGTACGTGGTGGATACCAGAGTGTTCCTGAGGGGAGGGTAGCGAAGTTGAGAAAGAAACTGCTCGCTGGCCTTCAGCTCAAAGTGGTTTAGGCCGCCGTGGATGCTTTTTGCTCTTCTGTATCACCACTGATAAAAGAGGCAAATTCTTGCGAAACAACATCGCTGTAGCGATGTCTCTTCGCGTGCAAGGCGTTTACATACTTCCTTCTTGATGAATAAAACCGGTTATATCGTTTAATCAAATCCAGTCGTTGCCAAAAGCCATAACCGCTCTATAGCGACTCACTTTCTGAGTATTTTACATGCGGAAGCCACCAAATCGTACTCTTCAAGCCGCAAAATATACGCGCAGTAAAAGTCGCCGTAATGTAAGCGTTGCCGACTTACGCTGCAATCGCCGAGTCTCGGCCACGGTCGCAGCGCGGGTGTCACTCGGTATCGAACGACGTAGCGTAGACGCGGCGACGCCGCACCGTGAAAATGTCCTGAATACGTTCCACGGGTGTTGTCCTTCGGTACAATCTTTTCAGTGTCGGCGTCAAGTTGGGAAATCTACGTTCAGCCAAAGATGAACGTGGTTTGTCCGTAGGTAAAAGCTAAGTTTCCGAAAAACTGAGACACACAGACTGAAATTGACACAACAGTTCACGGCGCATACTGTTCAGGGGTGCGTCTTTACGGTTTTTTCTTTTTTTTTTTTTCGTTCTCAGTTTTAGGGACATATTGCCAGCAGTTCTAATCATCCACTAAATTTCCCGCCTGAAACTATAATTTGCTGTATTATGTTCGTCTTGTTTTCAGGAACGCTCATATTACGAGCGCCAGTCGTCCTTTCTTAACTTGTGGATTACAGGGCTTTATTCGCGCAAGCCAAAACGGTAAGCAAGCATGTAAGCTCAAACTTTATTAGCACTTGTGTGCTGTCTCTCTAATGGCTGATGGCGGTCTATTAACGAAGCATTCTTGGCAGAATGCCAACGTTTCTATCTCGGATATCCACTACGTGATGAGTCTGACAATTCGTCGTGCACCCCTGCGTGTTCATGAGCGGTTGCGTGTGAGCGGCCACTTCTTCGTGGGCCCATTTGCGGGTATCTGTTTGTCTGTGATTTTCGTTTTAATTTTTTAATATTGGTGTTTGCATGTACTCGGTGGTTGTGCCAGCGTTTGCGTGGTTCTGTTTGTGCATGAATGTGTATGGACCGTCTGATCGAGGGGAGTCGCCGCCTGGCGGACACTGGCTCAACCACGCATAGTGTTGAGGTCGCATTGCGTCGCGTGCTTGTTTACATGTACTGCTTGTTTACGTGCGTGTATGCGGCGTGCATGTCCTCTGAAGACTGTTTGTTCTCGTTCCGTGGATTTAGCATAGCCGTAAAAGGTGGTATGCTTTTTTTATCGCGCTAGCACCAACCGACGTTATGTTTCTCAAGGAGCACACCGGAAGTCGGCCTCAGAGAACCGGAAGTTGAGGTATCTCCGAAAGCGTGAGAATAATAAAAATCCATCTAAAAGGAGTCAATGGTTCAAGTTGTATGATATAGGTGCATAAGTTTAGTAAAGGAAAGGGACAATTAACCGCCCGGTCTTTCTCATCATTATGATGATTGACTATCATAATCAGCAATGGCTCGAACGTCGTCGTCTTCTTCCACAGCTGACTCGTTGGCGCTAATGATTCTAGCGTAGAATTTCACTTCTCTTCTGTCGTAGTAATGGGGAGGCCACGTTTGCGGGGGCATGAGCCCCCGTAACCTTAAGGGGGTATAACTTAAGGGGGTATAAGCCGTTCATTGTTCGTGTCCTACAGCGCGCTCTGCCGGCACGTTAAGACACGTCGTCAGTTGTTCCTCTGAGTGTGGTAGGGGAAGGACTTGCTTTAACTTAAGGTCTAGGGGCTAGCGCCATTAAAGACACTTAAAAAGAACATTAAGGTCCCCTACAGTTTTCTTTTTTTTTTTACGATGTACACAAGTATGTGGCCTTTCTCTATAGTCTTTGGGAGCTGTAGCAAGACCAGTGGCTGCACGTGTTGAGCCCGCGGTGTGTGATCGTTGCACTCCCCCATCACCCCAATCATTTCGATTTTGTTGCCGCTTTGTGTTTTAGGCACACCGCAAGTGTCATCTCAAATAAATTAAGCGGTCGAAGTGAAACGTGAAGGCAGTGATTTAGTATACGTTTCGTCGTGATCTGTTGATCATTGCGCAATCATTTTGATATGACGAAAGATCAATGATGTGGCGTGAAGATCGCTCAACAGTAGGAAAAAGGAACGTTCAGCACTGATATCACAATTCGCGAGATTAGAGCATATTATTTCATCACTGTCGCTTAGTGGTTACGCGACAAGCCTTAGCTGTGCCTGTTGTGTATTTTTATTGTGTGTTTCGGATCCCAGTGCGGAGTAGTTATTCTGCCTCGCCCGTGGATTGTGGCACTTTGGTACTTCGATTCTCGGCTACAATAGCAAAGTGAAACTAGAGTACTACATGAGGATTATCGGGGACAGGGATGCATGTCGCTAGACGCAGGAGACATAATACTGAGATGCCGACGGTTACTGTGAAGTTTATGATGTGGCCTTGTCACCTGATAGCGGGCTATATTTTCTATGTAAAGATAATTACGTAATAATTTTAGGCATTAAAATAGGTGGGACTCTTTCTCAGTACTTCTTTACTTTCTTGCACGTAACCATGCGAATACAACTTCGAGCTTAAATACTAAGTTAATTTTATTGTTACCTCGATTAAAAAAAGACGCGTATGATCCAGCATGACCATCCTGGTAACGAGCTGTCATTGAAACACGTGGCTATTTTATCTGATATAGCAAGTGTTTCGCATTTCAAAAGAAGTCGAAAAAAATAAGGCAGATATGTATGTGTACAAGCGGTGATGAAGAGGGCAAATCCATTTGCTACTTTCACTTCATTGTATAGGGATACAGGCTTTTTTTATATTTAGTGCAAGACTAGAAGGAAATGCTGCATTGATCGATTTACGGTACAGCAGTGCCAACAGAGTAGGCAGAATGGAAGCTAAACATACGCGAAAAACACCACGGTAGTGCCGAAACACACGCTATGTGGCCAAGTGCGTAGTAGTCTCCGTTGAACGACGGTTTCGAGGTTTGCCCACAACTGCCTATCCACACTATCGTGGCGACGGTGCTGCCACACATTGCTTAATCTCACGGCGAATAGTAGTACGTTTTGTGTATTATGTTTCTCTCTCTCTCTAGCTGTGTGTGTGTGCGTGTTGTCTGTGGGTGCGCACGCGCCTGGTGACGATATAGTCCAGGAATCACTGAGTAGCTTCACTGAACCGCAGTGCCAACTTCAGAAAATGGGAGGCGGTTCCCTTGATTTGATGTATAGGCAAGGAATAGGTGCGATTCAAGGTGTAGCCTCCCGCATTTTTAATCGCGGCCCGCGAGCGTCGACCGCACGCTATGATACCAGCGCCTTACAACGGCGATAATCTGAGATACCTGCAGTAATAGTGGTGGTTCACAAAGTATTCTCCAGTGAAAGTTCCGCCTGCTCTGCCGTTCTCGTCAAGACGACGCGCGCACTACCATTGTGTCTGAGCAGGTCTCTTAAAGGACCATGGACAGACAGCCTATTGGTGACGTGCAACACAGATATAGACAACGACAGAAAAAAGAAGACGACAGACCTATAGCGAACGTATGTCGTCTTGTCTTTTCTATCGCTGTCTATATCTGCGCCGCAATTTACCAATAAGTTTTACCAATAAGACCAAACAACCACGTCACTGAACAACCAAGTTTTTGTTTGTGACGTCAATGTTGGAATGAGTAAATCTGTGTCTGATAACCACGCAATGAGACCACGTAAGCTATATCGTGACGTATAATAATTGCTAGAATCCTTTATTCTAATCAATCTTAACCTCACTTCAAGACTAAATGAGAAAAATAAACGAGCGCCACACCTCTGCGGTCGCACCTGAGTGGACACGTGATTTCATGGGCTCAACAATCGGTGACGTAGAGGAGTTTGCTGCAAAATGTCTGGTAGTGGCAAGCGTGTTACACTATGTCGTCTGCGTCAGAACCATGGTCATCTACATCGTTAGTAAGTGCAAAAGAAATGTATTTGCATGACACTCTTTTGTTTTCCCCGAACATTGTTAATAAAATCACGTCACGATCCTGACCAAGCAAGTATTCTGATCTATTGAGTCGACAATATTCGTGGAGCCTGTAATATGTCACAGAGAACTGGAGCAGCCACTTAATGAGCCACATGGATGACGATGTCGCGAGGTGCTGCCAACTCAGATGACCATTCGCGCTTACTTTAAAACCATATTAGAGTACGTTCCATAGAATGTTCTTCAATAATTCTCCCTGAGATGTACCTATGTCTGCAGAAGACTCGAACAACACAAACATATCAAGCTTGAAACTTTGGTGTCAGTGGTCCTTTAAATAGAATGTAAAGGAAAGCGGTGCACATAAAAATATGTGCGCGACGAATATGTGATCTGCCGAGAGAGAGAGAGAAACAGCTTTATTTGTTTTGGGAGTGTCAGCGCTGCGCTAAGCAGCGGGACCACCACCTGAGGGCGGTGCAAGTGTCGTCCTACGAGGAGTGGATTAGGCCGGCAACTGGATTGGCGGATTCCGACAGGGTCATTCTGGACTCGCTCTTGGGTTTCGCCAAGGACACGCAGCTTCTAGGACGGCTCTAATTTCTCCTTCCCTCTCCCCTTCCTATTCCACATAATAGGCCTTCGAGCCATCCTACAATAAATACATTTTCATCATCATCATCATCATCATTTATCCCACCTTAAAAGGAAATGGCCTGCGAGAAGGCGAAAGAGGTTGTCCTACTCGCATTAGGCCGCCTCTACCACCTCATGCCCACCTCAGGATAGCTTCCTGAAGTTCGGGGATGTAGCTGCGCATGGCAGCCTCCCACAACTCCCGACTACTTAAAGCTCTACAAAAGTTAGGGGGTAGGGAGTGGTTCTTGCATTGCCACATAATCTGGTTTAGGTCCGCTCTGCTAGCAGGACAAAACTTGCAGGCTGAGTTAGGGCATATTCCCGGATGAATTTTGTTAAAGATATGCTCTACCGATATCTGTTCCCTTTTCCTTACGTATTACTGGAGCCTGCACATAAGCTAGGAAATCAGAAAAAATAAAAAAGACGGACAATTCACCGCAGATCATCTCACGATAACTGTCGACGGTAATTCGTTTAACATTGAACCAATATAGCGAATCAACGTATTAACACCGTCGAGCGAGTTACGTATGACCCATGTATTTCTGTGGAACTCCTCTCTCGCGCATACGTAAGAACACTGGGCGCCATCTCGCGCCGCCGCCGCGAAGCCTGCACGTGGCCACCGAAATGCATGGTTCACCGGTGCATGCGAACGCTTACAAACGGAGCATGCGGCAACCGGGTTTCTCTCTCGCACTTCTTTTTTCACCCTGCGCCACCTACTGGTGCTGCTGAGACATGTGCGGGTGGCCTCCGACACGAAAAGCGTTGCGCAATCAATGACTGCGAACGCTGAGAACAGTACCCGCGCTTGCGGCGCACCCAGTGGCACACACTAAGTGGCCAAAGAGTGGCACCTATGTACACATTGGAACATACTCAGTCATCCAACTTGATCAGACGGTTATTGGTTCCAAAGCCTGTTCTCTCAGCACAGCACCCCATGCCCTACCCATCCGACTGTGAACTGCCCAGTGACCCAGGTAGGCGAGAGAACTGTTAGATACATACAAACATACTTACATGCATAAAGACATGAACGCAAACATAAAAAATTCACAAATGATTACAATACTCCCTAATGCAAAATTTGAGCGCAGCTCTATAGTGTTTCTTTTTTCTTCTCGCGCTTTCGCCATACCCTCTTCCTCTGCTTTCCTACTCATGGTTCCGCTGCACCCTCCTCCTCCGCTTTCCCCCTGGCACTCTCTACGCTATCGCCGTCTTTCATCCCCCGCTGCGCTCTGCGTTCGCCCTTTGATCCCTCGCTGTGCTCTTTAGCTTGGTTACACCGAGGGACGCCTACACTCAACGCAGGGATGGGCGCCTAAAATCTGGGCTCTAAAAGCCCTCAGAAAGTGCGAGCAGTACGTAAAGAATGCTAACACACTAAATGCCATTCGCATGGAGCAAGCACAAAGGAGCTGTTTCCTCCTGAAGGGAACAGTGTAGCAAAGGACGCTCGCACTGGAGAGTGATTTCTGTGCCAGCGCGTACTACTTCCCGTCTTACATGTTATCGCCGTTGCAAGGTGCTGACAGACGCCAACGTGCTGTTGGCGCTCACGCCATGTAGTTAAAAATGCGGGAAGTTGTACCTTCATTAATAAACAGACCAATGTCATCAATACATGGTAAAGTATGTTAAAGTGCTGCTCCTGCCTTCTCATGTGCAGGTCATCGTTACTGCGCCATGAGGTGACCTACCAGACTTGGCGCCAACAATGAGAGTCCTCGAAGAGGTATTCAATGCCTCCATGTTGCTCGTCACCACCGAAGTGTCTGGCGGCGGTGGTGCTTTCGGCGACACCATCTCCGGAAACGAAAGTGTCGCCAACGTAACCACAAACGCAACCAACGACACAGGTGCCACCACCGACGGCTACCCCGCCTCACCTTACACCCTAGCCGAGGTCGTAGTGCTCGCCACTCTGTCTACTTTGGCCGCCGTCCTCACAATTATCGGCAACCTGATGGTCATGGTCTCGTTCAATATGGACAAGCAGCTGCGGACCATCAGCAACTACTTCCTGCTCAGCCTTGCCGTCGCCGACTTCTCCATCGGGGTCATCTCTATGCCCCTCATGACCATGTACATCCTCTACGGCTACTGGCCCTTAGGAGCGGTCGCCTGCGACATCTGGCTCGCCTTCGACTACATGAACAGCAATGCGTCGGTTCTCAACCTGCTCGTCATCTGCTTTGACCGGTACTTTTCGGTGACGCGGCCGTTGACGTACCGAGCAAATAGAACGCCGCAGAGAGCCGCCATCATGATCGCCTTAGCATGGATCATATCCTTCCTGCTGTGGCCACCCTGGATCTTCGCTTGGCCGTACATAGAAGGCGAGCGCATCGTTCCACAAGAACACTGCTACATACAGTTTCTAAAGACCAATCTCTACATCACGTTCGGCACAGCCATCGCAGCCTTCTACCTGCCGGTCTCGGTAATGTGCGCGCTCTACTGGTGCATCTGGCGCGAGATGGACAAGCGCAAAAAGGACTTGGGCAAGCTTCAGGCAGATCGGAGGAAGGGCGGCAGTACGCGGAAGTCCACATCCAGCGACGGTACCCTCGAATCTAAAGACTTCCGCAGCAGCGACTCTACCAAGTCGCGTACGACGACGACGTCGCAACTGCCTTCTTCGCTCAGCCTCACGATGTCCAAGAGCTCGCTTCCGAAGGAGACGAAGACGCGCCAACTTCGCGATTTCCTGCGATCCTTGCCTCACGTCGGAAATAGCAAACGATACGACGACAACGCAAGTTATGCAGGCTCGCCTGGTACCCACACGCCGCCCTCTGTCGAGACGTCGGTGGAGTCCGTTTCCACGTCGCTCCACGAGGTGCACCGGGTGGAGTTCAACTCATCCGGGCGTCAGGAAAACGGTAACGAATGTGGTGTGGTAAGCATTCCTGCGTCTGGCCACGGCGGTCTTCCATGTAACGAGATGCTGGAGGATGCCACGGTTGCCTTGCCGCCGGCATCGCGTTCATCCGACTCAGTCTACACGATACCGATTGAACCAGTGGCGCAGCCATCACTACAAGAAGAGCCAGCGCAGGTAAGTGGCATCTCGAGGAAGTTTGTGTCAATAATCAAAAAAGAGTGGGTAAAAAGTTGGATTGCAAGTCAGTTTCTAATGTTATCTAATTTCGCCCCTCTGTTTCTGTGCACAATTAGTTGGACCTCTGACGTTCACAAATTTATACACACTAATATTGCCATGGTAAGGAACTGAGACAGTTTGTTCGAAAAGCAGTATGGATCACTATACTATTTGGCTTCAAAACATATGATAGGATAGGAATAAAGTTTATTTGTCCAGCGGTTATGGCTGTTGGTGCCCGGGGCGCGTATTTTGCTTCCGTGGATGATTCCACACGCGAGAGAGAAAAAAATGAGGGCGAGGAGGATGGCACGACCTTTTTTGACGATGATGACGACGCTCGAACGCGATCATATGGCTCGTATGAATGCATGCTCTGGAAGTATGACTGTATGGCGCAGTGGTTGCGACGCCCGCTTTGGGATCGGAGTTATCCCGCCTCGGCAACAAAGTGTTTTTTCTTTGTATCAACATTTTCTTTTTTCCCTCTATGTTTGGCGGCGCAGTTGGTTGTGCCCCGGTGCCGCGGCGGAAGCCGTGGTGCCGGGCGCCGACGCGAAGCGGCGGTCGTTGGGGTATGGCGGAGCGCAGCGTAGCAACACCCCGAATAAAAAAATACTGCTCCAGCCAGGTAGACTGCTCCCTCCCTGATAGTGAGATTATGTTTGGATCATGAAAACAGTGATGCGTTTGTTTAGGAATACCATCGAGCCCTTAACAGCAGCTACAGTTGTGCCTAGTCACCACCAGCCCAGCGTGTTCTCTGTTCCAACGCCGGCGGCGTTAGAACGGACGTGTTCCGCCGGTGCCATCCTCCTCGCCCTCCTTTTTTTCTCTCTCGCGTGTGCAATCATCCGCGGAAAGCAAAAGAGGCGCCCGGGCCTAGGCTTCCAGGGGTCCATCGCCAGAGAAAAATCTTACGAGATCCTCGGCAATGGCCCTGGCCCGCTGGATGGCCCACTCCTGGTCCTCGGGTACCTCGCTGAGGAGGGCGGCTTGCCATCTCTCAGCGATGCGCCCGGCTTCAGAGGATCCTGCGGTTGTCATCCCCCTTCCTCTTGGTCCTTCTTCCCAAAGCATACGGGCCATATCGGCCCCTTCGTGCTCGCACCACGGGCAGCCGGGCGACGCGGTGCAGCGCGGGCCACAGGCGGTGCAGGTGGTAGGGATTGGTGAAAGTGCCCGTCTGCAACCGCCTCAGGTCGACTGCCTGGGACCTGTCCAGCCGCCCGTGTCGTTGCGGATATTTCTTACGTTCCTTCCTGTAGTGACCAAGAACCTTACGGTACGTGGCCTGAAACTCCCCGACAAAACATACATACACTTCTATTAGAGAAAAAAAAACCTGCCTACTCTCGGGGAAGGAGGGGACAGAAACGTTGAAATGGAAGTTACGGAGAGGGAAATATAACTGCATTTTGGGTTAAGTCGCGCCTAAACGTAATCACTATGACGCACGCTGTAAAGTACGGCATTGCAATGCGGAATAACTATGGCCACCTCGGGTTCTTTAACGTACTCTTAAATCTAATCACACTGTGAGTGTATACCTTACTGCATTTGCATTTAATGTGCTTCAAAATCGCGCCCTGCTTCGCTAACAAAGCATTTCCTTATGCTTTGTTTCGCAGCGTAGAATCGCCTCACTGGCATTTTGCATTTCGCACCCATGCAGCGGTGGAGATTGAGCCAGCGACCTCGAGCTCAGATGCGCAACGTCATTGCTACTAAGCTACCGTGGTGGGTAGGGAAAACAAGCAAAGATATAGTTGTGGATCTCAAACTAAGTTAAAGCAATGACAAAGAATATTCTGTAGCAGCAAGAACAGAAAAAAAAAACATTGCAAATCACGCTTCAAAAATATGACTCGCCATCCCAGCCCTACGAAAGTGGATATCCATCGAATATATTGTCCATCGAAGTCCATCGGATGTCCATCGAAGTATTGACGGAAAACCGTCAATACAACTGCTGAGGGGGGCATTCTTTATAAGTACGACATCATTATATGGCCCATGAAGCAAAAAATCCGGCGTAACCATCCGATGGTACCAAAACGCATGTGGCCAAGTGGTGATGTCAAGTTTGACACGAGAAGATTAGAAAAAAGAAGATTGGAATTAAATTACGTTTGAGTTCAAGTTAGTAAGTATAGCTGGACAAGTTGTGTAATGCTTAGGTCGGATAAGCTTTGCTCTGTTAAAATAACAAGACTGCCAGTTGAAGGAAATACAGTAAACGGCAGCAAAGGCATAGGATAGGCTCTGTGTACATAATACATGGGTAACTTCAGATTGTCAGTAAAAGCATTCACTGTAAAGTGACACAGCCGGGTGAAAATGACGATCATAGTGACAAATATAATAATCTTGATCCTACGGGAATTCCCGGATTCCGAAAGCAGTGACAATGCTGTGGTAAACAGACCGTTTTAATAGGATCTCCTGTACTTCTCGCAGACCTGCGCTTCTCCCACCGTCGAGGAGGACACAGAGAAGCCCAACCCAGGCAGAATGCCGTCTTCAGAGAAGGCGGCGGCACCTGAGGACTTAGCGACAGCCAAACAGATAGCAGACACCGGCTTGGAATCCATTAGGAAACCGCTCACGACCAGCGTGGTCCAACCCCAGCTGGTGGTCGCCAAGCAGCCGCCCATCCAATGCAGGAAGAAAGCGAAGCAACAGGACAAGAAGCAAGACCAAAAAGCTGCCAAGACGCTCAGCGCCGTCCTGCTGGCCTTCATCATCACCTGGACGCCGTACCACGTGCTGGTGCTCGTCAAGACCATGTCTTCCAGCGACGACGCTATTCCGGTGCACCTGTGGAACTTTAGCTACTACCTCTGCTACATCAACAGCACGGTGAACCCCTTGTGTTACGCGCTGTGCAACGCCAACTTCCGCCGGACGTATATCCGCATTCTGACTTGCAAGTGGCGTAACAGGTGGCCGACCGCTGTCACCCGACACTCCAACAGTGCTGCAACTCTTGCGCAACTCGAAAACAGTCAATGCGGCAGCTCTTCATATCGAACTGCCCTTTAGCATCACTTGTGCATGTGGTAACTGCAACATCAGTGTCATTTTCCCTGTCTTACCACGGCTATCAGTATGGGAACTTTTGAAGAAACCTGACTTGCACCTCTCCTCAAGCCCGCATTAGTTGAAGAACTTCTTGCGTCGATACGGCTGCCGTGCTTTCAAGGTAACACGATTTTCTTTAATGTACCTTTAAAAAATATATAAAGAAAGTGAACTCAGACGAATCTTGCCGAAAGTAGCGAGACACAGAGAGAACGAGAGCTGTTTAGCAAGCCCTATAAAGGGTTGCCTGGTGGCTCTGGCCGAGATGTTTTGAAACAGGAACAGTTTTCGCATCAAATGCAGCCAGTAGGCCTGAAGAAGAGATTTCGTTTACTGCTTGCGTAATTTGGCCTCTCTCAAGGACTGCTGTTTGTCTACAGTATGCTATGAATGTTTATGACATATAGGGCTAAAAAATTCTGGCATCGCAAGTTTTAAGGAGTGCAGCTTATCCTGGCCACTACAATTAGCCCTGAAGAAGCATCAATTTTTTAAGCGTCGGGACACCCGCCGGGTGGCTCAGTAAGCTAAGGCGTTGCGCTGCTGAGCACGAGGTCGCGGGATCGAATCCCGGCCCCGGCGGCCGCATTTGGATGGTGGCGAAATGCAAAAACGCCCATGTGCTTGCGTTGTAGTGCACGTTAAAGAACCCCAGGTGGTCAAAATTAATCCGAAGCCCTCCACTACGGCGTGCCTCATAATCAGAACTGGTTTTGGCACGTAAAACCACAGAAAGACGAAGAAGCGTCGGGGAGCTCCATCACATTAAATTACCTTCCTTAATCCTATCTAAATCGAGTTTTGTAGCTGCTGATGTTTTTCCCATTCTTTTGCAGCACAGGAGTATTTATAGGACTGTCAGCCGGCGGCCAGTCCTGGGCGGCTTGGACGGAGATCGATACTGTTCATCGGAGGGAGTCTTTAAACACAATCAGCACCGAGCGCAGTGTTTCGTGCAACCTATGTGCTTACGTGTCTGTTTTGTATTGCTGTGCGAAGCGTGTGGTGCTTGCATTAGGACTTCCTGCATTTCTTTACACTGTGTGACTCTTTGCTAGAAGGCGTTCTGCGGAGGAGTGTGACAACACGCACCGCGATGGACCGATGGACATTGTTCCGTCTAAAGACGCATCACGTGATACTGCTCATTCGTGGTGTGTGTGTGTGTGTGTGTGTGTGTGTGTGTGTGTGTGTGTGTGTGTGTGTGTGTGTGTGTGTGTGTGTGTGTGTGTGTGTGTGTGTATGTGTGTGTGTATTGAATATATGTTTATCCCACGTCCTTGAGTGAAACACAAGCGGACTGGTGCAGATCAAATGCGACTAGTACACCCTAGTGACAAAGACAGTGCTGGCGACTCATATTTCAGGAGAGGCTATTTGTACATATGCGCACATTTGCCTCCGTTTACTAAAGTTCTCGTACTACCCAGTGAACAGTGCGCTTGTCGCAAAAAAGGACGAAAGTTGACTGTCCAACCGTGCAAGAACTCTCTCAAATGAGGCCTCAATATCACACGCGTATTTTTTGTTTGCAAAACAAGAGTTTCCATCACTCCATTTGCTTATACGAAACACGTGTGCCAGGCTACGACATGCTGAAGCGTTGGCGCTACGAACGTCATTTCGACTGGCTTCATGGTACTTTTAAAGATGTACACTTACTGAATGCTTCAATGGCGCCGCATCGTATCGCATTCAAAGGTATTTCTAATGTCTTTACGATGTACCAAGATTGCGGTCGAGATTAATTTGTGCATTGACATATCCAGCTTCAAGTCAATGGGCATGGCACTGAGAGAGAGAAAGAACTTTATTTAAAGTAAATATCGTGCTTGGTTACTGTGGTCACTGAAAGATTTCGTCGCATTATTGTGATCAATGAATGCGAGTGTTCCCAGTCAAGCGAATACTCGTTGTGCGATGTTGCCTTGCGCTCTCCGAGTGCGCGAAACGTGTGCTTAGCCCCGTATTCAGAAGTGCATATTAACTTGAAGCGCATGCTTGACTTGACATTAATGACGCCTGGCGTCAACGTGCCCAGGACGCTCATCACGTTCCTTCGGCGCGTTTACGACAGCCGTGATTTAGAACAAGTCAATTAGTCTCCGTTTCTATTAGGTCTCTGTGTAAGTAAGCCCAGTGTGTGCAGGTTTCTGGTTGTCTATATTTTGTGCGTTTTTAGGTGTCATTGACACCATTGCTAATATTCGTAATTAACTCAACCTTGAACATTCATGACTTCCGTCACACATTATGCTACTTACGGCATCAGCAAAACAATTTCAATTTCCTCTGCCACAGATTGCGTGCCCTCGAACTGCATCGATGCACTGTCACATTCGTGAAACAGACGCACGTACTACGCTGTACCACTTGATTTCAGCCTTCATGTCTAGGCTGCAAATAACATAATTCTTTTCCGCGGCATCTGTGGTATCTAGATGTTTGCTCACGACTGTATACTGCCACGTTTACTTGTTTATCTTTCATCCGTGACCGCTCTTGCACCGGCTCACAAATGTTAACCGTTATCGCTCGAAGCAGGACGCGCCTACATGTATCAGAAGTTTCTCGAACGTTATCGATGCTTCTTTCCGTTGCCTGTTTTCACCGACGCTTATGTTATCTGATTGTATGACCGACGCGAATTGTGTAGAACTTTCTGGAAGACACGCGAGTACCAGGGAATAATCTGGAACATTCGATGAATCGTGTATCAAAGCCGACGCGTTTCGCCGCTGATGAGATTTCGACGATCGCCGACTGTGTTCGCCGCTATCGTGCTTCGAGTGCAACTTGCTTTTGTGGGCACAGGTTCGCCCAATAGAAAGTTCGTTTCGTCATTCACAGTTTTGCGATGGTTTTCTTCAACGTTACTACAACGTGAGAATACACACATGACGTCTCGATATACCGGGTGTTCAAAATTAAACTTTACAGAATTTAAAAAAATCGCCTGTGGCCTGTAGCATAATTCTTATCCTTGAGCTGGGTTATTCGAAGAGTAGCACGAGACATTGTGCTATTATTCGACATTAGTAGCACGAGAAATCGAAACACATAATCAACTAATTAACAAAAATTGACCAATGAACTTCTTAGTTAATTACTTTAGGACACATATTGCAATTTAGGAATTGTATCCAGTGAGCTTTCAAGACGCATCCACAAGAAATGAATTTCCAGGATGACACCGGTTTCTAGATATTATTTCCCAAATTGTGGGACGAAATACACGGCCGTTCCAGTAACTGTTGTGCCTCAACGTATAAAACAGCATTTTTGGTAAAATAAGTGGAACAACAGTGCATTTTACAGCGAAGCTCTTAAGGTATCACTCTTTGATGGTCGGGTCCGGATGTAAAAAAAAAGCGATCTGCAACACGGTTCCTACCTTTGTATGCGCTGTGCTTTCGCCGCTCAGTTTCCGTTGAAGCGATTAGACCGCATGAACCTTCGCCCGCTACTGCTGGCGCGCTTGCTCACGCCAGCGTTTTGAAGGCGGTTGTGTGCGGTCTCACAAACAACGCGCAGAACTGTTGTCGACGGCTGCAGCGCTTTGCTCGCGTTCGCACCGAACGCGCGCGGCGTTGGTGATGTGTTTATGAAGAACGTGCCAGCCTTTGCCGTACACCCTATGGCGGTGTACCGTAGCGACCATAAGACCATGGTCCCTGTGGTCACTAAATAAATGAAAACCACCGGATCATATCTATTTCTTATTCTTTATTAGTTCAAATAGCCAAATACACCATCACATCTTAATAGTCATAATTGTAAATACATAATTCCCACCATAGTACAGCTTCGCTGGTCTTCCATCTCCACCCCAGTGGAAGGGCTGACAGTTTTTACGGCGAGTTTAATGGCGCATATCTCCAAACAGGTATCATTTTCGAAATCCATTCCAAGTGGATACGCTTGACAAGCTCACCGGCTGCAATTCGTAAATTGCAATATCTATCATAAAGAAATTAACTAAGAAGATTAATTAGTGCATTTTTTATTAGTTGAATTCGTGTTTCGATTTCTCGTGCTATTAATGTCCCCCTCATCGAAAAGCCCAACTCAGTGAAAGAATTATGCCACCTGCCGCAGGCGATTTCTAAAAATTCCGTAAAACTAAAAAATGAACACCCTGCATTCTGTGTACATAATACTGAGTCTTTGTGACCTCAAGTTAGTGTGACGATTATGTTTTGTAATCTGCCTGTGAGTGAGTGAGTGAGTGAGTGAGTGAGTGAGTGAGTGAGTGAGTGAGTGAGTGAGTGAGTGAGTGAGTGAGTGAGTGAGTGAGTGAGTGAGTGAGTGAGTGAGTGAGTGAGTGAGTGAGTGAGTGAGTGAGTGAGTGAGTGAGTGAGTGAGTGAGTGAGTGAGTGAGTGAGTGAGAACAAAAGCTATGGAGTGATGCTGGCATTGCTCCTCCCATTTACATATATCGCATTTCTCGGGAGACCAGCTATCATTTGTAAAGATACAAAATCTGCGTCTCCAAGCAATTGCATCAGTATCCATGACACCACATCCTTATAGTTCAAAGCACCGTTCCTGAAGGGAGCATGGAATTCCCAGACGATGTCACTTCGGACTGCATAGGCTTTTTTTGTATCTAACAGGTGCAGCATGACCTGCATCCCACTCTAATATTGTCTACTTCAAGGCTTTGCATCTAAATGTCGCATATACATAGACACTGATGTGGCGAGAAACAGTACATTTCAGAAGCAATGTTGAAATCATTTTGATTGAGTCAGATCAAGCGAAAATGAAAAGGGTAGCGTTAGCCTCAAAGCCGGTTTTTTGAAAATGTACACTCGAATGTTTAAAGCGAAAATGTTTATTGTGCTGTGACCTGTATGCGAAGGGACGAATATGGCGCTGCCAGTTCTCTATATCTGCGGTGTACATATGCTGCTAGTGCCATCGCAATGGGGAACTTTGCAACGACCTTATCTGTTCAGCAACATAAACGTCATGACTCTGGCCACGTTTTGCTGTGACAACCACCTGTTTCATTTTTCGCGCGTTTTTCAATCGTAATTGGGAGTTCGCGCAATGACCTCCCTTCGTCAAAAGGTGGCGCCGGGGCACCTGTAGCGCGACATATTGTCCGATAGACTTCTTTCCGACGGTGCATTCTCGGAACACGCAAATTTTTGTGCAATTATTCCGTCGCGTCTAACTTCGTACACTCGGACAATGAATCACTTAAGGAAAGGCTCTACCTCCATATTTATGCTACACCAGCTGCAGCACCGATATCGGGGATGTATGATGCATCTTAGCCTGAGCTAAAGATATACCGACTATTGCGACCATTTTTTTTAAACACACACATTTAGCACACAAATGTAGCAAGAACAAATGCAAATTAGAAAAATAACGCACCAAATTCAACTCTTTATAACTTCCCATTGAAAACAGATGTCACGATTCCGTAAACAGAGTCATCGAAGACATCACAGTGGACAAAATTGATATATTTTAATTTGTTACAACGTAATATTCTTAATAGAACTTTTCAAAACTGGCATTGACAGTTAAACGATTTCACGCAACCTGTAAAATAATGCATTTTCCCGTACATATTAGTCACATTGTCACAGTGTACAGGACTACGATATCAATATTAAATCATAATGATACGAAATCGCAAAAGCGCCACTTAATTATTGTTCATTTAAAGTTTGAGAAATGCTTCACAGTTTTCAAACGTCCGTTTGCAACGGTTGCAAAGTCAAATTTATTCTAAATGCAGTGGATCTCAAGCAAGCAATTCTGTCGTTGCCAATTTTACTGTGATGTTCTTCGCGTAGGTTGCTAATAATTGCATGGGTTTTCCGTAAGTTTTGAGTACAATTCTTATCCACTTGATAAAGATTCCGCAGCACCTCATCAACAGTTTTATGAATACTCCCCGTGATTGCTCAGCGGGTTTGTCATTGCGTAGCTAAGCACAAGGTCGCGGAGTCAAATTCCGGCCGTGGTGGCTTCATTTCGGTGCGCTCTAAGTATAAAAACGCCTGTATACCGTGCATTCAGTGCTAGTTAAAAAATCCCAGGTTGTCCAAATTAACCCGGAGTCCCCCATTACAGTGTGTCTCATAATCAGATTGTTGTTTTCGCACGTAAAAACCCAGAATTTAATTTAACGCTTTGATAAGCACGTTACGAAATGCACACAGGATTATCACATTTATTACGGCAAGTTTTAATGTTTATTGACAGCTTTTTTTTTTCTTTGTGCTTCATGTAAATAAACGAAGTATGCTACTATGAGACTGTATGCCACGAGGCCACTCATATTGCACAAGTTCTCGCTTTTATTCCTTTCCTCTGCGCCAATTACCTTTATATTCGGTACTTGGCTCCGGCGTACATTGGCAGTTTTGAAGGCTGACCCGGATGTAATCGTCAAACAGATGTCTATTTTGTGTTCTTGCATGTCTTCTCATGTGCTATCCAACACGGTTTATTATTCCGACGCGTCAATTTGCATATTTTTTTTCTCTGCGTATTTGAATTTGAAGCCAGTGGTTCGAGGCCAATCACATCATCATCTCAAGCCCACCATGGCAGCTTGATTGTGGTTCGACACGCGCTTATTGTGCCATCGCATTATTCGTTTCTTTAGCACGAAGCCGAAGACGAGAGTGAGAAAAATTATCACAAATAGCTTATAGCGTTGCCTACTTTATATGTGTTATCGTAAGTGCAAGGAATCGAAAGTCAGCCTTTTACTACCCGACGGCCTTCGATTGCTGCGTATGACGGGGGGAGGTTATCCCCCGGATGCAACTTGGCTCAACAAGGCCGAAGCGCTTTGCCGCAGCCACGTGCAGCAGACAACCAACGTAAGTACAAAATTCTATTGACGGTAATAAAAAAACGAGGATCTCTGCTTGTGTTTATGCGGACGAAAACGAGATGCCGTCAGCACCGAAGGCGTGGAAGATCCCCCGATGGTCAGCTATGGACTCCGCGTGACTTAAAAGAAACGTGGTAAATTAAAAAAAAGCAACAGAACAGACTACACTTCGTTAAAAACAAAGAAAAAATGATCCACAGTTACCTACAGCAAGCGGAAGCTTATAAAAAGCGCTCCACCCCAGTGCCCTCGAGTAGACGCTGGCGGTGACCGGTTGCAAAATTTTACGAAGCCTACGCGTGTCTTCCGAATTGCATGGCGCGCCGGTGGGCTCCAACGCCGAGAATTGTTCCCCGCCTTGCCGCACACCCAGTTGCACATACTCAGTCACCAAAGTTGGCGAGATGTTTATTCAGAGCTTCAATGAATGCACTTACTGAGTGCATTCATTGCGCAGGTGTCTAAAGCGTCGGCGTGAAACGATCATTGAAAAGCGGCACATTGCCCATTGCATTTGTGTCGCAGCCTGCTAAAGCGTCCGGTTGCTATCCTTGAGCAACCCTTGTGACCCGGGTTCGATTCCGCCCGGCATCTGAGAAACTTGAAGGATCTTTTTCGTCATTGTGGAACAGCACATACCTGCAGTGGCACGTACCCAGGTACCCAAACTGCCATCGAAGACGTTCATTTAAGAGCGCCATGCACCTGCGGGCACACCCAGTTACCTAAGTTGGCAGCAAATATTTTCATTGAGCAGTGGTACCACCCAGTCCATGCACCATCTACAGCGACACGTGTTGGCTGTTACGACTGGACTCTCTGGTGGAACAATTTGCATCGCGTCGCCAAAGCCACTGCGAAAGCACGGACGTTTCAAGTACGCCGAGCTGCCCGCGATCGTTGCGAATAGCTGAGGTGGCTGCAACGGCTAAAAGACTGCCTTTGTGGGCGCATCCTCGCCTCCTCGGCCGAAGCGCGCCCGAAGCCCTGATATCTGCGTGGACGGGCCAGTGCTCTCTCCCTTCAGCGAGCGAGACGGTTATGCTTCGTGTGCGGATTCGTGTACCTCCTCTTCGGCACGGAAGACGCTGGGCCATTGATGTTAGTGTGCGCGCATCAGCGGCTTTTCTTCTGCTGCTCCAGTGGTGGTTAGAAAATTGGTTGAAGCTACTTCCATGTACCGAACGGCGGCCGTAAACGAACTGAATTCCAGTTTATTTCCTCGTCCTTGGGCTGTTGTAGCGCTGTAGAAGTTTTCGAAACTTGCTAGCTTCAGTCTTTGGCTCCTCTTGGATTACGATGCAGTCCACCTTTTCCGATAAAGAGATAATTAAGCTCTAACAGACGTTGACACAATCCATGACGTCACGCAAGCTTGGAGATCGTGAACAGCGTCCGCCCCCTCCTCGGCGACGGCGTTCCGAAAAGGCTATAAAATACTCATCCGCTAACGGCCTTCAGCATTAGCTAGAGCGTTTTTGTCGCTCTCCGTCAGGAAGCTTGTAGAGCTGACCACTGCATAGCACTGTAATTAAAAGTTCTGGTTACGCGCATCAGATCGATACGCCTTCCTAACGAATTATATATACCTCGTTTACATCTGATGCCATACACTTTAAAGTTGATATGATACAATTTAGGCGTATTCATGCAAACGCCGCTATTGCCACGTACTCAGCTAACCATGTTGGCTCTACGGTCGGCTTCGAACCCTGTTCCCTCAGAACAGCAGCATGATGCCCGTTACCCTTTCGACCATAGCCTACCCAGTGACTCAGGTAGGCGGAAAAACGGCTGGAAACACACATGCATACATAGATAGCCCCCTGAAATTGCGTAAAGTATACCCTAACGATGCTGACGCATTATTATAGTCGTTGCAATTTTAGTTCAATCCACCATGATGTTGTGTGGTTTAGTTGCCGTCAGGATCTGCGCAAGTCTGCGCCTCCGCAGCGTTCCCTTAAATTCCGTTCACTGTAATGCGTTTACTAACAGGATCAAATTGCTGAACCTCTGATTAAATGGGCTGCGGGTCGTTACCACGGCACGTTTGTGATCCATGTCGCAGCGTACTCCCGACTCGCTCACATACGCCGTCCTTGGGGTGTAAGGCGCGATTCGATAATTGTAGCACGCGCACAATCCCTCATGCGTAGCCTTCTTTCGAGATAATGCAATCAGGACAAACGAGTGAAGATAGACATACTAAGAACGAGTTCAGTGTGCAGAGGCCGACAGAACTTTAGAGATCCTGCGATAGGAGGCGCTCGATGACCGTAGGTCGGCTACTTCCAGGCGAATATCTTGCGGACCGAGCCGAATAGAAGGACGGCCTTTGGCTCGCTGTTCATGACGAGGAACAGGAAAGGCCTGTCCACGATGAACTTGTCCTGCTCCTCCTGCTGCTCGCCATCGTCATCCGCTGCTGGCGGCGTCGACATATCCGGTGCGGCCTGCAGCAGTGATAGAGGAGGTTTAAAGGGTCATCAAAGTGAAACGCTAAATCAGGTCACGAACTAAGTTTTCTTTTAGAACTATATTTGCTTAGTAGGCTGATTAGAAGATACCATAACCGTAAATATTCTAATTGTCGAATTTTGCCCCCTGAAACCTCGGCGCCCGCACGTGGCAGTGACGTACTGAACTTCAATGTATTTCCTCGGAGTTGGGCTGTTGTAGCGCAGTAAAAGTTCCCGAAACTTTTCCTCTTCTTAGAATACAATGCGATCCACCTTTACCAATCAAAACAGAATTAAGATCTAACAGACGTTGAAAACTTTCATGACGTCACGGCGTGTTGATGCGGGAAGTTCAATGTGGTGCCGCCATGCACCCGTATTAAGAGTGGCTTTTTCGGTACGAGGGTCTTTTTCGGTACGGCAGGAGGGTAATTTACTAATACAACTCAAATAACTTCTCTTCAAAAGGCGTAAGTCGGGTGCCAACTCCGATTTCTTGTTCAAATTGGCGAGATCTAGACGCCAAAAGTCTATCATTAGACAACTGGTGAAACGAAATTAAGGAAAATAATTGCACTTGAGAGAAAGCTAAACTATACTGACTGTAACACGAAGAATTTCGATTTAAGTGCTCACACATTTCGCAACTGCAAGATTTTTAGAAAAACACTGGAACAATATTAGAATAAATCCGTAAGTCTGCCCCAAAGCCGGCTATTGCCGTTTTTTTTTTTAACTATGTCTCTATGAGCATCTGAAGTGGACAAACCTGAAGTATGAGTTTGCAGCTGGCGTTAAATTGTTACAATGTTTAAAGATACTGCTAAAAATTAGTGGTACATTTAAAAGTGGTGAGTATAACTTTTGTATCACTTCTGTATAACTTTTGTCCGCTTCAGATGTCTGAATAAGGCAAGATTAAAGAACTGCGATACTGTTTTCTTTATGAGTTAACAGATATGTAAGCTTGGTGCTTCAGATCTTCTTTTTCTTGGGATTTTCTACAAATTTTGTAATGCACATGACGGCTAAATTAAAAATCTCTGTTAACAGTCGATAGATCTTAGAAGGATGCTTTCCTGGCTGAGTCGGTATTTCCTTCTTGAGGCGGGCAGTGCGAAAGCAAGACTTCATACAAAGGCAAGGAAGATCGAATGCAGCGCAAACTATCAGCTGAAGTTTATTGAAATCACAGGTATTATACTGTGAACAAATTACGTGGCAAAAAATGTGATAAATAAAAAAGTTAAAAGAAAGAGACATCAAAGGCACTGGTCCTTCATTGATGCGTATCCATATATTCTATCTCTGAGGCATGCAATGTGACAGAGGGTTTCGCGACACACATGGCGACACAAGTCTAGTGAAATGTGTGTCGCTAAGCCATTTGTCACGTTGTATGCCTCAGAAATAGAATATCTGGATGCACATCATTGGGTAACCAGTGCCCTCTTGCCTCTTACTTCTGCTTTACATTGCGATAGCAATTATGTGGACACTTCAAGCGGAATTCTGCCGTCGTCGTCGCCGTGAGGTTCCGTATAAAGTCCAAGGGCGATAAAATCGTCGCCGCGAGCCGTATGTGCGAGTGAAGGCGCACGGGGGACGCGCGCTTTCACGGAGAGCAAACGCGACTTCCGTCGCGCGATAGGCCGTGAGGTATAGGAGGGAGGGAGGTGGGGGCGACGCTGTGCTGCGGCACGAAATGCGTATCTTGCAACCGGGCGCAAGGAGAACTGGCGACGCAATCTCCCACGCGAAAGGAGCAAAGCGGGAAGGCAGCGCGGGAGGGACTGGGGGAGGGGGGCGGCTTCTACTCTGGCAACAAAGCATTCTTGGACTTTTCGCCGGTACGGGCTGCCGGTGTTATCGCGCGCACCGTATCTTGCAAGCGATCTCCACACGGCTCTGATCTTGGTATGCGCTGTGCTTTCGTCGCTCAGTTTCCGTTGAAGCGATAGACCGCACGAGCCAGCGTTTTGACAGTGGTTGTCTGTGGTCATCGAGCGTGATCTATTCATGTTTGCTTGTGCGCGCTGACACCACGCTTATTAATTCAGTTAGTAAGCGAATGTGTCAAGTTTATGCAGCCGATAAAACTATTATCCCTACTCCTTATAGCTCTCTACTAATTTGCTATTGCAATCGCAGTTTCGCCTTTCGGGCGAAACTGCGACATTTTATTTCTGCCAGATGTTTTTTGCAGCATGTATATCTGTGTGATTTCAATAAACTCAGTTGATAGCCAGCGCTGTGTTCGTCTTCTTACTTTTGTATCAAGTCTTCTCGCGCTGCTCGCCTCAGGAGTCGACAGAATACCTTTTCCTTGTAAGTTTTACAGCAAGAATGGCTTTTAGAAGTGAGAACGTGAAATTGTGCATATTCTAGGTTCCAACCAGTGAATTAGGATCGTTCGCAACAGAAACACTTAGGGACAAAGTGTGTGAAGACTTTAATAATGTTACAATGGCAAAAAAGTAGATAATGCCAAATAGTTTTGTTGTTAATCGTGCTGGTTTTGTTGTTTTCTTGTTACAGTGCGTTTCGATTGCTATGTAATTTTATGTATATCTGCTTTGCCTTTCATTATTTTCTGTCACGCGTATACTTGTACATTTATATAATTAACCAACATCTCGGCACTGCTGTGTGAGCACCCCTCCCCCACCCTTCCCCCGCCCGCCCATTCTCAAGATCCTCCCCCCCCCTCTTCACGCTGCCCTGGATCCACCCGTCTGACTGATGCCGCATAGTGTTGACCGCGAGGGAACCCACCCTCCCATCCTGCAAAAAAACAAAAAAAAACAACGCTGGCACACGAACCCGCGACCCCATGCTGAGCCGCAAAATGCATTTGCCAATGCTCTGTTGCTGTCTTGGTCTCGTGGTCTGGTGGTCCGAGGGTCTCTTGATCTCTTGGTAACTACAGCTCTGTTGCTCCCCGCTTCTGTGACACTCTGTACTTTCCCTTACTTACGGAACTGCCAACGTTTGTACTTGTTTGTGCATGTTTGTACCTACGCCTCTTTCCTATTCTGGGCCTTTCTAGATTCACGTGCTGAACTTTGCACGCGTTGGCGTGCGAAGCAGGCGCTGCGTTAAGTAGGCGGTGCCACCTAACGGTACCAACCACTCCTTCCGAATCATACAATTTAAAGAATGCCACCACTGTGGGTGGCCTGCAGCAAAAATATGAGGGTGAATGCTGGTTTTGATCTATTCGACGGATTGCGGAAGCGTGGCAGACTTGTGTCGAATTAATCACCTGTTTCGTGCCACAATCACACGCACGTGTTCAATGACCAGTGAAAACGAAAGGCCATTTAAATCCACGTGCCTAATTGGCTCCCTTGTGTGTGCTCGCAGCGGAGATCCAATAGGGTTCGCAAACTTCAATTATCTTTGTTTTTGTAGATCATTAAAGTGAGCGTGTGACTTGGATATAAGTCACGTGCGTAGTGGGCCGCACAACCTGACAGTGCAAGAGGCGGCATTGACTGTTCAGAAGAAACTGTATGTTGTTAATTAAATTATGGGGTTTTACGTGCCAAAACCACGATCTGATTATGAGGCACGCCGTAGTGGGGGACTCCGGAAATTTGGACCACCTGGGGTTCTTTAACGTGCACCTAAATCTAAGTACACGGGTGTTTTCGCATTTCGCCCCCATCGAAATGCGGCCGCCGTGGCCGGGATTCGATCCCGCGACCTCGTGCTCAGCAGCCCAACACCACAGCCACTGAGCAACCACGGCGGGTAATGTTGTCTTCCACTTTTTCACTTTTTTTTAACATGGCGAGGTAGTCTGCGTCACGCTTCATTGTTATGTGCTAAGCAAAACACAACAATTCAAACAAGCCTCTGTCGTAAGTCTGCATTCTAGGCGCCACAGGTCGCGTACCTTCTGCGTCAAACTGCGAATAGCTACAACAAATAGCAACGTACAGAGAAGGAAAACATCTTTACGGTGCCAAAAACACGTAATGCAAATCCCACCCTCATGGAGGAACCGCTGGACGCGGAGCTTCATTTATCTAAATTGTTGTGTTAATGGTAAATGTGCTAACATTATGCGTAAAAAGAGGCTTAAAGCTTGTTTCACATGGTGAGATTTTACTTGCAATTTCGTACTTGCGAATTCGCAGGTGCGTCAAATGTGCTGTCCGCCCCTTCGTGCGTGCGATTTCTTGATGTTAATAGTGCTCAACATATGTGCTAATTCGCACGTGCTGTATAGACAGAGAACCAATATGAAAATGTAGTGAGTTCAAACACGAAAATTTATGAAGAACCAACCCCAATTAATATCAAAGAAAGCGTTTAGCATGCTGTTGGATTTGCTTATTTGGGGCACTACGTTTCACTACGTGTTATGAATGGTGCTCCGCTTACCAATGGGTCATACAAGTAGTTGGGAGCCAACGGGTACTTTGAGCACCACTTCGAGAACAATTAGTTCAGAAGCGTTTGCAGCGTCTCCGACCACCGGCGCAGCGTCTGCGACCAAGGCTGCAGCGTCTCAACCAGAGGCCTCAATACGCTAACGGTCACGAGGGAAGAATACGAGAACGCTTCCCTTACCACCGGTACTACCGCACGGTGCAACCGGTACCAGTGACACCACCACATCGTAGTACAGTACCACTGTGCGGTCGTGCGTTGGTACCGTGTTACCATACCATCGCGTGATTTTTACCGCTGTATTAGATTGCACAATCTTCGGGATTGCCCGATGAAAGTGTTACGAGAGTCACACGAAATTGCAGTTAGTTCTTAAAGCATGCCAAACACATCGAAAAAGTTTCAATAAGACAGTTTCTAGTTTATTTTACTTTGTTTCCACCGAAGCGGGAGTGAACAAGCATAGGCCAAGAATAATTCAGTCTCTGACTAGTTGCTGGCAAATCCGAAAATAAGAGCTGCGATTAACGCACTTCGATACATCAGCGTGTGAAGCAAACATGACGTTAATTTCCACAGTGCGTGGAATCTGCATAACGGTGCTATTCATTTTCAAGCTGCTTGCGTGACATCACCATCCCTGTCGGTCATAGGCGAGGCATTGTCTTCTTTTCTTTTTTTATCAACTCAAAAAACAAAAGCCAAACCTTGTCTTTCATTATCTCTCTACCAGCAAAGTTAGACTAAAAGGATCCAAGGGCCTGCAATTTTTTGTAAGTTCTGCAAAGTGTTTGGTTTGAATCATTCCCTTACTACATTTTTTATAACAATATTTGCGGAGCACCTAGCACAACAACTGTGGTTATGCTTAAGTTATTGCTGTTGACCTGTATTGTTTAACGTATTCCAATTCAACCATCATTACTGAATATTGTCACAGTAAGCAAACAGCTGTTGTGGACCACAAAAATGAAGAAGGACACACTAGAACTATACTCTATCCACGGCCGCTTGATAAAAAAGGCACCTTTTTTTATCCAGCGGCCGTGCTCTATATCACAACATCGTTGCAGCACTGCCGAAGGTACGAGACGTACGCAGGCAACATCCTTCCGCAGCGGTATATAGTTACGGACATAACTGGCTTATTATTGCGATAGCAATTATATGGACACACAAAAGCAGATTTCTGCCGTCGGCGTCGCCGTCGCCGTCGCCGTGAGGTTCCGTATGACGTCAATGGAGATGAAATCGTCGCCGATGATGATGATGATAAGTGGTTCGTGAGGGAAAGGGAAAGGTTGGCGCTATCTTCTGCAGCCCTTGAGGGAGCACGGCTCAGCGCCGATGATAAGTGGTTCTTGAGGGAAAGGGAAAGGTTGACGCTATCTTCTGCAGCCCTTGAGGGAGCACGGCTCAGCGCCAACGGGGAGGGGTAAGTGGGAGCGAAAGAAGGGATAGAGTGGAGTCGCCATGGCTGGGCGAAGCAAAACCGGCAGGCATAGGCGGCACGTATCAGGCCGAGATGGAAGGCCTTGGTGTGCTGCAGAGTCTGCAGGGGTGTTGTGCCAGGCCGGTCAGGCCCGGGGTGGGATGGGAGGCCGTGAGGCCTTCCCGCTTGTAGAAATGTCCTTAGAGGCGTGCGGAGAGCCCTGACGAGTCAAGGAACTCCACGACGCCTCGAAGTGCAGAAAGGTGGTGTCGGCCGGGGAAGAGGAGATCTTCCTCCTTGCCAGAGGGGAGGCCCAGGCGGCGGAACTCCTGCAGGAGTGGGCCCCGCTGCTGGAGGTACGCCGGGCAGGCCAGCAGGAGATGTTCGATCGTCTCCGGCTCCCCGCAGGAGCTGCAGGCCGGGGACGTCGCTCGTCCCAGTCGGTAGCTGCGTGCTGCCGTCCAGCTGCAGCGGATGCGGAGCCGGAGAAGGAGCGAGGTCTCCCTGCGAGCCAGGCCTCGCTGGGGGAGTGGTCGTGGGGGGCATCCCAGTGCCACCCGTTTGTCTGGGTGGTGGGTCGAACCGCTCCAAGGGCCCCCTGGCCTGGCGCCTCCTAAAGTCCCTGACCGGCAGGAAGGTCAACCGCCACCCCGTCCTCGCGGTGGCTATCTCGCTGGGCATCAGCGAGGCGGCCCTGGCGGAGTTGCTAGCGGACCACTTCGCCCCCCCGGCTGCCCTCGCTGCGGCCATCCTGCCGGTCGGACTTCCCCCTGCCAACCCGCCCGCTCAGCGCCGCGCGCCGAACGCTGTATGTGCGAGTGAAAGGGTGCGAGGGGCGCGCGCTTTCACGGGGACTGAACGCACGGCGAAGAACAAACGCGCATTCTGCGCCGTGCTCGCTTAAGGGCTGCAGAAGTAAGCGTCTCTTTCCTCCTTTACAATCACCATATATGTAGCCGTTGCAGCACTGCCGAAGGTACGAGACGTACGCAGGCAACATCCTTCCGCAGCGGTATATAGTTACGGACGTAACTGGCTTATTATTGGCTACACTAAAGCGTTTTATGCTTGCTGGCTACATGATACAGTACAGCGATACGTGACATGTTGGGGCCTTTGCGCATGCACGTCGTAAACCTAGAATTACCGTGGCAGTTACCGGGGGTAACCGTAATAGCCACCCCAAGCGTGGCAACATGGCAGCACCCACACAGCGCCGACCACCCGCTTCGATCCGAATTCGCGCTTGTTACTAGCTCCCCGCCCTGTCAGCCGGAAACAAGCGGCAAAATCCGTCATCGCTAAGTCTCATCTCAAGCTGAGGTCAAATCATTAGGTACTTTCGTAATTATTCAGATCGGCTGTTTTGTTTTAACGCTGCTAGGACTACAGACACTGCACCGAGCCGTAAAACAGGTTTGATTTCTAATTAGCAGATGGTGCCACAGCATTAGCCTTGGTGATGCGTTGACGATGCGGAGCGCTATAAAAGCCTAATTGTTCAGTGCGTCATTAATTTACTACCTCGCTCCAGCATGGTACGTGATGACGGGAACGAGCAAACGCCAAGTATAGACCCCGAGCAGACGCTGTGCCGCAGGTGAACATTTATGAGGGCGTTCGCCCTTATTACTTGCTAAGGAGGCTGCGAGGTAACTGCAGGGAAAGCGTACAGGTAAAGCGAAGCCCTGTTGTCGCATGCATGTAAACGTATTATAGTTACGGCGTCTAAACATTTTTTTTTTGCATCTATCCACCAACCGTGGAGCATTTGACAGGACTGCAAGGCAGACGCTGAGCAGACGACGCGGAGCCGGATGAGCGCATCTCAAGGGACGTTCGGCCTTCCTATTGACTAAGAATTTGTGTAGCTTCCATAGTGCTGGAACCAGCTTGTGAGATGGCGTACACTTCCGCGGTATTAACGCAACAGCGTTAGGGGCCCGTGTCGCAGAAAATCCGGCGTCGGCGTCCGGCGTCGGTGGCGCTTCAGTTAGAGAAAATCATTCTGCATATGTTTAGGTATATGTATATGCGACCCTAATCATGAGAAGGAAATTTACAGAAGAATAAAATTTGGTTGCAGTGCATACGGCAGGGATTGCCAAATCCTGACTGGAAGCTTACCACTGTCGTTGAAAAGAACAGTGTACAATCATTGCATTCTACCGGTGTTAACATATGGGCAGAAACTTGGAGGTAAACAAAGAATCTCGAGAACAAGTTAAGAACCATGCAAGGGGCGATGAAACGAAAAAAAAATGGTATGCGTAACGTTGTGGAGACAGGAAGACTGCGCTGTGGATCAGAGAGCAAACGAGCATATAGCAGATATTCTAGTTGACATCAAGAGAAATAAATGGAGCTGAGCAGTCCACGTAATGCGTAGGATGGATAACCGGTAGACCATTAGAGTTACAGAATGGATACTAAGAGAATGGAAGCACAGTCGAGGACGGCAGAAACTAAGTGGGGTGATGAAGTTAGGAAAATCGCAGGGTCCTTCAGTGGACATAAATATATGATGATGATGATGATGATGATGATGATGATGATGATGATGATGATGATGATGATGATGATGATGATGATGATGATGGGCATGTGCGACGCCTTGCTACAGTTACTCCTCGGAATCTTGAGAATAAAAGCCCACAAACAAATGTCATGAAACAAAACACCGACAGCGCATGCCTTTTATGTTAAATGTTATCATACTGAAATATTAAAACTGCGAAACAATAACAGAAAAATGAAAATCATGTAATTTTTCGGCCCGGCTGTGCACAACATCCGGGATCGGCCCACGCAAGAGGCCGCGTTTCTACCAGAAAGCTCGTCTTCGTGCATAGCGTTCGCCGCCAGCGTCTCCCGGTAAGCATTACGGTTACATAAGCTGCAGTTGCCGGGATGGTGGTGGTGGTGAAAAACTTTTAATTGTACGACAAAACGTACGAGGAGGTATGCTCGGGACGACCCTGAAGAGGCCGCCCCTTACAAACACTAGCTGGAGTCCCTAGTACGGGACCCCAGTGGCGGTAGCCGCCGCCTGGGCGCGCTTAACCAGGGCCTTTTGGGCCCGTAGGTCTGAGCAGCCAAGCAGGGCAGCCACCCAGTCCTCCCGGGTAGGGTTGGGTAAGGGGGAAAAGGCAGGGTTGGATGGGCAAGCCCACACCATGTGGTAGAGGTCCGAAGACTTCTCCGCAAAGTGCGGGCAAGCTCCAGTAAAGGCCAGATCGAAATGTTTAAGAGCCGCCGGGCACAGCATAGTGTTCGTGAAGAGGCGGAGCAGGAGACGCTCCTCCTTTTTGAGGCCTCTACACGGGCGGAGGTAGAGTTCGTGGCCGGATTGATAGTAAGCTGTAATTTCTGTATACGAGTAGATTGGGTTGGGGGTGGAGTCCTGATCGGCGGGGTCAGAGAAATAAGGAGCCCGGTGAGAAAGCGCGCGGGCGGCAGCATCCGCTGCCTCATTTCCCTCTAATCCCATGTGAGCAGGAGCCCAAACGACGTATCGGGGGTCGGGTCCCCGGTTCGGCAGCTAGATGAAGGAGGCGATAGGCCAGGAATGGTATCTGACCCTGTTCGTAGTTCCGACAGGCTCCTCGCGAGTCGGTAATGATGGTTTGAGAGCGAGAATCGGATGCAGCCAACGCGATGACGACTTCCTCCGCATGTGTTATGTCTCCAGCGCGAAATCTAAGGCCGTTAACTGTTTTGCCTTCGTGGACCACCGCGGCCGTAAACCATCCCCCATGGTGTGGGCCGGTGGCATCCACGTAGAAAACGTCGGGTTTGGAATCACAATGGCGCGCCAGGGCCTCCGCCCGAGCCAGGCGTCTGCCATCATGGTGTGTGCGTGCCATGTTCCGGGGAAGAGAGGCGCACGTGCAGGGCATAGCGCCATTCTTGTGGCGTACGTACGCGCTCTTCCATCAGTCTGAGAGGTTGGAGGTGTAGTCGGGCAAGGAGGCGGCGACCCGACAGTGTCTGAGGAAAGACGTGTGGTTTGGTTGGTAAGATGAGCTTCCTTGAGCTCCCGGTACGTGTTCACCATCCCCAGGCCCAGAAGGCGCTGGTTAGAGGTGCTGACCGGGAGATCAAGAGCCCGCTTAATCATCTTTCGGAGGATGACTTCAAGGGCGTCCTCCTCATGCTTGCGGAGATGGAGGTACGGAGTCGAATACAAGATTCGACTAGTCACAAATGCATTGGCCAGCCGCAAGGCATCTTTGCATCTGAGACCCCGCGCTTGTTGGAAACCCGGCGGACCATGCGGCCCACCTGGTCCCCCCCCCCCCTTCCGCAGCTTCCCTAGTGTTGTGTCGGACCGGCGGTGTTGGTTGATGAAAAGTCCGAGGACTCTAATTTCAGGTTGTTCAGGGATTAGACCATACTCTAGAGAGAGAGCAATTTTGGACGTGCATTTGGGCGAGGGGTGGAGATGCACGAATTCAGACTTTTGGGGGGAACATTGGAGGCCACAAGCTTGAGCATATCGGTCCACTATGGTCGCCGCTTGCTGCAGGTTGGCCTGCATGCCTCCCAAAGAGCCTTGCGTGGCCCAGATGGTGATGTCGTCCGCGTAGAGTGTGTGTTGCACCCCCGGGACAGCCTCCAGCTGCGCAGGCAAGTTCTTCATTGCCAGATTGAACAATAGGGGGGAGAGGACAGCGCCCTGTGGTGTACCTCTGGACCCTAGAGTGTATGGGCCGTGTTCGGTTTGCCGGGAAGCGTGAGAAGCAGTCTGGGATCTTTGAATGGTCTCGCGTTCAACTCTTAAAGGCGAAGCTTAAGCGTCCTCCAATTTTAACGCGATAGCGTGTGGGCCCCGTGTCGCAGAAAATCCGGCGTCGGCGTCGGCATTGGCGTCCGCGGCCGAGAAAATCATCCCCAACCACGTTTAGGTATGCCACACCATTCTATCATTAATGTTGCTCCTACCTTTTCTTGCATTCTTGGCAAAGCTATTCCTCGGAATTTTGAGAATGACAATCCACAAACAAATGTCATGAAACAAAACACCCACAGCGCATGCCTTTTATGTTAAATCTTCTCAGACTGAAATAATAAAAGTGCGAAACAAATACGGAAACCTGAAAATGCTGCAATTTCTTCTGCGCGGTTGTGCACTATCTCCGGGATCGGCCCACGCAAGAGGCCGCATTTCCACCAGAAAGCTCGCTTGCGTGCATAGCGTTCGCCGCCAGTGTTTGCCAGTAACCATTACGGTTGCATAAGCTGCAGTCGTCGGGAACCATGAGTAGCAGTCAGGGAGCTTTGAATGATATCGCGTTCCACTCTTAAAAGCGAAGCTTAAGCGTCCTCCCAATTTTTTTATTAAGCAGCGTGACGACCGTGACGCGACGACGACAGAATCAGACAGCGTCATGACGATGGCTGCATGACATAATCATGTGACCATCTCATTTAAGATCGTGCAGAGCAGGCGTTGGCAGAGCCCACGCACTGTGGCAGTCGGTCTAAGCGAAGCTCCGGTGAGCCACGGTCGTTGTGTGTGTGAGCGAGCAAGGCGATATGGCCCATCTCAATAATGGACTCGCAGTGGAATTCGGCTATGCGAACTCGCCCCGCACAACCGACATTCCAGGCGGCGGTGAAACGCGACACAGCCACGAACACCGACCACAACATCTAAACCTTCGTATGCCACGGAGTTCTCGCGCGAAAGCGCGTGAGTCGCAAACAACCGGCGTTCCGCTTCGAGCACTTCGGTTGTGCTAGAGCACGTGGCACAATAGTTGCAAGTCCGACCCCGAAATATGTCGAAAACACCGGACAGCGCCGTTCGTTTACGGGAGTACAAACGCCAGGCTCTGGTCGGTCCTTGCATTGGCCTCAGACAGAACATGGGGCCCTTAACGCTATCGACCATGGTGCAAAGGATGAAAACGAACAAAAAAAACAAAAAAACCGGGGATTTACCAATACGGCAAGAATGAAATCAGGAGAGGTTATCTGCAGAGAATATCTGCATCTTAACATAAACGGCAGTGCGTTGCTATTTGAGGCCCATGCTGGCTGGCTGAGGAGAAAACGTACCGTAGCAAATACATGTATTAGCGACAGCATAAAGCATGTGTCTGCCGCAGCAAAAGTGCGGAAACTACTCGGGACACCGTAATGGCATACCAAGATATTTTCCCAGCAAGAACCGTAGGAAAGCCCACTTTCCAGAAGCAGTGGGAATCAAAGCGAATGGAAGCATTAACTAGTCCCCAGTCGAGATAAACCAGAGACTATAAAGTAGTGGGGGAATTGATTGACAGAACCGGAATAGTGGTAGGCATAAGGAAATGTACAATAAATGGATTGTGAAGAAGAAAAAAAAAGGTCAAGAAAAGATAGGCAAAAGGCGAGACTGCGATAGGTGAAGTAAAGCCTGATTAAATCACGTAAGCAGAGGGACTATTTGTCGCCGCCCCATTTCAAAGGGGATAGAAATTATCGTCGTCACCACCAGATTCTATGCTGCTCCGCACAAGCAGGCTCTCGGCAGTTCTAACGCGCGGATAATTGTGCGTACTCTCCAGATTTAGTCGGGGAGTATTAGTTTGCCCGCAAACGTTTTACCGTTTACGGATTAGCAGGGTTACCGGACGCGGAACGTGAGTGGGCGAGTTTGTGGTGCCATCTGGTGGTGCAGAGCTCCACCAGGCAAACGCGGAAATATTATTGCAGTAACCAAGTGCATTCCGCTTCGCTACAGGTGCAAGTTTTCGGCAGTGTCGTAGTCACGCACACGTTGCCTTTTTATTTTATTTTTTTACAGGAACACTCATGGAACAGGGAAACGTGACTCTAAGGAATTTTGGTTAGACGAAGTGACACAGCATGTCGCTATACAGGCGTCCAGCAACCCGGCAATAAGCAAACAAAACTGCGTATACTGGAATACCGGACACGCTAAAACTCTCTAGTGCTGTCGTTTCAGTGGCGTCAATGTTTCGGTATGTAAATGCGTCAAATGAGGCGATCATAAAACGATCGGCGTGGGCTGGAGGAGGAGGTGGCAGCTCCAGGTGCCAACGGCCCTCAATTCTACTACAAACCAAGCCACGTACGATGTGCAGTTCCCATGATGCAACGCACGATCTTGCGTCAAATGAGGCTAGCAGAAAACGATCGGCGTGGGCTGGAGAAGGTGGTGGCAGCTCTGGCTGATCAGCGGCCCTTAATTCTACTACAAACCAAGCCACGTACGACGTGAAATTTCCATGATTCAACGCACGGTCTTAGCATTTCCCGTGAGTCTACGAATTAAAGTGGGCAGAGAGCGGTGTGGTAGGGTGTGGCTTTGCGAAGGGTTGCTGCCTGACAACATGATACCTCCTAATCATTTTCCTTCCCCCATACGCATAACCGCAGAAAGTTGTAGGCGCCTACCTGGGCTCCTTTGTACTTGGGTATCCGGCTGCTGGAACGTTCGCGCGCATGGAACACGGCCACGTGTCGGGCGAACGAGACACACGGTGCCGGCCGCCGAATCGCACAGCGTCGAAAAGTCCGCATCTGGTCGGAAGGCGTCTTTGACCCCGAGCGCCGGCAGCGCCTCCTTCAGGTCGACCACGTCGCTCACGCGGAACATGGGCACGCTCACGCTCAGCGGACCTGCGTTCGCATGTTGGTACCCCATTGGTACGACAAGACGCTCCCGTGCCCTACCCCGCTCTCTCATTTGGGTGAAACTGCCACTTCTTTAAACCTACCCGGTGAAACCCCACGACTCACCATTGTCCTCAAGCCTTTCGATGCAGCTGAGGATTTGGGGCGCATTCAGCTTTCCTTCTAGGTCTCGCAGGGTGTTCGGCAGGTCCGGAACGAGGATGACCATGGTCTTCTTGTGCTCGCGGTAGGGAATCTCCAACATGCTGGCGCCAAGCTCCGCGCTTTCGGCTGTGCGGAAGTGCCCTGTCTGGCTCATCATGCGAACCACCTGCATCGTCGAGAGCACTGTATCCTTAACTATGCAGTACTATGATCTACTTTCATAAATGCTATGTGATATACTATGCTCTACTCTTGTGCTATAATATTGCACTAATTTTTTTAAACGATTAGCATGCTTTGCCTACTTCAGGCACTTTGTGCATATCTATATCTATCTATATAGCCTCTTACGCCCACCCAGTGGCACACGTTCCCTACGAGCTTGGCGCACTATAGCTTAGGTATGTCCTCGCGGTCTTGATACCCTCATAGTCGTCCCTCCAGCTTCGGCCTCCGACTCTTGTCATCCCGTCGTCGTCGCGTCGTCGTTGTCATGCAGTCGTGCTCACGCATTAGTTGTCATATCACCGTCGTGCTGTAGTCGTAGTCTTTTCATCGTCGTCACTCCTACTTCGTCCTGTGATTCTCGTGATGTCATCGTCACGCCATCGTCCCCATACAGTCGTCGTCATACAGCCGTCGTAACGGCCTCATCGTCACCCCATTGTCTTCATAAAATAGTCATGCCATCGTCATATGGTCTTCGTCGTGCATTTGTCATCATACCGCAGTCGTGAATTGTACTGCGATCGTCCCGTCCACGCCAATCCAAATTTGTTATGCACCTCCCCGTCACGCATACGTCGTCCTGCCCTCATTGTCATAGAGTCGTCGTCTTCCCATCGCTGTTGTGCCATCGCGCTGTCGTCTTACGATCGTCACTATTTCATAAACATCCCAATATCGTCCTGGCGTTGTCGTCACTCCGCCTTCTTCGTTTTATCGCTGTCATTTCGCTTTCGTCATTCTGTCAGAATCGTGCTGTCATCATTTCTTCTTTCTGGGGTTTTACGTGCCAAAACCAGTTCTGATTAGGAGGCACGCCGTAGTGGAGGGCTCCGGATTGATTTTGACCACCTGGAGCTCTTTAACATGCACTACAATGCAAGCACACGGGCGTTTTTGCATTCCGCCTCCATCGAAATGCGGCCGCCACGGCCGGGATTCGATCCCGCGACCTCGTGCTCAGCAGCGCAACGCCTTAGCTGACTGAGCCACCCCGGCGGGTGTGCTGTCATCATTTAATCGTGATTGTGCTACCGTTGTCATGCAGTCGTCCTGATTGCTTCGTTAATTTTGTCATACATGGTCATACATTCTTTGCCAATCATTTGCTGTCATACTGTCATTGCCATGCCGTCACGGTCATTACATCATCGTCATCATACCGTCGTCATCACGCGGTCGTCGTGATATAGTTGCCGTAGTACAGTCGTCACCATACATACCATGGTCGACAGGCAGTATTCCTCATCCCATTGTCGCCATGCCATTGTCTTCCCTCTGTCGCCGTCATAACCATCGCCACCATATGAGAACCGTCATCCCTTTGTCGTGTTGTCGCCGTCGTCAAACCACCTTCGTCATTAGACCATAGCCACTGCATCGCCGTCCTGCCGTCATGGTCATGGCTGGTCCTGGCAATCGAGTACCATAGAAAAGTGGGCCGATCGATAGCGGAGACGGTGTACGTCGCATACAGCCGAAGCAATCAAAATGTCAGAGTGATCACTGCATCTGCATGAATGTGGCTGCAACAAAACGGCGTATCGCTACATTGCTCTAATGCTAATCGCATTAACGTCGACAGTCATTGTTAATTGGGTCTGCCGGATTTGTTCTTTCTTTTCAGTGAGAGAACTTCGTCTTAAAGCCTTCTGCAATTGGACTTCCTTCTGTGTAGTGACCTGTCCATGTTTGTTGCATACATTATGAACAAGCAATTGATTGAGTGATTGGTACAGGTCACCCACATCAGAAAATAACCAGGATTTGTTTAATAAGGAGTTTCAAGAAGTAATCCAACACAAGGACTAAAGACAGTAGTCGGGGACACCGCATAAATTTAAACCACTTGAGCTTCTGTAACTTCCACCTAAATTCAGGTTGATGTTATTGTTCCACCCTCAGCGAAATTCATCTGGGAATCGAACGCACAAACTTACGCTCATCATAAGACGGCCACAGGCACTGAACCACAACGATGTCTTGAAAAGGGCGACATGCTTTGAAAACACAGACACGTTATATAAGAGAACACCAAAAAGATTTCGATGTTGATTACTTTTTTTTTTGCACTGAAGATGCACGTAAACAAGTGAGAACAGGTAACAGGCAGATAAAGGTCGCACTGTAACGTGCTATATTAGATAACTTTCGCGACAACAGTTCGAAAAAGTTTAAGCTACAGCCGTGACTTCTGTTCGGAGCGCAGAATTCGAAAAATCATTTAAACCTGCGTGCAGTACTTCGTAATTCAATCCGAAATCCTGCCGAACATTTCGACATAAATGCACGGAGAAGCGTACAGCGTATACTTTTTTTTTCATTCTGTAGAAAGGGTGGGGTTGTCTAAAACACAACAGCGAAAACAATTTTCGTACTCCATACACGTTCTTACCTTGGATTTTTTCGGCGTTTCGTGGAAGAACCCACGGGTGACGCGGAACACGTGACGCCACTTTCCCTTGATGAAGAGAATGCTGAGCAGAAACAGCGACGTCGTGCGGTCCACCTGAGCGCGCCGGAAGCGAGTGAACAGCTTGTTAGCTTAAGGCGCCTGTTTCTCTGCTGCTAGCACACATAGCTTGTGAACGATGCATGAATGCCATTTATCTCACGTGCAAGGTGAATGCGGCGTGCAGGGACTAAGACAGCAGTTAAATACTGCTGCAGTGCAATTAGCAGCAAAAATGTATAATGCATGTAGCTGAAAAGAATAAGCACCGTTACATTCAATGTAAACCTATCCGGTTCTATATACCCTCCTGATACATACCGTATATTGTCTTGTTTTTCGAAATTTGCTCGGAAGCGATTACGTAATCTATTCACGCCAGATATGAAGTCAGCTAGATGCATACAAAACTGCATTTATATAGTGGTTTAATCATGCCTTTCTTTTTTTTTTTTTGGCCGTGAGCATTCGTGAATATATACCCTGGTCTAGACCGTAGTCTCACCACATACCGCGAAAAAGACCCGTGAAGTTGTATTCAATAGAGCGAGACGACATGGAAATTCACGATGCTGTATGTCGCTAGGCTCTGGCGGATCGCGTCCGCAGACAAAGTGACGCCTAGGAAAAAAAAAGTGGGCCGATCCTGGTGATGATGCAGAAAGAGTCCAAGCTCAACGGCACATACGCCGGTCATGTGGGCCGATCTTGGTGATAGTGCAGAAAGGGTCCAAGCTCAACAGCACATACCCCTGTGGACTCGGAGACCTGTGACGCGCCCTTGAACTACTTTTCTCAAACGTGGTACCCAAAGAGTCAAAAACAATGCGCCGGAGCGATGAACGCTGTTGCCCAAACGCTAGTCTATGACGATGCATGTCCGAAACGTCAGTGATAAAACGTAATAGTCTGCCAGCCAATAGCTGTGTATCAATCTCTCTTGACGCAGCCATTTCCCTAGCGACGTTATCAATTGCCCCTAGGACTCGGTATGGGTAAGACCCGCGTCTCTCGCTCCGAAGAGGAAGAGCGCGCCTTCAAGGAGCGCCGGCGCGCTCAACAGCGCGAACGGATGCGAAAGCGACGAGAAGCCGAACGCGCAGCGGCCCAACGTGCTGCGGCCTATGGTGCAAGGTGGTGTGAATCTAGTCACCTAAACTCGCTTTCACTCGCACATACAGCATACGGCGCGAGGCGACGCAACGAAGTTATGTGTTGTGTCGTTTCAACCATTTGACATAACTACCAAATTTAAATAATTATAATATAATTAAACAAAACCAACAGCTTCGCAGGTCTTCTATCTTCCCATAGGGGAAGAGCTCTGAATTTTCCAAACCACCGCAACATCAAGAGACGGTTACTTTATCCACGGACATCAATAGAGGCGTTTTCTTCAGCTCCTAACCTTGCCATTTAAACAAACTTTTTTTCTTGTTCGTAAGAACCAGGTCGTAATATTAACTGAGTTGAAAAGCGATAATCACACCAAGCTATACTCGGGTCTCAGGAAGATATGACACAACTCACGTCCTTCCATTGAACGTGTACACGTTTAGTGAGATTGCTAGGACGAAATATTCCAGCACTTCTCTCTGGCAGGAGCCTGTAGGATCAGAGAACACAGGTTCAGGAACACAGCAAACAGAATAGGTTTCTCTGTACTAATAAGACCATCCACCTCAGACGGTCAAGGACGAGATGCTAGACTACCTTATCAGTCGATAAACATGTTATTGTTCATCCCTCCATCGTAACAAGTGTTCAGAAGCGCGACCACGATAACTTCCCTTCAACTGAGACAGAAAAGTTTCCGTGAGTATATCCACGTGAAATAGTTCGTCGATCGCTAGTGCAAAAATGCCCACCTCTGTCCAGAAGGAGGCGTCCTCTGGTGTCTTGCAGGAGAACGAGGTGAGCGCCCCGATCCAGGCCGTCATGCGCGTGGGGAACACGACGCCGTCTGTCGGGTCATTGGCGAAATCCTCGGCTTCCACGCGGCACCAGCGGCTCAGCCACCGCCTGCGCACCATCGAGCGCCAATTAATTCATTCAGTCGATAGGCAAGATTTACCCATTTCCTTGCAATTTCAACACTGTTAAGAAAAGAGAGAGAGCAGCAGGCATAATCACCTGCTACAATTTCTTGGTGTCATTGCTTGAGAACATGGAAATCGCCCGCCTAAACTCTGATATATATTTACGATGAAGGAACTGAAGCGATTTATGAGTGATATGTTTATTCATTGTTTCATTCATTCATCAACTTAAAGCACCGACATGGGCTTAAAGCAAAACAACCTGAGATGTGCAGCATGGTACATGATTCTTGAAGATAGATAGATAGATAGATAGATAGATAGATAGATAGATAGATAGATAGATAGATAGATAGATAGATAGATAGATAGATAGATAGATAGATAGATAGATAGATAGATAGATAGATAGATAGATAGATAGATAGATAGATAGATAGATAGATAGATAGATAGATAGATAGATAGATAGATAGATAGATAGATAGATAGATAGATAGATAGATAGATAGATAGATAGATAGATAGATAGACGGGTGGCAGAGCCGACGATGTCTTCAAGGTGTCATAAAGAGAATTTAACGTGTATGTTCGGTTCCCATTAATGGCAGCCTCTGCGCACTCACTTGTATCCGTCGGCGAGCCGGAGCCCCTTGTCGTAGACGAGGCAGTTGTCGTGGCGCATCTCGAAGTTGCGCCGGTTGCTGTCGGGCCACGTGGGGAACAGCTTCGCGTGCCAGGCGGGCAGGCACGTGGACACCAGACGGGGCTCCTCGTATCCCAAGTGCGCGGCACGCGCGATCTGGTCGGCGGTGCGGCCGCGTGCGCCGTTGTACAGCCCCACCAGGGCACTCGACAGCAGGAAGGGAGAGAAGAGCACGTTGCGCGATCCCGCGGACTCCCGAATCACCTCGTGCAACTCCAGTGCCAACTGCAGGCTGCTCCGTACGAAGTCCGGCGCCAGGTTCATGCACTGCTCGCGAACATGCTGCCTGCACGCGATGTCTCCTTCTTGCAAAGTTGGCCACACGAGTAACCAATTAAGAAGCTCGCCGAACACTGGTTCAATAAAAAAAAAGTCGCAGTTTCGCACGAAAGGCGAAGCATCGATTGCGACAGCTAATTAGTAGACAGCTATACGAAGTAAGGACAGTAGTTTTGTCGGCCGTATAAACTTGGAAACATTCGCTTACTAACTGAATTAACAAGCGTGGTGTCAGCGCGCACAAGCAAACATGAACACATAGCACTCGATGACCGCGGACCACCGCGGACACTCTCTGTCAAAACGGTGCGGCTGCAGCAGCGAGAGAAGTGACCTACGTGCTGTCAATCACTTAACGGAAACTGAGCGGCGAAAACAGCGCGCGCAAAGGTATGAGCCGTCTGCAGATCGCTTTCAAGATACGGCGCGCGCGACCGCATACATGCCGCGGCAAGTGCTCAGCTGTTGGCGGAGTAGAAGCCGCAACCCCTCCCACCAGCGCGGCCTCCCCGCTTTCCTCCTTTCGCGAGCGAAATTGAGCCGCGATCGTCAGTTTCCCTAGCGCCCCGGTCGCGAAAGACGCAGTTGGGGTCGTAGCACAACGCCACCCCCACTCCCCCCCCCCCCCCCCCCCACCGGCCTCTCGCGTGACGGAAGACCGCGTTTGCTCTCCGCTTTCCTCCCTGGCGCGCGTAGATTGAGCTGCGATCGTCGGCTCGCTTCGCGCGCTGTCACTCGCACCTGCAGCATACCGCGTGAGGCGACGACTTTATCGCTGTTGGACATTATACGGAACCCACCGCGGTGGCTCAGCCAGCTAAGCCGTTGCGCTGCTGAGAACGAGGGCGCGGAATCGAATCCCGGCCGCGGCGGCCGCATTTCGATGGAGGCGAAATGCAAAAACGCCCGTGTGCTTGCGTTGTAGTGCACGTTAAAGAACCCCAGGTGGTCAAAATTATTCCGGAGCCCTCCAGTACGGCGTGCCACATAATCAGAACTGGTTTTGGCCCGTAATACCCCAAAAAGAAGAAGAAGACTTTATACGGAACCTCACAACGACGCCGACGTTAGAAATGCGCCTGAAGTGTCCATATAATTGCTATCGCAATAAAATGTTCCTCTCTCTCTCGCTCCTTCTGTTTAGACTTCATTATTTTTGCGATAGCAACAATACGGACGCTCGGCGCACGTTCACGCCTTCTGCGCCGCCACCGCCACCGTGATCAGCTGAAAAGGGATCAGTCATCACTGAAAAGCTGATCAGCGATTGTGCACAACGCAATCACTGCCTGCGATTGCGTTGTGCGAATAATGCTTTTATTTCGCTGACGTTCTTTTTTTTTTTTGCCTTGTTTAATAACGCTTGCTTTACGTTGATGTAACGAAACTTCCCCCCTTCGCCAATGGTTCCTGCATGCATCAAGGGATTCATAAAAAATTGCTAAAATAAATTATTAAAGTAAACGTACCGTAAGCAGACGCGTGGGCAAACGACGAATTAATTGTGTTCGTTGCAATTAATATTTCAGCCATTACTGTTTATATAGTTATGGTACTGCCTTCTCGGGTGGCATCTACATGTACTAATAAACGAGACAATAATTGTATAATTTATCATTGCACACTTGGTGCTCAATTTCTCGCTATCAAGCATTGAGAAGCAGCACGCTCAGCAGTCAATGACATGCAAACTCACGCAGTAACATGAACGGATTTTCTTCAATCCGCAAAAACACCTTTCTTTAAGATTGATGCGCCTTAGACCTTAGATGAAACATCCTTTGTGCGTGTGCACATCAGTGACACTTCACATAGAATGTCTGCCTCTGCACTGGCATGCTTAATCCTATCAGTTAGGTGCGCCTATTTGCTAACAAATTCAACTTTAGACACATAACTATGCGCCAATTCTTTCGTTCTGTACTCTCACACAATTATTTTGAATGATTTCGCTTGTTCTCTGGTGCCCCTGTCAATACGTACAATACTGGTTCCTCTCAGAGAACACGACTCAAAATTTCAGCATCAAATGCAAACTGACCCTCATTACAGTTCGCGACATTGCACGACGAAGCATTATCGGGGGGATCGTGGCACAAAAAAATTTAAATAAATTCTGGGGCGTACCTTCCAGAAGCAAGAATCATTATGTGGTACGCCGTAGCGGGGGGCTCCTTATTAATTTTAACCACCTGGAGTTCTCTAACATGCAACTAAATATATGTGCACAAGGTTTGCGGCAGGTTTCTGTGAGCGGATCATGCTACGTCCTGCTTAATTAACGCCCTACATGACGGCGAAATGCACAGACCTACATTTCTGCAGACGACTCGTTCAAAGCGTTGCGCTGAGAAGCACGAGGTCGTGGGATCAAATCCCGGCCGCAGTGGCATCATTCTGATGGGGCCTAAATGTCCCACGCCTCGCGTATTAGAGGCATGGTAAAGATCCCCTGGTGGTGAAAATTAATCCGGTGTCTCCCAACTACGGCGTGCCTCATAATCAAATCGTAGTTTTGGCACGTAAAACCCGAGAATTCAATTAAACTCGTTCAAACCTTTGAAACCAGCTAACGAAATGTTAAACGTACATATAACCCTCACATTTCAAGTATACAGTGCGTTTCTGATCCTTGCCGAAGTTTTGCATAGATATTCCACTTCTACATACCCATATAAATAAGGTGAGAATATTTGTAACAAATGAACGCACTTGAGAATAAAGTTGTGCCAGCATGCCCTTTGCCCAGCATAGACATTCAGCCGTAACTTCGAAATTAGCAAGCGATTACATTTAGCAGTGCAAAATAATTTTTTGCCTCAGTTCATCCAAGCCACAGCAACATTATACCGGAGCGCCCGAAAGTCTCCTTGACTCATGAAATTGATGATGATGATTTAATGGCATCCTTCTTGATACGAGGCAGTGACAAATAGTCACCTAGCCTGCTTGATTTAATCATGTATGCTATACATGTTCTTTATCTAGTATTTTTGTATACCACTCATTATTCTTTTTCTTCTTTTTTTGTTCAAAATCTACCTTGTACCGCTACCTGTGAGTTTAAGAGATGAGGTGGTATCAATCTCTTCTCTGCTTTTTTTTTCACCAATACTCTAATCGTCTCTTGCTTATCTCTACTGCTGATCAGTCGATGTTGCCTTCCACTTTGAAACCAAGCGCCTCTGGAAGTTGTACGTTACCTACGGTTCTCGCTGGGTGGATCCCGTCGCATTCCATTAGGATGTGCTAAGTGGTCTCTGGATCTTTACTGCAGCATACACATGCCTCATCGAGTTCCGAATATTTGCTCCGGTATGTTTTGGTCATTAGGCCACCGGCTCGAGCCTGAAATAGCAAGGCACTGCCCTTTGTGTTATCGTACAGATTTTCCCTTCTAATTCCTTTCTTCTCATTCTTGTAAATATTCATGGTCTTTTTGTTTGCATTCTTTGCATCTAATTCACTGTATCTATTTCTCTCACATTCTTCTGATAACTCCTGGTTGTCTATTTACAGTTTCGATTATCCTGTACTTGGCTGCCAACTTTCTCCACCTCTTCCTCCATTCTGTGTCCGCGCTTTTCATGTACAGATACTTGTGCACTTTAGCCACCCATTTATTTTCATCCATGTTCTTGAGTCTTTCTGCAATACTAATTTTGCTGTGTGCTTCTCTGACTTCGAAAGAGGCCCAGTCCATGTCACCCTGCACTGTCTCATTTGTGGTTTTACCGTGGGCTCCCAAAGCCAACCGGCCTACTGATCTTTGGTTAACTTCCGACCCCGACAAGATATCCGATTTTAAGCATAGAGTGGCATTTGCGAACGTTAGCGCTGCCACTATTACTCCCTAGGATGCGAGCGCCGCGTCGCGGAGAAGGAGCCGCGGTCATGCCCACCACTCAAATATTATAATTAGATGAAAAGTGTCAATGAGAAAAATGTAGAGCGACATGAAAAACTACCGATATAGCTTTCTGTTGCTCAATAGGTGCTAGATAAATGTGTTTTGCCAAGCATGAAATAAGCCCACGAATACACGCATAGTGCCTCGAGCGGCCAGTCGCGCGGCAGTTTTGCGTGTATTCGCGGGCTCCTTTCACGCTCGGCAAAACACATTTATCTAGCACCTATTGAGCAACAGAAAGCTGTGTCTGGAGTTTTTCATGTTGCTCTACAATTTTCTCATTGACGATTTCATCTAATTATATTAATTGAGAAGTTGGTTAATTAAATAGTGCTAATTAGGTAATTAGACGGAGTGCAATAAATAACCTGAGTATCTCCAACCGACGGCAAACAATATCACCTTGGTTCTGTCCAGCTACGTGGCATTTGCATATTTTTAAAGTTTGGCTAGAGTTACGTGGGACACACTGCAGAGGACAAGTTATACAGAAAGAGGTCTCACACTTCGAAACTTCAGCTGCACCAGCATTACCAACCACATAATCTTGGCTCTGTCCAGCTACGTGGCATTTGCATATGTTTAAATCTTGGTGCATGATAGCTGGGACAGCCTGTGTAGACATTCCAGTGGCTCTCGGCGTTGCTTCTAAATCCTGAGTTCGATGCTAGTGCTACAGCCAGGACGGCGCCAGAACTCGATCTAGCGGTGAGCTCCAGCCTAGCGCGCCATGGACGCGAGAAGAACACCGCGTGTGAACAGTCAGGGAACGGTTTCCTACTAAACTCATCATACCGATATCTGGCGCTGCGATCATTCAGTTATAAGTTAACTATGTAGTGTTATCGGTTATCTTATGATAACCTTCCTGTTTCTAGCTTATGACGGACTTGTGCCTCTATCTGTTACACTTCCGTTTTCGAAGTTTCCAAGCAGTTACATCATTTAACGCATATGAAGGCGATAAGGCTGTCTATAGATGGATATTCTTTTAAAATTGCTGCATTTATAGCATAATGTTTCGTTGGATAAGGTCTACTTGCAAACTCAGGGAGTCATTTGGAGACACAAGGACGATGTTTAGTTTGAAACCATGTGGTGCTACCGGTTATTTTCGTTCTGGCTCAACCGACATACTTGCGTCAAATCTTTCTCAGGTGACCTCTGCGGAAAACTCTATGACAAAAGCGGTTGCGCGAAAAAAAAAAAAATACGTTCTCCACCTTAAGCACTCACCCTTTCCTCTACTCGTTGTGCCGCGTCTGCACCGGGACATGACGGCCTGTCGCCTCGACCTCCACTACACATACGAGGTCAGTTATTGTCTCGCTCGCGTTCTTGAGCAAGGAACATCACTAACGGATCCAAGTTAAAACTTCGTACTCTCCTCTTTCTCGTGCATGTCAGAACAGATTCACGTCACATTCTCTAAATCACTTCTACCCTTTCGCCATCCCCTCCTGCATAGTAGCAAACAGGGTGGTTGATCTTGTTTATCTCTTTGGATTTCACCTATTCTGTCTTTTTTTTTCTCTATCTCTACCTCGCACTCGTACTTTTCCTGAATCTTGAATCTCGGCTTGCCAGCCTCACCGGGGCGAAGAGACACTCACTCGGCCTCGGGCGTCGCTTCACCGCTCCTCCTGGCTCCGGACTCGATGGGCGAGCTGTTGCCCGAGAACGGCGGCCGATACTCCACCGAGCCCTGGCTGTCCAGTGACACGCGTGACATTCCGTACAGGGCGGCCTCTCGGGTAATGGGCAAAGGAGAAGACGCGGCTGACGGGAGAATGGGGGCTACTCTTTAAGCTGTATTCCTAGCAGTCGTTGGGCTTAGTAGCTGTTGGATAGGATTGGATTGGATTTCCTTCTACGATGGCGCATACCCACTGTGGGGGATTGGCCAAAATTTGGATGGCATTAGGAAGCTGCTGTTATTACTAAAATTGGTAAAATTGTCATAGTAGCTGTTATTGGCGTTCATAGCTTCAATTATCCTTATGGGTCGTACCCAATACGAGGGATTGGCGAAGGATCGTGTGAATTAGTGAAAATCAGAACACAAATTTAAAATGCTACGATATAATTAAAAGTCGCAGTTGCGCCCGAAAAGCGAAGAATCGATTGCGATAGCCAAATTAGTGGACAGCTTTACAAAGTGAGGATAGCCGTTTTATCGGCCGTATAAACTTGTAAACATAGACATACTAACTAAATTAACAAGCATGGTGTCACGCCCGCAAGCAAACATCAACGAATCTCGCTCGATGATCGCGGAAACGCTGGAGTGAGTAAGTGCGCAGCAACAACGAGCGAATTGAAGTTCATGCTGCCGCTCGCATCAACGCGAAATAAGCCGCGATAATACAGCGCTGGGCGGACCCTGTCCCCGCCACAGATGGCTTTCAAGATACAGCGGCCCGGGAGGGCGCACGTGGCGTAGAGCGCCCCCCCCCCCCCCTCTCCTCACCCTCCCCGCGAAGCTTTATGGCCCCGGCGGGTGCACGCGTACGCTTTCACTCGCACATACCGCATACGGCGCGCGGCGACTATTAACACGATAGCGTTAAAAGGCCCCGTGTCGCAGAAACTCCGGCGTCGGCGTCGGTGTCGGCGTATGCATCGGCGTCCGTGGCATCTGTGGCGGAGAAATTCATCCCGAACCACCCCGATCACACAGGCCCTCCGCGTAGCGAAAGGGGTTAGTGAACAAAAATTGAATTTCTCAAAGGAAAATTCGTCAGAGAAATCGTAAAGTATGACTTAACTACAACCTACAGACATGACAGCGTCGGATTGTAATTTGAATATACGAGAAAAAAACATGATAAGGAGCCAGGGATCTTCGAATGCTATCACGTTCCACTATTAAAGGCGAAGCTTAAGCTCCGCCTTCTTCACGGCGCTACGGCGCATGCGCCCTGCCCTAGCGGATTAGTCGCGAAACGTTTTGGAAGGGTCACGCGCGCGGCCGTGCGGCCCCGTCTCGCGGAAACGTCCCCCGAAAAAAAATGCCCTCGCACGCGCGCTACTGCAAGTGCAAACTCGTGCTGTGTACCTCGTTGAAACTTCACTGGTAGCTTGACGTCGGTGCGGTACCGAGAACGTGCGTAGCGTAAGACTGCAACTCCACTTTTAACAGAAAGCGGTGAGGGCTTCGTCTGGACTGCACAGGGAACCACGTAGTTGCCGCCTTGCATTGAGGGCTGTAATAGCAACTTTATTGATAAACCCCTGCGTTACACTTGGAGACACTTAAAAACACGTTGCTGACGAAGAATTTTTGTAGCGTCGGTCCTCGCTTGCTAGTAGTGGCAGCGTGTGCCCGACTTCACGTACTCGTTCAAGGCGCGGTAACACTGGGTCGATACGAGACCGACAAGACGCGCACAGCCTACGATCGGCCGACCATTCAGCACTGTGTCGCTGAGACCATTTTATCATACCAGGCCTACAAGACGTAGCCGACGAGCTCGAGTTGCTTACTGCGACGGGCTTTCTTGTCGACGGCACCGGTAAAATCAGCGTGCCGACCATCATTCGACCGAACCCCGTGCGATCGGCCGTCGAACCGATAACGCGATAGCCGCAACGGCTTCGTTAGTATATATAAATAATCGCGCGCAAAGTGAGTCAAGACATGCCTACGAAGTTGAAATGCACAAGATTCGACCCTCTCAATCCGTGCACATAAGTTTGAGCCAATGTTGATCCTGTTAAGCGACGGTTAGGCCTGGCGCCGACGAGTTCGCGCACCCGCTACCGGCGGACCGGTACTGAAAAGTAAGCAAGTTATAATTAAGGAAACTGCTTTTATAGTCCAATTCTCGCCTTAGCGATTTGAAATAAATTACCCTTCGCTTCGATCGCCGCGTACACAATAAGCTGCAAGCGGGGACACAGCGCTGTGCCCAACGCCTGCGCTAACATCTGTACGTCACCGTTCACCGTTCCCGTAGGCTGCCGGTCGTATTCGCAACGTAGATGGGTGGGTTTTTACGTGTTGGCATGCTGACACATTCCCTAATTCCTGAGATGTACTCTTTATCTCTGCGTCAAAACCCGAAACAGGAGACGGTACATTCGGTACAGCAGCATTACAAGCCGCTTCGCTCAGTTATATACCAACGGTGTCAGCGATGGCATCCGCGTTTTTGCAGGAGAACAACACGGCCTTTAAATGAGCGCTTATGCGAGCACAGTTTTCTCTAATAATGCTTTATGACACGCGCAAACTAACTATCGCGAAGTTAAAGAAAAGCGAGAATCAGTAATAAATTAACAGCCCAATATTTGTAACTGGATCACAGCCGCCATTGTTTAAGTGGCTCAGCCGCTCATACTGACTCGTCTCACGATGGAACAACGCAGCTCATATGAGCAGACATGTGTGTTTTATTCTACGTTTGGACATTCTTTCATATCAGCGCATTTTCATATATGCACCTTTCCTCCATTTTTTGACGCTAACAACGATCTCTGGCTGTAGATGCCGATGTAAACAAGTGCATCGCTTTGCTAAATCCGACGCGGAAGGCTGCGCACTCGAAAACATCTTATTTATGCGAAATGTCTAAAGAATGTGTAAAAAGAAGTACAAAAAAGCGAGGTGCAAATGCAGGAGTTAAGCGCCAACAAACTCCAAAGCAGCCGCTACGGCAGATGGAACTCAGCGTGCCTTTATCGACCGCACTGTAAACAAAACAGCACCCTCAGGCCTGCTCACCCTACATGTATATAGTTGGTAAGTGCTACATGGCTTCCAGGAACGACATTCTGCCCCCCAGAAGCCATTAATAATTATTCGCGATCCAATAAACGCACAACCGATGCGCACTTAACACGGGCGCAGGTTCACAAATCAACCGGCGAAAGCCCCAGCACCCTACCAAAACGTTTCCAGCGGCGCGCGGCAGAGGGCAGCACAGGAAAATGAAAAAGGCGGATTCTGATGGTGCGCCGCTCGGCTCGAGCAAGCAACGCTCACGCAACAATGTTGAACCGCTTTGGCGCAAAGAAAATGCGGCCAGCTTGACACTAGCGGTGCCAAGTTTGAAGAAACAGCGGAGCTGGGCGACGTTCCTTAGCAACTAGTTGATGTGGGCTTAACGTAGCTTAACTTGGATTTTTCTAAGCAAGGTTGGGCTATCAGGACAAGGCTAAGCTACCAGGGCAAGGCTAGGCTATTATGGCAAGACTGGGCGTTGACGCTTGGCTTGATTCTCGTGTTCTCGGTATGCCGGATCGGCTCGGCGACGTCGCATATCGGCGGCTTTGTTGTCGAGGTAGGCTGAATCGGCACCAAGACAGCGATTCTTTTCCGGCGTAGCTTGAACGCGCTTCTCTTGTCAGGCAGCCTAGCTCTTCTTCTGGCGTCAAGGCATGCTTAGGTCGAGCCATATCTCGGTAGAGCGGAGAAATGCCCGGGCACCACCGCGCGCACGCTTTCATTAGACAGTTTTAGTTTCACGTACGTAGAAGCGCTACGTACGTGAAGAATTGGCGGAATCAAAGCGCGCTTGCGCAAGACGTAGGTGCCCCGTCCCGTCTCACGTACGCACGCTAAATCTGCGCATTTGCGTTGCGCGTCCCACGCACGCGACCGGCCCTGCGAGCTGATCACGCGATATCTCGAAACAGCCGAGAGCAGTTTCAAGATCGCATCCGACCGTGCCGACGGTGCATGTGGTTAGTCAGCGTAATGTTATGCTGCGTGTTTGCGCTTTTCAAGGTCTACGAGCGCACAGATAATTATTACTGATCACAAAGAAAGCTGGGAGGCATTTTGTAGCTTAGGACCAGGCACAGAACGCAGCACAAGGCAGCACGGACGCGTTGTTTGCGTGGTGCAAGAATCGCGCATTGATTCCGATTTCGGCTCGTCCTGAACGAACTTAGCTGAAATAGCGTTCATGGCTGCCAGCAGAGGGCGCAAGTAGACATGCGGGAACAGCGACCTATATGGTTTCAAGGCTTCCTACAACAGACTGTTACGTACGCTAAACTATAAGCGCCCCACCCATGCGGCGCGTAGCGTACGTAGACCTCTCCCGTTCGCCACAGCAACAAGCCACAGCAACATTACCGGAGCGCCCGAAAGTCTCCTTGGCTCATGAAAATGATGATGATGATTTAATGGCATCCTCTTTGAAACGGGGCGGGGACAAATAGTCACCTAGCCTGCTTGATTTATTCATGTATGCTATACATTTTCTTTATCTAGCATTTTTTGTATACCTCTCATAAATATTTTTTCTTCTTTTTTGTCCAAACTCTACCTTGTACCGCTACCATGATTTTAAGAGATCAGGTCGTGCCAATCTCTTCCCTGCTTTTCACAGCGTAAGCTGTTATGGGCTCATTCCAATAGCAGTTTCGGGTCGCGATGATGCCGCCGCCGGCGGCGTCCACCGCTTAACCGCTGTCACCGGAAACGCGAAAAAAGTACCCGATTCCCGCCGGGATCGAGCCCGCGCGCGCTGCGTGGGGGCCGGATACTCTACCATTGAGCCACGCAAACGCTTGCTATCGGGCCGCGGAAAATACCCATATATAAGGCAAGCACGCACGGGGATACGACTCGAGCCTCCGCCAGTATGGTGGTGCCATCTAGGTAAGATGCCTGCAAACGGAGCGTCCGCAGGCGCAGACGATGATATGCGCTTCAGACGAGGCGCGCAATCAACGCGCTCTCGAGCTGCCGAGCCTCCGCCAGTATGGTGGCGCCATCTAGATAAGGTGCCTGCAAACGCGGCACGCCCGACATGTAAGTTGCAGTTGTAAGGCTTGATCGGGCTCAGCAGACTGCTGTGCAGAGAGCATTACAAGCCGCAGCTCGCCGTCGACGCCGGTCGGACAGTTCAGATCGTTCTCGTCAAAACGAGGCGAACAGACTCCCGCGAAGACCCTGTTGTGCGTGGTGCCCAAATTCGAGCTACTCTTGAGCCGCTCCACCAGCTTATGCTGTGACTGTGCTGCGTGGGCCGCGCAGGGCTGTGACTTTTTTATTTTTTTATTTGCATTCTTTCTTTTTCAAGCGTAGCTTGTATTGCCAAACAAGTGTCGGCGGTGGTGGTGGTGGTGCCACGCTAAAACCCGACTGTTCCTAGAGTAGAGCAGGTCCGGGGAAAGCTGCGTCGGCGCGGGATCATATAACGCGCGCGGCCAATCAGCCTCGTTTGGTGTGCGACCAATCAGGGTCGGATGGGAAGGCCCCGTTTTGTGCATTCCGCCGAGGAGCAGGCTGCGTTTGAGCAACGGCGCCACGAACTCGCTCAGTAAAGAGCTCGTTGTCGACGTGCCGGTTATAGCGTGAAGGCTTCCGAAGCCCAGGCGAAACCCCGAGTTGCGGACCCCGAGTTGCGGGAGCGCGATGTTGAGGCCAAACATCAGCGAAGAGCCGCCGACCCTGAGCTTAGAGCAAACGAAGCGGAACGCCTGCGACAGCGTCGTCTTGCCACAAGCTTCGCTTACCCCCATTTTCTCGACAGGGGAAGGGCTTGTGATTTTTCTTTATTAATCATACCTATCTATTTCCAATTTCGGTATAGCCAACCCTAAACAAAGGTACCTCCATTTTGCTACATTTCAAATTTAAAGAAAATCGCTAGCGTTTTGGACGGATGATTTGGCAGCAGTAACGAGATTAGGCGCAACTCCCATAAAATCGTTCAGAGCCGTTGAAATCGCTAAATTTAGGTGTTTCTTGTTCACGCTGCGCATACTTCCAACGACTCCATTATTGCTTAGTTTAATGGAATAACGCATACACAGCCATAAGTTAGACGTGACCCAGAGATTCACTTTAATAAGAATAATTCGCAATAGAGGCCCGTAGAATTCAAAGCTGGGTAACAGAGGCCAGCGAGCGGTTAAGAAAGGTTTCCGAGCCGACCCCAGCCGATCCTGTAATGTACTAGGCTTGCCGCGGCTATTAGACAACGACCAAAGTATGGCTGTATCAGCGTCCATGAAGCTAGAAATGCCCGGAGGTGTAAGCATTGCTTTGGTCACAGACAACCTACGTCTTAGCAAGCAAAAAACAATATTTATTTAATAATGCGAATAGCATTCTTTGCCTATCACAGCCGTTTCCAGCATCCGTCTATCTATCTATCTATCTATCTATCTATCTATCTATCTATCTATCTATCTATCTATGTACAGGGTCGTCCACTCTTAGTACGAACACGGCGCCGCGTGGCCGCGCTCCGCGGAGCGGCCGCCCATCCAAGCTATGCGCGCAGGCGCACAGGGGCTTGGAGGTGGGGTTTCGTGTCGTCTGCTAAAGTGCGCGAGCGCACTGTGCTTTAGGAGTCAACAGACGGCACAAACACGGCTCGCTCGCGCGCTTTAGTAGAGGACACGAAGCCCCGCCTCCTAGCCCTTGTGAGCCTGCACCGCTTAACTTCGATGCGCGGCCGCGCCATGTGCGCTGGCGCTCCGTGGAGCGCGGCCACGCGGCGCCGTGTTCGTACTAAGAGTGGACGACCCTGTACATAACCCCTTACGCCGACCCCGCGGTCCAAGTTGTCTACCTGCTTGGGCCACTAGGCACGTGCTCCTAGTCGTGATGACGTCGTGGTCGTTAAATTGTCGTCATTCCAGCTTCGTGATCTTGCTCTCGGCATGCCGTCGTCGTCAGACATTCTAACCCGACCTAGTGGGTCCAGTTGTCTGATACCTTGGGCCATTAAATATGGGCTCGTGGCCAGGTTCCCGTCGTGAAGCATCGCCGTCCTTTGAGCTTCTGTCATCCGACGCTCATCCTGGCGTCATCGTCAAGCCATCATCGTCATAAATTCATCATGCGTTCGTTAGCACACCGCCAAAGTGAGACCGTCATGGTCGTTCAATCATCGCCCTTCCAACTTCGGAGTGTGACTTTCGTCACGTGGTGCCGTCGCGCCTATTACTCCTCGACAGTGATCCAAGTTGTCTAATACTTTGCACCACTCGGCAAATTTTGGGTGTCATGATGCCGCCGTAGTCGCTGAATCATCATCGTTCCAGCTACGTTATCTGATCCTCGTCTTTCAGTCGTCACCATGCTATAGTCGTCACGTAATCATCGTGGATCCGTGGTCGTCGCCCTGCTGTTTTATTGTCATCACTTCTGTAACGTCACCCAATGTAGTTATGCCGTTGTCGGCACACCGAATTCATCGTTCCATCGACGTCGAACTTTCTTTGTCATTAGAGTCATTATATTGTAATCATACTGTCACCGTTCAGCCATGATTTTGCCGCCCATGCCATCTCGTCATCTGCATACACTCGCTATCATGCTTCCATTCTCGGACCTTCGTCGTAATGCCGTCGTCATGACGCCATCGTCATTATGCAGGCTTCTTGATACAGTCATGGTCACCAGCATTGTCATAAAACATTCGTCTTAATCTCATTGGTATCCTCTCGTTTCGTTCCGTCATCATTGTGTCATCGTCATACAGCTATCGTCATGTATTGGATGTCATACCGTCGTCGGGATGCTGTCGTGGTCGTTCCAATCATTGTAACTTCGTCGTCGTGATGCAGTCGTCTCACCATCTAAATCGTTTCAGTATTGTCCTCCCATTGTGGTCATGCCATCGTCGTCATAGCACCATTGTCCATCCACTGGCGTAGTTCCTTGTTCGTCATTCTATCATCACTTAAACATGCGGTCGTTAATCAATCGTGAAGATACCGTCGTTGTCATGTCATCGTCGTCGTTGCCTTGTCATTGCCTTGTCGTCACACAGGTGCTATCATACATCCATTGTCATATCGTTGTCATCATTCCCGCTTTTTCATCCGGTTGACCTCATACCGTCGTCGTCATCTCGCTGTCCTCATGTCGTCGTTGTCACGTTGTCGCCGTTATACAATCGCGATATTTTATAAATCGACACCTGATTGTCGTCACGCCATCGTCGTTATGCGCCTTCGCAGTGCCATCGATATCATTCCTTATTCGTCATTCCATCGTCACTGAGTAGGTGTCATACAGTCGTCGCCATGCCTCCATGTTCATGGAAGACATTGGCAAGCGATTGCGACAGCAAAACAGGACGATATTGGAGTATGCAGCACACAGCTGAATCAACGAGTCTCAGAAATGCCAGTACAAGTGTTACATAAACGTGACTTCAGGAATATGGTTTGTCGCTACATTGGTCGATTGCTATTCGCAGTACTATCGACATTCATCGTGAGATCATTTGTGCCGTTATTTATTTATTTATTTATTTATTTATTTATTTATTTATTTATTTATTTATTTATTTATTACGACCAAAGTGTTTTATGCCGGGGTCCACCAGCAACTTCCTGTAACGGATGACACGTCTGCGCGACAGCGTGAAATATGCTCTCTTGACAGGGATCAAGCCGAGTAGCACTGACAATTGGGCGAGTTGGTACGGATGCATGGTTTTAGAAGGGCGCAACAAGGAAGACGACAGACGAAAGAACACACGTACACAAGCCGCCATCTAGAAGCGGTGACGCGAAGTACTGCATCATGATACTAACGATTGCCGACAGTGGGCGCTTTGGTAGTGTCAGCGCAGCGGAGGCTCCAACGCGGTGTAGCCTGGTGTAGGCGGTGTAGGCCTTCTGCTGAGGTGACGTTGCAGTTTCCGCACATGGTTCGTCTGTTGCGTCCGATTAGCCTGTGGCACCTCGTCGCCTACGGAGTGCAGCTTCAACATGCACCAGCAGTGCTTACACACGGCCTACTGCTTCGCTTGCGATGGCACCAAGAAAACTGCTGCGCTAAGCGGTGCACGAAAGGCAACGGCGTCGACGGGCGAATCTCGCTTTGGTCCGACGAGAGACACGCCAGCGTGAAGCAGAACGCCTTCGCGCGTTCGCGGCGCACGTTGCGAACTCTACCTCTCTCATTCCTGGGCTGAGCGCGTCGAAACTCAACATTACGGAGCCGGAAACAAAATGCTCGTACTTTCGCCGATGTGTCTGGGCAGCAGGTCGCCGCTCGCCAACAGGACACCGCGCTACAAGCAAACCTGCAAGCACGGTCGCCGACCCGCAAATCGTGCGTCTTTCGCTGTAGCGGACCATGAGTTCCAGAAGTAACATGTAACAGCTTCTGTGAAGACACGTTTCACTTTCGTGTTCTACCCATGCCTATGAAACAGGGATCAACCATTTCCTTCTTTTTATTTATTTATTCATTTAGTTAGTTAATTAGTTAGTTAGTTAGTTAGTTAGTTAGTTAGTTAGTTAGTTAGTTAGTTAGTTAGTTAGTTAGTTAGTTAGTTAGTTAGTTAGTTAGTTAGTTAGTTAGTTAGTTAGTTAGTTAGTTAGTTAGTTAGTTAGTTAGTTAGTTAGTTAGTAAAGCGAAGCTTATATGGCTAGGCGAAATCGCCTGCCCACAGAAAACTATCAGCATTGGCTCGAACGTCGTCGTCTTCTTCCGCAGCTGGCTCGTTGGTGCCCCTTGGGTTGCGCTCGTGCCACTGCTCCCGCATTCGTCGTCTGCTTCCCTGGCTAGCTGCGTTGCTGCTGATCATTCATTCCAGCGCATAATTTCACTTCTCTTCTGTCGTCGTAATTGGGAGGCCGCGTTTACGGGGCCATGAGCCATTCATTGTCTTACGTAACGCGCACATTTAATTTTGAAGCAATTTAATGTCGAAGAAAAGCAAGTGGCAATGGCGGACGAATGCTGCTGAACACGCCGCTGACCAAACTCGAGACATGGAACGCAAGCGACAACGGCGGACTGCGGGCATATCGTGAATGACGTAGTTGTCTCCGTCGCAGCCGACCGTGTGTGCAACGTCATAATTGAAAAATACTTTAATGAACCCTTGTGATTAACTCAGTGATAAACACCTGGGGCGCACGTTTGAGCTTCGCTGATTAACCATCCTCACGGAGTGGAAGGGCCAACGAATTTTTATTTATTTATTTATTTTTAAGCGAAGCTTTATAGGCTCACAAGTTCTTCTTTCTGGGGTTTTACGTGCCAAAACCAGTTCTGATTATGAGACATGCCGTAGTGGAGGGCTCCGGATTAATTTTGACCACCTGGGGTTCTTTAACGTGCACTACAACGCAAGCACACGGGCGTTTTTGCATTTCGCCTCCATCGAAATGCGGCCGCCGCGGCCGGGATTCGATCTCGCGACCTCGTGCTCAGCAGCGCAACGCCTTAGCTCACTGAGCCACCCCGGCGGGTGAGGCTCACAAGTGTCGGCGGTGGTAGTGGCGGCGGCGGTGTCACGCTGAAAAGTGGGCCGATCCTGGCGATATTGCAGAAAAGGTCAAGCTGAATGGCACATACCAGGGACAAAAAAGAAAGCAGGTAAGAGAGAGAAAGAAAGAAAGAGAGAAATAAAGAGAAAAAGAGAAAGAGTCACCACGAAGGTCAGAGAAATAAATAGAGACATAAGAGAGAGGGAGACAGAGAAGGAAAGGTAGAGATAGAAAGAGAAAGAGAGAGAGCGAGATAGAAAATAAATAAAGAGAAAGAAAGATAGAGAGAGAAAATCACCATGAAGGTCAGATGTACACACGACAAGCTTCGCTTACCCCCATTTTCTCGACAGGGGAAGGGCTGGCGATTTTTTTACTTTATTTATTTATTTATTTATTTATTTATTTATTTATTTATTTATTTATTTATTTATTTACGTGTATATGTATGCAGGTAGGTCCACTTCTTACGTACTATGAAGTGGACCAGATGAAATATACATTGTGGTGTTAGTTTATACACACCTAAAGTAGTCGACTGTAACACGACGACGAAGGATTACTTCCAGTGTTCAATCTTACGAAGAAATTTATTTTGGTCATTGGAACGCAGTAAACGTCCAGCACATCCCAAACCTGCTGTTGTTCAGCCTCCTAAGGAAGCGATGGAGCTCGAGAGACCAGACACAAACCATTTTTTAAGCCACAAGCGCGGAACTCGAGACTGAGTCACCAGCCTCTGTCAGTGCCGCGTCACTTCCAGTTGGCTGTCCGCTGTTGAACTGCCTGCAAATGAGCATCCAATATTAAAATTTGCGACGTAGAGGTGAGTGCTGTACTTATAAGCGGTGCCTTATAGCAGTGTCAAGTGATAGCAACACATGTAGCGCACAACGCAGATGCGACAGATAGCAAATGCAACACACGATGGATCACCAATACATACGACACTCTCTGACATCTGCACTCACTTAAATCATACAATCCCGTTTTACTCATCAGGGCTCGTATTCTCAAAAAGTCGCAGTTTCGTCCGGAAGGTGAATCCTCAACTGCGTTAGCAAATTAATAGAGAGCTATGTCAAGTAAGGATAGTAGTTTTATCGGCTGTATAAACTTGAACACATTCGCTTACTAACTGCGTTAACAAGAATAGTGTCAGCGCGCACAAGCAAACATGAATAGATCACACTCGATCACCGCAGACAACCGCTGTCAAAACACTGGCGTGAGCAAGCGCAGCGGCAGCAGCGAGTGGGGGTTCGTGCGGTCTATCGCTTCAACGGAAACAGTGCATACAAAGGTAGGAGAGGTGTGCAGATTGCTTTCAATATACGGTGCGCGCGACCGCCCGCAGCCGCGCAAAGTACAAGTACGCAGTTGCTGGCAGAGTACAAACCGCACCCCCTCCCTCCCGCGCTGCGTTCCCGCTTTCCTCCTTTCGAGTGCGAGATTGAGTCGCCAGTTCCCCTTGCGCCCGGTCGCAAGATACGCAGTTGGTGCCGCAACACAACTTCACCCCCTCTCCCTCCCTCCCATCGTCCCACCCCCTTTAGCGCGACGGAAGACGCCATGTTTGCTTTCCGCCGTGCGTTCGCTCTCCATGAAAGCGCGCGTCTCTCACGCGCTTTCACTCGCACATACAACATACGGCGCGCGGCGACGATTTTATCGCCCTTGGACTTTATACAGAAATTCACGGCGACGGCGACGCCGACGCCGACGACAGAAATCCGCTTGGAGTGCCCATATAATTGCTATCGGAAAAAAAATGCAGTTTGGGTCACAAGCGGTGTTGCGATTTTAATGATTGTGTTGCTAGATTTAGGATTTTTTGTCTGCCTAGCGACAATTCTTTCTATTTAACAACCTACGTGCTCAGTACGCACAATTAGTGGACGTTTGCAAGCGTAGCAGTAAATTAGGTTAGCAACACTTATATTTTATGGTTGGGTATAGAACACAGCAGAGGCATAACAACACAGATCAGCTGCGGAAAGGCGTACATATAGCAGTGTCCCTAGGCCTGTTCACTCGAATTGAAGCGTACCGCCACTGTTTCTCGCGGCTAGAGGAAAAATACAATCTTTCAGGTGAATAAAGGGGCGGTAACGTAGTGCTTAACCGGGATAAAAGTCCCGCAAATATATGTGACTTCCGGTGAGGGCAATCGCATGCGTGATCGTCCCCTGAATTGGCCGACAGTGATCGGCAGACGGTAACACAGGAATTGAATCGAGAAAAGGCGATGCTATCATTATACCCGCCCAGCAGTTCCGAATGAAAATATTTGTGAATTCAGCTGCTGCGTCCTTATTGACGAAGAAGTTCCTACACCAGAGCGCGTTATGCTGGCTAGTCGTGATAGGAAGCATAACCTTAGCGCAATGAACCAGCTAATCACGAAAAGCTCATTTGAACGAAAGCCCGTATTCACAAAAAAATCTACATGTAAAACTGTTTGTGCCACCCAATCTTGATGGTAGACATATAATCAATAATCTCGCTCACCCAATGGTAACAGCACTTACCAGCGAAAATATTATAGAATTCAGCCCGATAAGCTTTGTAAACATCACACTTGGTTCATCTGAGTGCTGCACGTGAAACAGCTATGCATCCACCAATGCAAATATATCTGTTCAAGGTATTTCTTGAAGCAATAAAGTGGCCAAATTCATAAATATTTTATTTTCTATGTGCTCGTTGTCAATGGACGCTCGCCTTCAGTAATAATACGTCGAGCGTGATTATTGGCTGCAATTTTCTCTTGCGAACAATGCTAGCGTAAATATTTCTAGGAATATGGACCCAAATTCTGGTGCATATGATGTGTACGAACAGCTTCTTTCTTTCTTTTATAACAGAATGAAATGGGATATAAATAGTGATAGTGTCGGATCGAGAACGGGTGCGAATAAAATAATTTCCAGAAACTTAATGAATACTAAGGAAATCTTCAAATAACTTTTAAGAGCTACGTTATTTTCTTGATGACTGAAAACTAAAAAAAAGTGTACTTTAAACTCTAAATCTTCAACACCCTCCCCACAAAAGAAGCTAATAATAATGAGTGTTTGCACTACTTTCTGTTTTTACATTTCGTGCGCACGTACACGAAAGTCGTACGATTATTTCGCATTTATACGTAAACAGAGCCCACAAAACACCGCTGTTGTGATGATTTCTTTTCCGAGCGAAAGGTTAAATTTTGTGCCTCCAATAATAAAAATTCAGGTTCTCTCTTCTGCAGGTATTTCTACAAAATCCCCAAGCCGATATTTATTGCACACAAATATCTTGAAAATATGCGCAAGAGGAACGTGAGTTACATCGCCTTGAAATTTGTGAAGGCCATTTCTATTGCTATGTTATTTTATCATGAATACGAATATTTCAGCGCAAGAGCAGTAAGGGGCTTACCCGCAGCTGAGCTCGCAAAGTTGTTTTGTTAGGAAGTAGTTGACCGCCGAAGCATTTGATGGCCACATGTCGTCGCAGAATAAGTACTCCTGGCACTCTCCTGCAGTGCTGTTGTAAAAGTATCTTCTACCTTCTTTGGTATCGTTACATAAACCGGGTGGTTTGTCGGTGCAAGACACTATCTTATCACCTGCGACAAGATATACAACATTTGTAAGACGGCGTGCTTCCTCGGTGATTGTTTGCACGAGCACTATGACAGGGCGACAGCACTTGGTAGCGATCGTTTCGATTTGCCATATTATTTTCGTACGTTCCTTCCCATCGTATTTAGCACACGAATAACATGACAGCGCGCCAGCTACCTATGCTAACCACCACTTAAACAGTCCTGGCCGCCATGTTATGGGCAATGAAGTAATGCAGGAAATCCAGCCTTGTAGATCTCTAAGCGAACTATTGATTAAAAAAGTAACAGTTTTGCCCAAGAGGTGAAGCATTGATTGCAACAAGAAATCATTAGACAGCTATACGAAGTAAGGTTAGTCGTTCTATCAGCTGCATAAACAGCCGTAAACATTCGCTTACAAACTAAATTACCAAGCACGTTCTCAAACGCGCGCACAGGCAAACACGAACACATATCACTCAATTACTGCGGACACTCGCCTCGCTGGCGTGATAGAGTGGCGGCAGCGGCGAGCGAATTCCCCTGCATGCTGACTCTCGCTTCAACGCGAAATATGAGAACCACAACACAGCGCACACGAAGCCATCAGCTATCTCAGGTCGGTTAGCCTTCGAACCCAGCGTAGATTGCCTCCAATATAAGACCCACGGGGCCGAGGTCAGCCGCCGCTGCTGCAGTAGAAGAGGAGATGCGCCACACACATGTCCTCATTCCAGCTCCCTCCTAGCGCCCGCCCATATCCCCGCTACCCCGCCCCCCCTCTTTCGCACGAGAGAAAACGGCGCGCTCCCTCCATGCCTTCCTCCCTTGCGAGCACGATAACACAGCTCTACATGAGGCCACCATACTTCTCGGCTCACCCTCGCAAGCTTCCGCTCGCGCCTACACCATACGGGGCGCGGCCCCGTTGTTAACGCAGTTGGACTTTACGAGAAACTTCACGGAGACGCCAACGCCGACGGTAAGAATTCGCCTGGAGTGTCCATATAATTGCTATCACAATAGTAAGCAAACTTCAGTGAATAACTTAATTGATTATTACATTCAGGGCACTTAATTAGTGTTTTAGAATTGAAACCAAGCAGTGCCCAAGTATTGTCTACGAGGCGGAAACCCTTAAATTAGTACCAGTTCTGGAGTAATCATTCATAGAAATTAGGTGATATACAAAGGCGCTGGATGTGTTGTCCTTTTTTTTTTGCCACGTGTGCTTTAAGGTATGTTATGGCCGGTGATCGATATCCCCGATGTGGCACTATTATCGCTTTGGCTCAAGGTGAGCTTGCTATACCGTAACGTTCGAGAATTGGGTAATTCCATTGTCCGTCATTGCCCACGTTATGAGATAGTAGATGCCAGAAAGTAAGCTTCGAACTTCCGTTTGGCAGGTATGATTGTTTTAACACAGACATATTTGACGCGCATTCTTTGTGTATGTTTTCGTCTTTCACCAGATAACCCCTGTTACAATGTTATCGCTTGGCGAAAGACGCACCTTCATGTATGAGAACATTCTCGAATGCTGTCACCGATTCTACCGCGAAAGGGCATTGTCTAATCAGATTGCGTGCGCACATGTTCACCCAATGAAGAGTGACAGCCGGGACTCGCAGTTTTTGGTACTTTATGGTTCTTCACCGTCACTACAGCGTGACATTACTCGCCATCTGACCAACTCTTTGAAAGGCGGCGAAAGACATGGGTTACCTCAGCCACACAGAAAGGAGAACCAGAGGAAGCGCTCCTAACTGAAGGAAGAAGAAGAAGGCGCCGACTAGTGCGGACGTGGAAAGATCGGCTCCCGCTTTCGTTAATGTTTTCGGTCTGTTTTTGGTGTCACCTATCGCTGACATGCACGTCATTCGTCAGGGTTTCTTCTGAGGACTTCCTTCGGTGAGTGGCCCTTGTGCAGAAATTGTGGAACTTTTTGTGTCGATCACGCCGCTTCGAAGCTAGGCGCGGGTAGGCTTAGGCCTAACCCGACGAAGAGGGGCATTATGCCCGAAGTAGAAATGGTTGTAGGAGAGGACATCTCCTCCGAAGAAGCCAACAGCCCAGGCTGGACGACAGCGTTGGGCAAGAATAAGAAAACTCGGAAAGAAACACAAGTTTCAACGAGCAATAAATCCTACGTGAGCTCGAAGGGCGGCTGCCGCACGGCTGCCCCGCAAGGCGTGCTGCAACGCCTCGCAGCCTCGTCGAGGCTCCGTAGACTACCGAGGGAGCACATAAGAATTATTGTCCGCCCAAGGGACGGGTTGAACGTCAAGAAAGTAAGCCAAATCAGGCTGGCTCAAGCCTTGGCCATGGCGGCTGCACTAGCCCCCACAGAAACCGAGGGCGACATAGTTTGCCCTAATTTCACGCAAAACGTTCTCGTCGTCTCTACCCCGGAGAAGAAGAACGCCTCCGCTTATGCTGGGATCCAGCAAATCCGCATAAGCGAAGGACTATACAAGGTGGCCGCATACATCGCGGCCCCAGACAACACCTGCAAAGGGATCATACGAGGGATCGACGCAGACATCAGCGAGACCCAACTCCAGCGCATGATCGTCAACCACCGCAACCCGAAGGCTCTGGAAATCAAACGCATCAAGAACACCACAACAGTGGTCGTCCTCTTCGACGGCATGACAGTGCCTAACTATGTCATGTGCGGCGTCAGCCTTCTGCGCTGCACGCTGTACAAACGCCAAACCGAGGTGTGCTACGCGTGTGGCGGTTTGGGACATCGTGCGGACGTCTGTCCCAACCCCACCAATAAGGATTGCCGAGGCTGCGGACTAGCCTCCCCACCCGATGACCACCAGTGTTCGCCGGTGTGCGCCCTCTGCGGGGGCGCGCATCTTACGGCGGACAAAACGTGTAAGCAGCGCTTTCAAGTCCCATACGTCGTACGAAGACGCCGGCGGCGCCGCAAGCGCGCAAAGAACAAGCCCCAGCAGCAACAGCTGGCCAAGCAGAACCGGCAACGTGACTCCAGCGCGGCGGGAGCCCCCAGGAGGGAGCGCTCCGTCACGCCAACTGGTAGACAACGCAGCCTCTCCAGAGGGCGCTCTCGTTCCCGAGGGCGCTCTACCTCCCGGGTGCGGATCCGGGAAACGCCCACCTGGGCCGATCGTGTCAAGCCGAAGCAGACGACGCCGGCTCCAAAGGTAACGCAGGTAGCATTGCCGGAGCATAAAGTAGATCCCAGAGTCGCTCAACTCATGCAAGAGAACGCTAGACTCAAAGCAGAAATGAAGCAGATGAGGGCCGACTTTGAGTCGCTCCGTAATTCTTACCCCTCGCAAGCCGAGAAGCAACAGGTGCCCCCAACAGGGGAGCCACAGGCGCGCTCGAGTAAACGTAGGGCCACGCCCCCAGAGGGGGACGCTGACTCTATGGAAACCGAGTCGAATAACAAAGGCCTAGAAAGCATGCAGCGCGCAATCCAGCAGCTCACTGAAAGCGTGACCGCCCTCCTTAAAAGGATGGCGTCCCTGGAAAGCGGACAGGCCGCGTTAGCTACGGCTAGGCAGCCTTCGAGAGAGCCCAGTCGGGCACCTTTACCCGCAAGCGCCTCCCCCGTCAACAATACGGTGGAATGGCCAATCCAAGGCAATCACCATGGCGGTCAATTCAAATAAGCTGGTTGTGTGGCAGTGGAACTGCGCTAGTTTCCAACGGCGCAAAGCTCCGCTGCAGCAATTCGTTTCGGCACAGGCGGTCAAACCGCACGTAATTCTTTTACAAGAAACTCTCGATGACACGCCTACTTTGCCGGGATACCGGGTCGTATCGATACGGGAGGAGGGAAAGCGGGGCTTAGCAACCTTGGTCGCACGGAAGTGCTCCTTCCAAGTACACAAATTACCACTTGGCAAAACCAGGGTGGAGATCATTATGGTCGAAATTATCCCTAACAATTGGCTTAAGAGCAGTGTTTTCCTTTTAAACATATACAGCTCGCCGTCGGATCAACGGCAGGCATTCGCCACGATCATGACAAAGGCGGTGGCCCTTACCAAGGGGGCCCCCATAGTGATATCGGGTGACTTCAATGCACCCCACGATTCCTGGGGATATCCCCGCAACTCCACTAAGGGCAATCTCCTAGTCCAGGCAGTTTCTGACTGCTCACTGGAATTGATTACGGATCCTCAATATCCGACGCGAATCGGCACGTCGGTAGTCCGAGATACCACTCCGGACCTGGCGTTCGTCAAGAACGCCCCCGGAGCAGGATGGCGAAATTTGCAAGAGAATCTGGGTAGCGACCACTTCATTGTGGAGATTACCCTAACAATTAGCGCAGCCCCTACCAGGGAATTTAAAGTGACGGACTGGGATGCCTTCCGGAAATTGCGGGAAGCGGACCAGACCGACTACGATAATCTCGATAGTCTGTTCACAAGACTACAGAAGGACGTACAAGCTGCGACCAAGGTGGTTATGACCGACCTAAAAGTTGATCGGATGGACGCGCGCCTTGCGCACCTCCTAGAAGCCAAAAACTCCATCCTGGCCCGCTGGAGAACGCACAGACTCCATCGCCGACTGTGCAAGAAAATTGCGGAGCTCAATCGTGCAATCGAAGCTCATTCAATCGAACTGTCCAAACAACAATGGAACGAAGTGTGTTCCTCGGTTGATGGGCAGATGAGAACCGGGGGAAAATGGAACCTCCTCAAGCACTTACTCGACGATTCGCAAAGCAAAAGCAATCAAAGACTAGCCATTGATCGCATAGTTCACAATCAAAAGGCGGCGGGCGTATTTGAACACGTCCTCCTGCAAGAGTTGGCCGAAAAGTATCTCCCGCTGGGCCCCTCCTGTGACGGGGATTATCCTCGTTACCGGGGGGGCGCAGTGGGGGAGCTCGACGCCTCCTTCACAGAATCCGAAATCTGGGAGGTGCTCCAAACGCTCAACGGTCGCTCTGCACCGGGCCCGGATGGAATCTCCAATAAGCTCCTCCGAAACTTGGACGGACATTCAGTAGCGTTGCTCACCGAGGAAGTCAATAAAATCTGGGAAACGGGCCTCGTCCCCGACTCCTGGAAGACAGCCTCAGTGGTGCTCATCCCGAAGCCAGGCAAACCTCTTGCGCCGGAGAACATGCGGCCCATCTCACTTACGTCCTGCGTAGGCAAGGTGGCCGAACATGCCATTCATAACCGTATATCTAAGCACATAGAAACTAATGAGTTATTCCCTCACAACATGGTCGGCTTTCGGCCGGCACTCTCCACACAGGACGTCATGCTGCTTATAAAGAGGCAAATCCTTGATGATGACACTAGAGACACTAGGGGCATCCTGGCTCTAGACTTGTCCAAGGCTTTTGATAACATCTCGCACCGGTTCGTGCTAGACGCGATCTCGGACCTGGGCCTGGGGTCACGATTCCATGCGTATGTTAGCTCCTTCCTCAGGGATCGCAAGGCCACTGTCAAAATAGGGCAGGTCAAATCCAAAGAATTTACATTGGGAGCGAGAGGCACTCCGCAAGGGGCGGTCATCTCTCCCCTACTGTTTAACATCGCCATGAAGGGCCTCTCGGAAAGACTGACCACAGTAAGAGGAACTGGTCACGCCCTCTACGCGGATGATATTACCGTGTGGTGCATGGGAGGGTCTGACGCTGCAGTTGAGAGTGCGCTCCAAGAGGCGCTCGACATCACAGAACACTTCCTACTAGACACGGGCCTGAGTCTGTCACCAACCAAGTCCGAACTTCTATTGTATAGGCCCACCAGACGGGGGGTTAGGTGCTCCACACCCTTAGATCAAGTTCCCATAGCCGTCTATACGAGGAACGGAGAACAAATCCCCAGAGTGGATACCATCCGGGTCCTCGGACTCTTGCTGGAATCACTCGGGGGCAACTCACAGACTATAGCCCGCATCACCACCAAGACGGAGAATATGCTTAGGCTTATCCTCAGGGTCTCGAACCGCCGGGGGGGTTTAAGTGAAAGCAATCTCCTCAGGCTCTACCACGCGTTTCTTATGAGCCACGTTAACTATGTAGCTTCCGCTTTGCGCTGGTCTAAACGGGAAGAGGCCAAAATCGACGCCCTCATGCGCAAAAGCATCAAGCGCGTGCTGGGTTTACCACTCACTACCAGCACCGAGCGTCTCATGCAACTAGGCATGCACAACACCCTGTCAGAGGTGATCGAGGCCCAACGAGTGGCCCAAATAATACGACTCTCATCATCGCGAGCGGGGAGACGTATCCTAGAATCCGTTGAATGCGGTCACCAGGAAATCATGGAGCGCAACGCGACCCTATCACCAATGGTCAGAGATACGTTCAAGGTAGATCCCCTGCCACGTAACGTCCACCCTCAATACAATGTAGGGCGCCGGGTAGCCCGGGCTCGTTCCCTATTAAAAGTGGCTGCGGCCACTCCGAATCTTGCATGTTTCGTTGACGCCGCCCAGTACGGGCGTTCTGATCACTATGTCGCAGTTTCGGTTGATTCCAATGGCTCTCTCATTAACTCAGCATCCGTGCGGAAGGTTTCTGCAACAGTAGCCGAGCAGGTTGCTGTAGCTATAGCACTGAAGGACCCTCTACGTACCCATATCTTCACAGACTCTAGGTCTGCAGCCCGAGCGTTCGCCTCCGGCTCGATATCAAAGGAGGCGGCGGCCATCCTCGGCACCGAGGGGGCTGCTGGTTTTCATATCATAAAATGGTTCCCGGCCCATAGGGGAATCAATGTGCACTCTGAGGTTGTTAACGCCAATGAGTTAGCCCATGACTGCGCGCGAGGTATAACACACCGCGGTGGTTCCGGTAGACTCACGGGCGGCGACTTAGGACTGTACAGGGATTCGCTCCTCACCTTCCATGAAATCTTGGCACATTATCAACTTGCTCGGCGGGCCTTTCCGCTACCACATCCTAAACTCACTAGACCACAATCATCGGCCTTTCGCATGCTCCAAACGGGGTCGTTCCCCTCCAGGGGCCGATTCAGTCACTTCGCGCCTAATGTAGATCCCCACTGTCCAGACTGTGGGGAGGCGTACTGCTCTTTATCTCATATGCTCTGGCAATGCCCTGCGTTACGCAGCTCATCGCTTACCACTCTAACGGACTGGGAGGCAGCCCTTAAGAGCGGCGACCTCTCAGAGCAACTACGGGCTGTCCAGAGGGCCTGCGACAGGGCGGAGGACCACGATCTTCCGACCCCGACGTGGGTGCGGCCCGCGACGGCTACGGGAACTGCCTGAAAAGGGAGGTACCCTAAAGCGGTTCCTCAGGACCATAAATAAAGTTCTTTGTCTGTCTGTCCTAACTGAAGGAACCTAAGTTGTGTGCTCGCACAGTGGGCGAGCTTTTCTGCCTTGCCTTGAGCACACCACCAGTTCTCGTTGATGATTTGTTACCGCGTGCCCAAACCTTCTCAGTACACCTCGGAGTTGGCAAGACGATTTGTATTGGTCCCTTTCATAATTTATTGCGGATGTATAAATAGCACATGTACTTCAGCAGTCAGATTCATTTCGACGATCTGAAGAGTCGTTTTGCTGGCTGGGCACTAGAGCACAATCTACTGCTAGCTTGCATTGCCTGATTTGACGGGCTTTACAGAGCAAAAAAAAAAGAGGACAAAAAATAAAGGTAGTAGCGCTTCTTGCGTGTTTAACCTATATACCTTGTGTTGTGTCTTTCACGCTACAGGCACACCGTCTTTCCTGAAGTCCCATTAAATTAACAAATTGGGAGCACCGACCGACTTCAATTTCGCTAGTTGAATCTGTCCCAGTAAGCAGTAATTGTAGAATTGCTATTTCGCCATCTTCCGCTGCAATAACGTTCTCGTGCTTCATTATTCGGGCTCAGTACTGTGCGGAAAGCTTGCTATTTGCTCGGGCCAATTTCAACGTGTTCCTGCACGAAGTGCTCCGTATAGGTCAGCATTAAAATGCCTCGGTACAAATCATATGAAACGTATTTAAATATATTGAAGACGCAACGTCGAATTCCATGAGTTTGTAAAGAAAACTTACATTCCTCTGAACCATTCACGTTGTTCCTGTTGAACCTCCTGAAAAACAAAAAAAAGGACAATCACTTGGGTCCGCCGGATGTCAACCAGGACGCATGAACATTAGGTACGAGTACTCACGCGCAGTTGTTCTCGCAAAAGCCTTTGGCTCCAAAACCATTAACTTGTTTCGGAAATTTCCATGGATTACCTCTGGCCCGGTATTGATGACACTCTTCACTTGTAATGTTATAAAACCAGGCCCTTTTTGCGCCTGCTTCACCTTCATTAGTTTGGTTATACGGAGGATGGGTGCAGAATGAAGAATCCTTCCCTATAGCAAAACGAAAGAAAATGTAGACACAATATATTGTCAAGGGTAGAGGAACAGCAGCTCACTTCTGTGTGTGAAGTATTACAGCAAAGCGGCTACCCATTTTTACGGAATTTTTATTGCCTACCGAGAGCGCTATAAAAGTAAATTACTTTTTTGAACAGCTGGGGACCAACGTTAAAAGAAAAATGATGATGTAGAGTGCTACTGAACGGAGAACGTTCGTGTCCACGTTCTCAGGCAACAGTAGCAATGTTTGTTGCTGTCACTCTGGACCGCTAAAGTGCACGACAAAAATGAATTCCGCACGAAGAGTATTTTGGGAAAAAGGAACTGTGTACTTCAACTAATCAATTCTGCACGCAATATTCTTATAGTTTGTGTTCCCGATCTCATTTCGACGACAAATAATATACGATACTTACACTTCTTAAGTTTAGTTACTCAACATGTAGCAAATAGAGTGAGAGAGCTTAGTCGATTTCTCTTCTACCTTCTCTTTCTCTGCTTGCAACCTGAGAACATCATTTTGGCTAAACATATTTCCTGGAAATAGAGCTTGCATAAATGTTACTGTGCGGTTAATTCTAAGCTCACCTAACCTACACGCACTCAAGGGCCCTCCAATAGCTATCACTGCATAAATAAATTTTGTTTTAAAGATGCATCGCAAGAACGGGCAAGTGACAAAACCAAAGAAAAAAGACTCCCCAACGCCACAGCGCTGGAGTAACGACTTATTTTTAGTGGACGCACGTCCACGACGAAGAAGTCATGCCTCTTTAATATTGGTTCCTGATGAACATTGTGCTCCAAGCAGGTCGTCTATGATATGAATCTTGATCGAAAACAAACAACTGTTACTTTTAAAAATGCTGTAATAAAATTTCTTTCTGCACTTTTTTTCTATCACAGTAGAATTTGTCAAAATCTGAGGAAAATTAGGTGGGTTATCGCCGCCCCTATTTTCAAAACTCCCATTGCAGGTTGGCGCACCTCACGTACCTTGAAGGTTGGAACGGAAGGCTTTGTGTTTCTGAAATTCCAAACGACTGCCATATTTCTTCAATAAATCATAAGAAAAGGGGAGGAGTTTGGTAGAGCAGCCACAGTTTATTGGTGAAGCTAACACATTATAGAAATATTACGCCGATCGCACGTAATTTGGGAGTCGATCTTTTGCAAAACGTTTCGCCAGCAAGAATTGTGCATAATTTCTGCCACCCATAATTAACGAGGGTCATCGCAACGAGGCACTACTGTATATGCACATGGGGCAAGCCGCGACACGACCGTCTAAGGCAACGAAATTGCGGCTTCGTCGTGGACCTCAAGTTCGGCGTGACGGGAGGTGCACTAGCAGGAATAAAGTGTTAGACGCATTTGCACTTCGTGCCTCTGCACACGTATAATGCATAATCTAAAGCCAGCGCACGACCTGTTACACGTATGTGTAGTCTCTAGTTATGCTGTATCTTGATTTCACATCAAAACACGCAGAAATGTTCTAGCGCGATAATGTCGTCATGGCAATAAATCCCCTCAAAAGAACAGAACCGGCCATCACTGCAAATAAGGGCAAAGAAAATGTCAAACACTCGAAAAACTCATCGTGACGCTGCAGTTTGGCGAAAATTACGTCACGCAACTTACCCGGCCTGCTGTATTCTAAATACCGTTAAGGTGTGCGTCTGTCCCTATCAACTCAGCGTAGGCAATTGGCTTGTGTGTGCTAAAAGATTCTTAGTCGGAACAGAGCACCATGTTGGCAGTGACTTGCAAACGCACTGCGTATGTCCAAAAGGTCTTCAACTATGCTATACTAACGCTCCTGTCCTAAGGGTGAATTCATTGGCATTTCTATGAAGTAATTTTACCTTCAGCCTTTATTATTATTTCTGTTGTTATACGAAGATAGTGAATGTAAGAAAAAAATTGGCAATCGTGTATGTGTGTGTGCGCGCGCGCGTTCGCAGTTGGACTGAAGCTAATGGAAGCGTGTATCACTCACTGTCTGCGCACTTTTCTAAGAAAATGCAAAAGGAAGTCTAGAGTGCGTTCGTGCACATACCTGGGACGCAGCTGCGCAAGCAATCATACCGGATAAAAAATACACCATGCTCAGGACCACGGGAAAAAATTGAATCAGTTAACTCTTCACAGTTGTTAGTCGTTTCGTTGTAATAGTGCATCGTTGCATAATAACCGTCCATGTGCTGCGCAACTTCCCATGGCGGGTCGGTTGTATTTGGAGAATTGCAGAGCTTGTTGCGATACTCTGTTAAAGAGTCATTTTGCATTCGAATATCTGAAAAAAAAAAGATAGGAGGCTGTATATCTACAGAAAACGTTAAGAAATGCCAAAAAACAATAAATATTCTCTGTATTTTATAAATATAAAATGCTTTAGAGAGGCCGACATGAGCTAAACGACACTTTGAAAAGGTCTCGTCTTTCGTTACGAAAATTCTTGACATTCCTGTTAATCAATAATGAACACATAATTAAAGACAATAAACAGAAGATCCCCGGCGATCCGTCCCACAATATTATTACCTCGCGTCACAGCTACTGTACTTTGTCTGTTAATGCGCGCATGCAAATGCTTTAACCGTTTTGTAAATGCGTGCCTGGCAGCATGCGTCCTTCGGAGCTGCAGCACACAGCGTGACATCCAAGATAAACTTATGAAAAGCAAAGATGCGGTAGCGTTGATGTCTTTTGTGCCCGATGGCTTACACCATCAGGTTTTTTTTATATATATAGTTCAAACATCATTATTATAGAAATCGCCCGTGACAAATAGCACTGTTCCACTTTTTCGGTTGCACTTATGGGAGGGGTCGAACATACCTGCTCGAGAAATCGCCATGTCCACATGGCAAGTAAATGGTCCCACTTTTTTGTTGCTTCAGGGCACATAGTGCATGGGGAAATTGATTCCCGGCGGTTGTGAAGCCGTGTTTGCTTAGCCCCCCCAGACAATGTAAAGCTAACACTACTTTCGCGATATTTGGCCTTAAAAGGAAGATTTGGCTCAGGGGCTCATGGGAATGAAGAACTCGTTTTTCTCGGCAACCAGGGCAATACATTTGATGATGTTTGTTCCACTATACGGAAAAAAATTGCATAGTGACTGTAGAAAGCACATCTTTAATTAGGCCATCGAATATAGTCAAAGCTGTTTTCAAAATCGCAATATTTTTAAAACCAAACTATAAAGTTTACACTCCTCAGCAATGAAAAACATTACCAGAATTCCGTAAACTGGACCTAATATTGCATCTGATGGTAGGCAAAATTACAGTATTGTACATCCCGCTGATAATTTTACACTGCTTTGACACCAATAGCATGTAGTTACTTTTTCACGACCCTCATAAACATTATAACGAATTCACGTAAGCTTTCGATGCGGTAACGAATGCTGTTTGCAAAACTGCAATATATGTTTTTTGGATCAAAGTTGCCGAATCGTAAACTTTCTCAATCTTTTAAACATACCAGTCCCGGGTATCTTTTTAAGCTTTCAGGCCCCAAATCAGAGATGTCCTTTATTCAGCCACTACAATTTTGCCCCCTTTTCTCTCAAATGCAACAAATTTCATTCAAAACGGTCCAGTGGTTCTCTCATAAAAGCATTTAGGCGTTTTACATGTATTCGAATATGAAAACCGGAGCCAGCCCCAAGCTAAAGTTCCCTCTTAAAATGTGCTAGGGCTTTCCAATAACAATTTCCCAAAAGCACGCGTAAAGTAGTTTTTGACAATGTTAACTAGAACTAAAATACATTTATAGCATACTTTGAGGATGTATATCTTGAAAATTGCGATAGTCTTAGGCTTTCCACTAAACAAATCTGACTTGATTACTGCTCGGCTTCGGTTTGGCAATTAGAACATCTTTCCTAAAGAGAATAATCAACAAGGCGATTACAAATTATTTTCATTTGACTCCTTAAGCATAGGTAGCAATTTCTAACAGATGAAAAACAATGGGCCGAATTCACAACGCTTTTGGCTCGTAAGCGCTTTTTTGTTATTGGCCAGCCATCATCGCTAATGTGTCCAACATCACTAACGGCTGATATCTGCTCTTAAGAAATGTTCTACGTAAGAACTTTTTTGTCAATAAGGGCCAAGATCGTTTTTTTTTCGTTTTATTGAGACTAGCTGAGCTAGTTGGCCACTTCTCATACTGTATTGGCCTGCGTGTACTCATTGGCCTGCGTGTTTTGCACTTGTGGCTGTATAATGAAACGGCATACTGTACCTGCAAACGCCGCTGTAGTCAAAACATACGCCGAGATGAACGTACATAGGCGACGCATTCCAACCTTCTAGGGAAAACAAAACCAGTAAATGGCAATGTTAGGAAACCATCATGCTCACACTTACGTGAAGATATACTATATGTAAGCCGACTACAAATAATTTCAACGCACGGAATCTAATAAAAAGCTCGATTCTATCGAGTATTCGTTACTGAACGTGAAGCTGAAGACTGCAACGTGATAAAAGCACGTTAGACTTTTAACACGTAATATAGAAATATGGGCGCTATACCGTAAAATGATTCCAAACTGTTTTGATTCCAAACTCCGGACGTCAAGCTTACGTAACCACCGACGCAAGCATCGGGCGGTGATCCGCAGCGTTGTCTGAACAACCTAATCAAACACTCTCCTCGTTTATATAGGAGGTCACCTTTGTTCGCTTTCAAAACCAATAACATTACCTACACTCAGCGGTTTTTCTTATCTAACTGGCTGACAAGAGGCGAGGAGCACGCTCTAGTGGAGAGAGATTCGATGGGGCCGAGTCAGCACAGTGAAAATAGATAACCGTATGAAGAGGGTGGTGCCGGCTTCTCCGATTGGTCCGCTTCGCCTTACTTAGCTTGCGGTGGCTGGTCGAAAATCGCGGCGGCGTGCAACGGAAGGATAAGAGTGCCGCTAAAACGGATCCTCAGAAAGGAAGAGTTGGCAGAGCGATGTCGTATGCATGCCGAAAGGGCTCGATAACGTTTCACTGCCACGCAAAAAGGTTTATCATGCGCAAATAAATACATGCTCACCGGCAGGTGCGAGTAGCGAGGGTCTGAGCGATCGCGGGCAGCCATCTTCTATTCCTCTCGGAACGGGGCAGTCTGTGGCTATTCAGAAAAATATTCAGTTTTTTTCGGCATATTAATGCTTTTTTTTTCGCGTATAGGTCACTTTGACATGGTGAGTTTTCGCGGTTTTGTGAGGCGTAGCCAGAAAGCATTGGACCAATAGCAGATGTCTAATGGTGAAAAGGCGCCGAATCAGGAATGATTATTTTTCTTTTGTGCGGTTTAATCGTGCATAATCAGTGTGTGCACGTTATATCAGATGGTGAGCCAACGCGGTTTTCGTGAAGTCGCGTGACAGACAGGCGAAGTTGGGAGTGGCCCGAAAATGTTTTGACTAATCGCGGAGGCAGATTGCAGAAATTGGAATCAAAACAGTTTGGAATCATTCTACGTTATAGCGTCCATGATCAGCGACGAAATTTGCTATTTTCCCTGACAGCATGCTCAGAAAACGTTTGTGGTTGGGAGTACGAATGTAAGCGTTTATGGAAATCTAATCAAATCAACTCAACCTTTATTTTCCAGTAAACAAGGAGGAGGAAATAAACTTTATTGAAGACAGGGGGGGGGGGGGGGGGGGGGGATCAGGCAGAGGGGGCTAGGGTGGCATCCAGCTGGCGGCGACCGTCGCCATCCAGTCCGCCAGCCCGGCTTGGGTTTGAGGGATAGTAGATTTTAGTATGGAGTCAAACAAAAGTCTTTTACATTTCGCTTTGGTGCCACCTGACGGGCTCCGCGCGAAACAAAATGTGCGGACGCAGCGGCATGCTGCAATAAGCGAGCTGAAATGGTATTGTGCATTTGTCAGTCGTTGTAATTCTTGTTTTCTGTGACTGGCCACTTCCATGCACAGGACGGCGAGGCCGGTAACGACTCTGGTGCGACTTTCAAAAGCAAGTCGTCGAAATATGATGACGGGATTTCGTGCACCTACGCCGACAAAACCAGTCACCGTGCGATGTGACTCTAAACGAATAGATCGCACCGTATACGTGACTGCCACAGCGCCTACGCTTAATTGTGATACTATTATTCATATTTAGTCGTACCCAATATAAATCAAAACATGCTTCGGCAGATGAAATGCACGAACGTGAGCATTCGCCAGCCGCCCACATCGAGTTCAAAGCTCGGATCGATTCCGCTCAGCGAAGGTTAGCCGTATCGTAGCAACCGAGTTCACAGATTTGCCACTGTTAGAGCTGCACGGAACGTACGCCAGTAGGATGATAAAAACTATAGCTCAGTCTTGACCATAGTGGCCATAGCTCTTTGAAGGAGCGATACTGCACGCAGATTATTTATGCAACACAAGAACGGCGCATGTGTTTACATCAGCACGTGTACGGCCACCACTCGCTGTTCGCTTCAACTACAGCAGAAACCGTGCACCGCTCACACGAAATAATGACGAAATGCTCATAGCATATATGAACACTTCTCATGCGCATATCAGAAGCATTGTATCACAGTGAGACGAGAAGGCATGAGCGTCCCGGGCACATCGAAAAGGGCGACTACGACCACCTAGCCACACTGGCACGCGAAAATGCCGATGCCTGCCATGCTCGCGTGGCAACGAGCGATGTTACTGCTTACGCTGCAGCATCGAAAGGGCCGTCACTTGTTGCCTGTTTAGCATAAGAGGCAAACTGTGTTTTCGGTAACTAATAAATTTGGCAGCACAACAATACACACAGATCTAGCAATCTACGTAGTTGCACTTCGTTGATGGAAACGCCGGCGAGTGCGACCGACAGCCTTCGATCAAGAACGGTGATGTACCGTGGTTTCGGCACTGCACCCTGTCGCCGCTTCTCACTGCTTGTGCGTACATCGTGCTAGGCTAAGAGTGGTTCACTTCAAGTCAGTATTCTCAATACCGAACTATAAAAGCAGTTTCCTTCGTCGTACTTATTATCTTATATTTCAGGTCCGCCGGTAGCTGGACGAACTCGTAGGCTGTGTTAGACCTAATGAAGCTGCGCTGAACGAGATCGACGCCGACTCAAACTCGATATGGACAGCTGGAAAGGGCTGGAAATCGTGCATTTCAGTTTAGGAAGCACGTTTCGAGAGCGTCAAAAAATACCTACACAAGCGAAGTTGCTGCGACATTCGCGTTGTCTGTGCGGTGTTCTCACTCAGCGGCCGCTCGCACGGCGATCAGCACAGTGGTTTTGTCGGCACGGAAGCCTATATCAGACCACGATGACTCGCTGTCGTCGGTCGCGTCTTCGTCATACTAGTACGACAATATAGGTCCCCACTGGCCCAGTCTGCCAACTACAGCCGGCCGAATGTTGGCGCCGGCGTGAGGTCGACGTCAGGTCGACTTATTGACATCGGTGTTATGTCGGTGTATATTGTGATGTATATCCGATCGTAGTATTGACCCTTTTCGCGGAGCAGTTTGTTTTAGAGAAACGAGATGGCGCTCACGGCGGCGCGCCATACCTCTCCTCAGCGACCGCGCACGAATACGAAACCATTAGCGCTTCTACCATGCTTCTTTGCGATCAGCTGTCGGAAATGCAACTGAGTTTTCGCTAACGCACTGTGCTCCAATCATGCGAAATTGAATCATGTGGATTGAAGATGTGTGCAGTAGTTGACTGCAAAAATAGTGACTGGCATGTTAAGGAATGGAATGAATCTGTATGGCCAAATTCGCGGACCACTGCTGCAACTGTCCGAACGTGTTACCGGCACTTCGTGATGTACAGCTTTCCTCGAGGATACAGAAATTTGCTCATCCGCCAGCCTTGTATCGCTAACCTTCAAATAAAGGGCTTCATCCCCAGAACGTTGGCAAGAGTGAGTACCACTCGTTAAACAATGACAAAGGGAGTAGCGCCGCTTCCTGTCATAGTAAGTTTCGCGCACGTTATCTATACACATCTGTCCAAGTGGCAGGAAAACTTACGCCCACTCTATCGCCGACGTGTCAAGAATAAGTGAATGGGCGCACACTTTAATATATGTGCACTGAATACGCACATTAAATGACGGACTACACATATGGCACGCGAATGGTCGAAACTGAATGCTTCGTGACGGTCCACAAGAGTAAGCGAGTTACTAACTGTAATATATATTTGCTACAAGGTATTACAATGTACAAAACAGCTACGTTTCAAGCCTTGTGTGCAGCAAGAACAAATCTATCGGAACTGAGCACACCCGCGAGCGATTAGGTAGAAAATAATCAGATAGTGGCAGCACAGAGGAACTTCACTGAGTCAGAAACTGACAAGCCACTGCTTCAAAATATATGCCGAATAAAGAACAAAGAGCAAGACACACTAATCCTGACTGAATTCATAATCGGAATGTTTGGATAGGTCGGAATACATATTTATCCCCGCTTTTAGAACAAAGCAACATATACGCTGCTTGCGCCGTTTGGACATAGCTTAATCAGCTCTAAAAGCGCTTTTGCATGTTCTCTGAAGCTGTGATGAAAGCTTCGTGTCGTCCACCTAGTCACCATCTACGATATCTCCAAAAACAGAGGTTTTCTAAGCCGCGCCGGCGTCATACACTTCCATTGTAAACAAGGAGACAACGGAGGCAGTTGAGGCAAGCAATGGACGCGTCACCACGTGATCAAACATGGCAGCGCCCACGGGATCACTGCGAAAAGGGTCAATATGTTCTTACCCTTCTGCCTGGGACCTCCAGGTGTGACAAGGCTAGTTCAAGGGCGCATTAGAGGTCCTGTAGCCCACCACCCGGAGTCCACAGGGATATGGGTCATTGCGCTAGGACCATTTCTGCACAATCACCAGGATCGGCTGGCATTTTCGCACACGCTGTACAAAAATGGACGGAAGCCTATTCATAAACAGCTTCGTTGTAAAACGAACCTGCATACTGAAGAACGAATATGTCAGGAGCCTGAACGTTCCACAGCAGTTGTTGCCAAATGATGCCTGGTAGCTGCTGGTCCTGGATTATATGCAGTCACCTTCACCGCCAACACACAGTCGACTTTGATGCGTCGCAAGATACGCCGCACAGATCGTCGTAGATGCTAACAGGCAATCCACAATGCATTAACTCGAGAACACGTGCCCAGAACTGCGCAGTCGCGGCAGTTTTGATGCAGCAGCGCAGTGAATTTCTTGTTGCAGCTACAGGCCACTGCGCACAGAGGAAAGATTATTTCAGAATCTTGAATGTTCCACAGCTGTCGTTGCCAAATAATATATTAGTGTTACATAAATATATGCATGTTGTAAAGACAAAGTGAACTTGGCCGCGGGCGCTCTCAAGGCTTGAATCATGGATTCCAGGTTGGACTTCAGCATCGCTACCCCAGATTGGTTGAAGACTTTTACAATGTCTCTTCCAGAAAGTACCGGGCCGGGGATGTCGACGATAGCTAAAGACCCGGCTACCGTCTGTGCATCACACGACGCAGTCAACGTACTTGACCCGCTACGGGGAGCTCTCCCAAAAAGCATGATAATCGAACAGTCGTGTTCGTTAACGGTGGCCAAGTGTGTCGATGCTGCCGAAACACCGCTGCGGAGACGACGCTAACTAGCGATCCGGTATGCACGAGCATGCGAAGTGGTACGCCATTCCAGACAATTTCCTTAAAACCGGGATTCACCATGTCTCTGTTACTATCTTGATGTGTCACGAAGGTATAAAGTGCTTCGTGGTCGATTGATCGACTGCGGTCATCGGTATCCGCCAACATGGCGTAGGTACCGCGTGGCTTACCTCGCGTTCCAGAACGGCCGGCACACCCGGGCGATATGTCCGCGCCGACCACACTTCCGACAATCGTTTGCTGATGAAAACACGCTTCTTCGGAATGTGTGTCACTTCCTCATCTCTGGAACTTTCGGAAACGCTGCTTGAATTCTTCCTTCTCGAAATGGCATTCTCGCATACTGGATCACTCCCTGTTCCGTGGTGTGCATGTTTCTGGCCTTTTCGCTTGCGTTCTGCGTCGAAATGACAAAAGTCTTCTGCCTCCGACAAAGTCAGATCACTTTTTGTGAGTAAATGCCGCTGAACATCTTCATCTGCAACTCCGCAAAGATTCGATCACGGAGCATGCGCTGCAGAGAGATCCCAAAATTGCACTGGTCGGCCTGACGCCGAATCTATGTGATGAAGTCTTGCACTGTTTCACCGGGTTTCTGCGTCCGCATAAAAAATGCGTAACTCGCGGCGATCTCATTGATTTGCGGCGCATAATAATCCTGTAAATATCCGATGGCTTCTTGATAGGTAAGGGTATTGACTTGCCTTGGGTGACATCGTCCCTGAATGACCCGTACTGCCGCGTCGGGCAACGAAGATATCAAGATGGCGCGTCGCTTCGTCTCTTCTGTTATCTCTTGCGCTTCCAGGTACGCCTCGAGTCAAATTTTGAAGGTCGTCCATGTATTCTCGATGCCATCCAACACGGGTGGTTTTCCGAGGCTCATTCTTCCTTGCGTTGTGAACCCGATGCGTCCGGCTTTTTCCTCGTTGCCACTGATACGTCGCGTCTGGCACAATAAATAACTGCATGGTGAAAGTAGAAAAATGGAGCGTTTATTGCTTGCTCTCAAGTGGTATATGTAGGAGGTTGATGACGTACGCATCACGTGCTCAGATTCCCGGATAACGGTCAGCCGATGCCTCTAGGCTGCCAGCCGCAGACACATCACCATCACCGGCAGCCTTGGAACTACCGGAGTTCCACGGATTTCCGAATGACCAAATTCTGTGGGTACAAGCAGCCAACGCGCTCGGGGAATGTCATGCCTGGCCAGACAACACGATATGGCTGGTTGCTGCAGGGTGATTTCGAAGGTGGTGCCAAGGCGTTGGACAACTATGAAGGCGAAGAGTACCGGTCCTGGCCAGATTGGAGTGCAGCTTTGGTGGCTGTTATTCGCGCTCTCGCGTCTGCCTGCAACGAACCCGAGCGGCACTGCTCCGCGGACGGACACCGCTTTGACGAGTCAGTCGTGTCCTGCAAGGCCTCCACAGAAAGGCCTGCTGGTTGCCCTGCCGCAGACGCCGGATTTCCGGGTGTCATCGCCGGCCCGACCATATAGGGTGGGAAGCGCGTTGTTACCATGGCTCCCTCATCGGGCCACGACCAAGTGGCGCATCACACGCCAAAACCATCGGCTCCACCACAACCCATAAACACGCAGCAGACCACCACTGCGGCTTCGACTTCGAAGCCTACGCCAGCCGAGCTGCTGTGGCGGCAACCCCGTGAAGCTCGGGATCTCCACCATCTCGCCGCTGCACCCGGCAAAGTTATAGTAGATGGGCTCGCAGCCTGCTCCATGGTAGACCGCGGATGCAAACCATTTTTTCCACCTCAGATCTCGGTCTCTGCGTCAGCGTCCGACACTGCACCATCACTTTTAGAGACCGTGACCACTTTCCGTCCACAGCAGTCGGTGAAGCGCTCCCGAATTCATCAATGCCGGAGCACATGGAGGCACCGGCGCCTTTAGTACTTGAGCAGCTAGCACTCCATGAACCCGATATCTCCACGGATTGCAGCAGGCAGAACCGTCCGGACCCGCAAGATGCTAGAATTTCAACACAGTCAATGGCTGAGTGCGTGGTTGTTGGCCCCGCGCTGAGTGAGGCCTCGCTGACAGAAAGAAGGTAAGTAACACGCCTGAGCTCATCATCATCGAAGACTTGCCTCCACGCGAAAGACGCGCACAAGGCCTCAAGACGCTCAAGAGACCATCGCAAGTTACCATCACAGGACAGCCTTCACTGCAGGATGCCTGTTGACCGAAGCCACCACCAAACCAGGGGAGCAGTAGCAGCACTTCAGTATCTTCTAGTATTCAGCACCAACCAGCCCCCGTGGTTCCAGCAGCACTGGCGGTGGCAATCCTTAAGTTCCAATTCCTGCTACCAGAGATCACGGTTTGGTGTTCAAGCAAGCGTCAGCGGCTATTAACCACAGCCACTCATTACCACGGTCGCCTATTTCCGAGAACGCCTCTGCTGCACGTGTCGGCGCTGTCGCTGTTAAGCGTAGCATCCACGCAGGTGTCAAGGTGCTCCCTTCAGAGTCAGTGCGGCGCCCAAGACAGTGGCCACCCCAACGAAGCGCCGCTTCAGAATGGCTCCGACTCTGCCCTCCAGTCATTCAGAGCATCCATGTCCGTGGAGAGCCTCTGAAACTCTTTCTGTGATAGTCCTCGAAAAGCTGAGAAGAAGTGGGGAAGACTGGTAGCAGTCACACCACTCACAGTAATCAACGGAGCATCCTTTAAGGGAATCTCCTCAAAATCGGCTGAAATTGACAACGCTGATCGGCGGGACAATCATCGGCGAGTCCTGCGACCAGCGCGCAACATCCAGTGCCGCCCGCCAGAGAAGCTTGTTGCGCGCTGGACGGCTCACAAATGACGACTTCAATATCTGGACAAGTTGCGTGGTTCCAAGCTCGCCGGAAACTTGCAGCTCGCAAGGCGGGCGCTCGGAGAGAAGACGACGAAAAAGAGCATAGAACAGCTGGCCCAGGAACAGGTGCTGTCTCCATCTCCAATATCTACAAAGATTCCACAGCTACCTTGGTTTTCCACAATAAAAATAGAAAGTTAGCTATCGAGAAAGGGATCAGGCAAATAGACATAATCTCTCCAATGCTATTCACTGCATGCTTAGAAGAAGTATTCCAGCTCTTAGACTGGGAAGGCTTAGGAGTGAAGATCAACGGCGAATATCTCAGCAACCTTCGGCTTGCAGATGTCATTGTCGTATTCAGCAACAATGGGGATGAATTACAAAAGAATGATTGAGGACCTCAACCGAGAAAAGTGTAAGAGTGAGATCGAAGATTAATATGCAGAAGGCGAAGATAACTGTTCAATAGTCTGACAAGGAAAACAAGAATTTAAGATAGCCAGTGAGCCTCTAGAGTATGTAAAGGAGTACGTTTATCTAGGTCATTTAGTCACAGATGACTCTGATTATGAGAAGTAAAATTACAGAAGAATAAAATCGGGTTGGAGTGCACGCGGCAGGCATTGCGAAATCCTGACTGCAAGTTTACCAGTGTCGCTGAAAAGAAAAGAGCAAAATAATTGTATTCTACCGGCGCAGAAAATTGGAGGTTAACCAAGAAGCTCGAGAACAAGGTAAGAACCACACAAAGATCAATCGAACGAAGAATGCTAGGCTTGACTTTAAGAGACATTCAGAGAGCGGTGCGGATCAGAGATCAAACGGGGATAGCAGATATTCTAATTGTCATTAAGAGAAAACAATTGGCGCGGTTTAGCTTTGGTTAACCCAGGTTGATAGCGAAAGCTTCACTGCCCTGGCTAGGGCCATTGTCGAGCTGTGGCCGAGGTGTGGTTTCGCTATTATATACAGACATACAGTGTTTATTCATCACTTTTTATGCCAGTGAAGACACTGCGGTGATAAGTAAAGCAGTGAGACTTGGTTGCAACTCGCAGCCGGGCCCAACTCTACTCGGGCAACGGCGGCAATGTCTCCTTTCAGGGCTCCGTAAAGGCCTAAATATAGTCCGACGTAGCGTGAACGCGCGCACACGTTATGTCAAGTTGGCGAGAACAACAGCGGCTATAGTTCGACCGATGGTTCGACGTACCGTGGCGCCGCCAACGTAACCGGACGCACGGCCAATGCGCTCCGACGCGCTCGGCGTCTGATGACGCTCGCCCGCGTGCCGATAACGTAGGACTATAAACGCGCCTGCTCTCTTGTGGTTTGACCTCTAGCTCTCAAGGTGAAAACTGTTGAGTCGCCGACGGCTACCCGAGGCAGCGTAATGAAGCTATCGCTTCAAAAATGGAACTGGGCAGGCCATATATTACATAGGGTGGACCATTAGAGTTACAGAATGGATACCAAGAGAAGGCAAGCACAGTCGAGGACAGCAGAAAACTAGATGGGGTGATGAAGTTAGCAAATTTGCAGGCGCAAGCTGGAATCAGCTAGCTCAAGACAGGGGTAATCGGAGATCACAGGGAGAGGCCTTCGTCCTGAAGTGGACATAGATAATAGGCTGATGATGATGATGATGATGAGGATGATGATGAAATATATGCATCTATGCATGTAGTTTGTAGTCGCTGGATGATGCGGTCATGCTCCGTAGCCATAAAATGTCTCCTGAGAACTGGTGTGCCATTACATTTATGAGGCTTGACGTTTCACGCTTTGTGCTAAAGGTCACAGGAACTGCCCTGTGCATCCTACGTCACCAGTCTCAAGTCGGTGGGAATTTGAAGTGAGAGGCGCCTGACGTAGGAGCCACACGTCAAATATTTGATGGAAAAGCACGACTCCTTTGCGAACATTTCCGCGTGCTTTGAGGTGCCGTGAGCGGATGCTCTGTTGAATCTCTACTGAGCTTGAGACTCCTGAGACTGCTTGTCCGATAGAGCCTCTCTCAAACGAGCCTAAAGATCTTCTGTGGTTCTCCAAGCAAGTTTGGCACTTTGCTGAAGCGCGTCAACAAAAGTCATTCTGACAATTGAGCAGGCGCATTTCACTTCAAGTTCTTCCATGCATGAGCTACTTTGCCCTCAAATTCAACGTATCAAAAAAGCACAGCATCGTCTATTTACAGCAGTGAAAGTGTTTTCGGAGGACATTCCCAGTGACTGTGTCGCGTATAAAGGAAAAGCTTAGAAAACACCATCATTATCATATTTAAAAAACTTTACACATTTCCCGCTCTGAGGCGACAGTATTGTGCCGCCTCTGGCTCGGGGTGGCATTTACAAAGGCCTACTCGTTCCGCATTGGAATGGGGGATACGCCCATGTGTGACTCTTGTGGAACCAGAGAAACAATTGAACATGTCTTATGTCTCTGTCCCCAGTTCGACGTCGAGCGTGAAGCTCTCCGGACAGCATTGAACCGGCTGGATTCTCGACCATTTTCGGAAATGAAGATCCGTGGACCATGGCCGTATGCGTCGATGGCACAGAAAGCCACGAAAGCCTTGTTGCACTACCTCAAGTCGACAGGTCTTGGCGACCGTCTGTAGACTTCATGCGAAGCTTCAGATGTGTGCGCAACTGTGCTATCTCTATTTCCTTTCTCTCTCTTTTCATCCCTATACCCCCTTTCCCCAGTGCAGGGTAGCAAACCGGACGTGCGTCTTGTTAACCTCCCTGCCTTTCCTCTCTTCTATTTCTCTCTCTCTCTCTCTCTCTCTCTTACACTTGAACCCAATTCATCATCCCTCGGAAGTCAGCGCCACATTTCTAAAGATAGTTCAGTGACATCTTATTTTTCTACAATGGGCATCTACATTCCATCTAGTAAACCAACAATTTCTGAGAGGCTCAGTGATTCGACATCGGCCCCGGCCATGAAGCTCGCTTCGCTGCCTGCTGCTTGCGCTGACGTTTCGCGCCAGCCCGCAAATCGATGGGTGATATTCACCCACTCTAAGGCGGTTATTTTCTCTTTCAAGTGGCCACAAGCAAAATATCATCCTTTTTGACACGTCAACTGTCTGTGCATAGATTAATTAATACATGCTGGGCCGCAATATTGTGCTCGAATGTTTGCCCCACGCACTGCGGCACAAGGTTGAAGCTTTCCGCGTCGCTGGAATAGCGGACGACGACTCATCAGCAATGGCGTCCGTGCCTTTCTCTCAACTAAAGGGGAGGGGGGGGGGGGGGGCATGACTCACGAGTGCCCCCACGTAGCGCTTCAAACTTGCACTCTTGTGTGAAGCGTAGCGACAGTACAGAATCAGAATTGCAGACCAAGAATGTGGTTTTCCCATGCAGAGCGACCTTTCAAGACGCGACTATACATGTCTACACCGTATTCGTTTAAATGTCGCCAACGCAAACAAGTTTTAGCCAAACTGCAATTGACGCGATCGCCCCTGGGCGCAATGACTTGCACGTTTTGTGCGTATGCAGCGCTTTGCGGCAGCAACAGCAGTCCACCAATGTGCTTTACATTTACGCAGCAGCTCTTCGAAGCTGCACCGCATTCTTGAAAAATGACACAGCACTGCTAGTGCATTGCGTGCCACAATGAACCTATAAGTCTACCTCTGAGACAGTGGCTTGAAACAGACGCTCCATGCAGTCGCCTGTTAACGTGCATGCTTGGGCTTGAGATTCGTGAATGTTGTGAGTGTGTTTATTTTGTATGAATAGGTGATTTTGTGGATGAATTAAAACCTCCAGAGGCACGAATCAGCAGCAGTAACTGAGCACTGCATAATGGCGCTGAAGACAAATCTTCGTCACTGCTTCTCTAAATGTCCCATAAATCGTAATATTGGGGTTCGTACTTCATGTGAACTGATGCATGGAATTGTCACTTAGCGCAGTGATATAATACAGGTGGCCCACCCTACGCAAAATTTTTGAGCCCAAAAGCTTCTTTGCACGAGTAAATTTCTCGAACAGTATAACATATGTAGGCACTTTTTATCCCGGCAACCTCTCAACCAATCTCTGGTGACACGATATGCGAGGCACACGACTGCCTTTCTCCGCAAGAGCCTTGTGAATTGAGAAAATATGCCTTTATAGGCTGTCAACTATTGTTTTTCGAATACTGGGCAAAATAATTTCTCGCGGCATCTTTCTAACGCTTATCTTGATCATAAGGCTGCAGGCAAACGTCATTTCTTTCGAAAGTCCTGCCTACAGCCCCATCGTCCCATTTCGCTAAGTCATTTACTCACCTTATTTACTGTCTCGCGCAACTCCCGGTGCCACTATTCCACCTTCTGGTTTACATCTTCTCAACATTTTCGGCGAACAGCATTCAATGGGCAGAGTGTTCATTAAATACCCATTGATATTTACACACGTTTAAATGTCAAGAGGATGTCAGCATTTTTCAAGTTGCCGCGTGCTTCAAGAAGCTTGTTTCTTTAATGTCAACTCCGTAAACACCTCGTCGGTCATCACAAATGAGTGAATCTGCACATCTGTACCTTCACGTTATACTTTGAACTCTGTGCTCTTTGTCAGCTGTCACATTCTCAACGCGTCTCGTCAGATCCGGCTCATAGATTCATTGATTTAATTTAACGTACGCAATCAAAACCGCATGACTCCGGAGTAAATGCGCAGTTCATACATACGTGGAACACTTGGTACACGAAGTTTGTTGCGTTCCGCCCTCATAGGAATGCAGCCACTTTGACCACTGGAATACAACCCGCGACCTCCTCTTCAGCAGCATGAGGACCACATCCAGTGAGTCACAACATCCTTCCGAACGCTTTGTGACGTGTAGCATTCGTGGCTGCTGAGTGCAGGGTCGCGGCTTCGATTTCAGAGTGGAATGACAAAGCATTCGTGTACAGTGCTTTGGGTACACAATAATGAATCCAAGGTGGTTCGCACCATGACGTCCCTCAATGGTCTACTGCGTAGCTTCGGGACAGTGAACCCCACAGTTTAACATTTACAACAGCAGGCAGCCCACGGTGTATCCCCTTTATCTCACTTAACAATTTATCCCAAGTTCCGCAATGACTTTGAATCGACATGCCCTAAAGTAACGTTCAAAGTAGCACACGCTCCCCGTCAGCTGCGTCGAAATGGCGGACTGCGCAAATCAGCACAATGAAGGTCTAGTATTAAACAACGCCACCTACCTTGCAGCGACCGAAACCGCACTTGGAAAAAATCTCGCCGAATTAAGGTTGCCTCCTCGCCGCCTTCATCACAAATTGTGAACTGAGTCAATGCGCAGCTAGAGCCGCGTTATTTATATGTGGTTCCGTAGTGGGGGCGTTCAGTAGACAGGTGGATGGACACAACGCCACAGATGCATCCGCGTGTTCTTGGAAAATATCACAGATGCTTTTGTGTGAACATTTACAGACGTGTTCTTCTGAAAGGGACACGTACTTTACAGAGAAGGTTAACTCGGATAAAATTATAATTCTTTCAAAGGTGTATATTAAGTTTCCTGGTAACAAATTAATTACCCGAAACCTTCTTTCACTTTTCCATCTTTTCGTGCTTAAAATGCCTCCTCTCACGGTAACAATGTCTATTTTTGATATTGTATAGACCAGAAATTTTATCGCCTGTAGGCGGCCGCTATGGTTTTGTTATGATGATGATGATGATGATGATAAGGGGACTGCGGAAACGGCGTGGGCGCGGCTGCGGGCCACACCGTGTTTGCGGTGGTTAGTCGCCTTTCGATGGCTGGTTCCGGAAGCGCTGCAGCCATCTTGTCGTCTTGGAATGCTGGTAATTGTGTCTTCTTTAATGCTATCACATTTCAGATCACAGAAATTTACCACGGAGATAATTTAGCGAGAGCACTCGTGCGGGAGCATCTGCTTCACAGGATTTGCAACGTCGTCCAGTTGGCCAAGCTTTTCTTTCTTGTGAAATCTGGGTAATTATACACGGTTTTTTTTTTTTTTTAGTGTGCTACGCGTCTAGAGGACATATAGTACACTGAACGTTTTTACAGCGAAGCTGTTAAGGGCTAGGTCCCCTGGATCTTATCCGCGTGTATAAAAAAGCTATCATCATCAGCATTTCGGCTCCATGTGCGTGGTGGTTTGTCTCAATGTGCGTGGCGGTTTCTCGCCATTTGTGCCTTAGCACAGGTGTCAAAACGGATGACTAACATCACTGATAGGTCACGACATCAATAACATCACATGCTCGTCCGTTATGCCACGATTAATGATAATAAAATCACGTGTGGCGCATACCCGCATTGGATATGCGGGTATGAGCCAGGGACAAGAAAAGAAGAAAGAAATCAGTGTGGCACATAGCCGCGTTGGATATGTGGGTATGAGCCGCCGAGAGCAGGAGCGGGAGAGATCTCAAAGGATCCTGACGCTGCCGTGCAGTGTGCCGTGGCTGTTAACGCTGTGGCGGACTTGGCGCAGCAACGCACTAATTGGCCATCGCACCGTACGAAAACAAGACGCCGGTGTCCTTGCTTTTACAGCGTAAGCTGTTATGGGCTCTTTCCAATAGCCGTTTCGGTTCGCGATGGTGTCCGCCGCCGCCGCTTCCGCCGACGGCGCCCGGCGATCGTAACCGCTATCGCTGGAAATGCGAAAAAAGTACCCGGTTCCCGCCGTGATCGAGCGAGCCAGATACTTTACCACTGAGCCACGCAAGCGCTTGCCATCGGGCACCGGAAAATGCGCTTTAAACGGAGCGCAGACGATGCGAGTCTCCGCCAGTATGGTGCCGCCATCTATTTAAGGCGCCTGCAAACGCAGAGTGCGCATGCGCAGACGACGAGATGCCAATCAGACGAGGCGCGCCATAAAAAAAAATGCGAACCCCAGCTTCTGTCTAGGGTGCCGGATGCCCAGCGGCGCTGGGCATCGAGGCACCCTACCTCCGTCAGTATGGAGGCGCCATCTAGTTAAGGTGCCTGCAAACGTCACAGGCTTGCGCCGCCAGGCATCATCGGGCTCAGCAGACTGCTCTGCAGAGAGCATTAGAAGCCGCAGCTCGCCGTCGACGCCGGGCTAGCAGTTCAGATCGTTCTCGTCAAAACGAGGCGAATAGACTTTGTCGCGAAGACCCTGGCTTGCGTGGTGCCGAAGTTGGAGCTACTCTTGAGCCGCTCCACCAGCTTACGCAATGACTGTGCTGCGTGTGCCGCGCAGGCCTGTGACTTTTTGACGAACATGCCGAAGACGCTCGATATAATGAATAATGATAATATATACATTCACTATAGCAATATTCACTACAGCAGGCCCACCACAGCCACAGCTTGGCTGCTTCCATCTTCACAGTAGTGGAAGGGCTCTGATTTTTTTTTAATTTTATTTTCATCCTTTTTTTTTCCATTCCGTACAGCGGGCCCTTTTTGACTACCGCGCTTTTGCTTTACCGTCTACTTCCAGCACTGTGTTCTTGCGTTTTCATCTGTGTTAATGCTAGTGTCTTATTCTTTCTGTGTCTCATTTTTTTTTCATTTTTTACAGCCAAGCTGTCTATGGCTACGGTTCTAGGCATATTTCGTGTCTGTCAACAGATTTGCGTGGGCAGAAACTCAGCTCCCGAATTTGATGCAAGATCGCTTCATTCTATGCAAAAGCTTATACGTCTCATGACTTCGATATGCATTTTCAGTAGAATAGTTATCAATAGGCGACACTTTCAAAATCAGTAGACTCTCAGGAAGATAATAAGGTTTTCTCAAAGATTTGCCGCTGTGCGATCCGCAGTGGGCCATTTGTGCGCTCGCACCGCCCTCTCTTTGTCGTCGTTCCAAGCGCTTGTGTGCCTAGTTTCCTTCCGCTCTCCGCGCGAGGTGATACCGTCTCGCGTGTCTACTTTCCGCCGGGTTGCGGTCCCGTCGATCATGTCTAGTTCCATCCGGCTCCCCGAGGTGGCGGTAGTCTTCGATGCGAATGTATGCCACCGATTAGGATCGCCGATCAAAATAAAAGTACGTGTGCGTATGTCTTTCTTCGGAAAGACCACCGTCGCAGATCAAGAGAAACAAAATCTGCTCGTACCTTTGATCTGAATTCTGTGTCGTCTCTATGTCATGTGCTAAACTGCTTCTCTGGTAATCCATTTTCACAGCAGTGGAATGGCCTGTCAGGACGAGCGTCATTTCCATGCCATGCGCTACCGCCATACATCGTGCTGCATTTTAACACGAAAGTGTTTTAAGCCGCGGTCCACCATCTACTTCCTGTAACGGATATAACGTCGGTGCGAACGCGTGAAATGGGCTCCCTTGACAGTGATGGCGCCGCCATCTAGAAGTGGTGAAGTGAGGTACAGCATTATGACTCTAACGAACGCTGACAGTGAGCATAGGCCACAATGGAGCCCCCTGTTTCGGTTGTGTTGAGGCACGGTTTCCTAAAAATCAAGGACCTAGAAAGCTTCTTCCCCCCATCCACACTTCGGAAAGGGGGGAAGCTCAGCAGACCGAAGTACGTGTACAATGTAAAAGAAGTTTCAGGTGTTATTTCGGCGCGCTGCAACTCGCAAGTACAGCGAGCATCGTACGAGATCGAGTTCGAGGCAAGCACTCCGACGTCCGTTCTCTAGCGCCTAAATGTGTTAAATTTGGGTACGTATACATACTGTCAAAGCGATGACGTACATATATGATCAATTCAGTTAGCTATGTAGCTTACGGTCAGTGGAAACAAAGCTCTCTTTATCAGGGGCGAATGGCCCTGGCGACCTTCGCCTTTTCAGTTGCGTTCTCGCTTCGTGTGCGTTCGAGCGTGTTATCGCGCATCTTCGGATGAACTCTTCACGGTTGTCTTCCGTTTGTAATTACTGCAAATGGTGATACGTGCGTGTCCGCTTTCGCGTGGTACAACCGAAGGCAAAGTAAACCTAAAGGTGGTCGCGAGCAATATTTTGGGATTTATTCGTTTGAACACATGTTAGCATTTGCTAGTAGTTGCACGCTCTAAACTGATGGCTATCTGGTTTCAAATCTCTCAAAGGGTGACCTTGTTACTCGATCGTTTATGGCTCACCGCGGCGCGATTACATCTGTACCCGGGCAGGCGCGTATATACACAAACGATGCTGCGTTTTTGCGTTTCCTTTTTTGGAGACCACAAAAGCTCTATCGCATCTTGTTGGCGATAAGACGAAGGCTTCTCACTTGTTTCGGTTTCCGGACGTGCACACAACCAGTTTTCAGTGCGCTTATCTTCTTATTCATGAATAAACATTGTGTATTTTCCAACACAAACGATTTTCTCGTCACTTTACGATCACTATAAAAAATTACGACCATTGTTTTTTGTTTTTTTTTTCAAAATAGGTTCTTGCGAAGAACTTCAATCAGCAATTAAAAACATCGACCCTGGGGGGTCGCACTTGGCAAAAAAATTCTACCCTCAAAGAGTTAAGCATTTTATCGTAATTTTTATCTCGTAGATATTTACAGAGAATAAATTCTCCATAGCCTTTTTCGGGCAGCAAAAAGAAAACGTTTTCCAAGGCAGCAAACAGTATGCGAACATAACGAAAGTAAGCTTCCTACAGTGCCTGCGCGCCGCATCTTTCTGTCTCGCGGGAGCTACAGCACCGCTCAGTACCCTTGAATTTTTAGCAGACGCTTAAAACAACACACGCGCACAAATACATGTAAATAAACACGACATGTTTTTCTACACACGTGCGTTACTTCGCAATTACTCATCCAGTGCTCCTACAGCAACTTTATTGCTCACATAAAAAAAAAACGCCGTCGAGAGGGCTCAGTGCATTGCGAAACGAGCTTGTTGTATCGGAAAAGCCGAAACTAGAAATGAGCTCGCGATACCACATTGCCCTAGAACACGATTTTGAATTCATAAAGGAACCAAAATGTGTGGTTAAACTGACCTGCCAAATCTCTCCGTTTACTTGCTGAGTCAAGCGGAGGCGGACGTCTGTAAACAGGTGGAAATATCGATGGCACATACGCAGGATGGTTCGCAACGTTGTTTTTTCTGTTGCCAACGAAGTGGCGGCTGCAGATTCTTGAGTTTTCGCTTGCTTGCCAAAGTCCCCCGTCAGGGCTACGCAACACAATTACAGCTAACAACATTATCATACTTTCCCATGTGAGCGGCTTTGTTGTGGAGAATGCGAGTAATTCGCTTACCCAACACGTTAGGCAGCCCGTATCTAGCGCTCTCGCCTTTTTCCTTCATACTACCGCGAGGGAAATCGGTAAAACTGAACGCTGTTATTCAGTCCTCCACGTTCATGACAATTTACAGCGCAACAGTACCGTCGATTGCGGCGTTTCTTCGTAGCGCACGGAGCTGACGCGGTTGCCGTATTGCTCGCCATCGTTCAGACGAGTGAGCCAAGAAGAACTTTATGGCTTTATGGCAGTTCAGTCGGCGCGTCCGACTAGCGGAGAAATTCGTAGCTCTCTTTCTGGGTGCTAAATGCGCAAAACAGTCGCAATATGAACCACAATTAGGTTAAATCGCTGTTTCGCACTCGCTAGCTGCTTAGGCAACTTAGCAAGGGAGTCGGACTTTGCACTACACAATTATTGCTTCTTCACACCGGCAGGTGGCGCTACGCGTCTTGCAGAACTCCAGAGTCTGACGTCTATAAACGCGCCTTAATGCTCTTTTGTGGTTTTAGCTCTAGCTCTCAAGGTGAAAACTGTTGAGTCACCGACGGCTACCCGAGGTAGCGTAATCAAGCTTTCGCTTCAAAAATGGAGCTGGGCAGGCCATGTAATGCATAGGATGGATAACCGGTGGACCATTAGAGTTACAGAATGAATGCAAAGAGCAGACAAGCGCAGTCGAGGACGGCAGAAAACTAGGTGGGGTGATGAAGTTAGCAAATTTGCAGGCGCAAGCTGGAATCAGCTAGCGCAAGACAGGGGTAATTGGAGATCGCAGGGAGAGGCCTTCGTCCTGCAGTGGACATAGATATATGCTGATGATGATTATGATGATGAAATATATGCATCTATGCATGTAGTTTGTATTCGCTGGATGTTGCGGTCATGCTCCGTAGCCATAAAATGTCTCCTGAGAAGTGGTGTGCCATTACATTTATGAGGCTTGACATTTCACGCTATGTGCGAAAGGTCGCAGGAACTCCCGTATCCTACGTCATAAGTCACAAGTCGGTGGGGAATTTGAAGTGAGAGGCGCCTGACGTAGAAGCCACACGTCAAATATTTGATGGAAAAGCACGACTCCTTTGCGAACATTTTCCGCGTGCTTTGCGGTGCCGTGAGCGGATGAAGAAGAAGAAGAATGTTTTATTGCACTAAAAAGATATACAAAAATTATTGTGACAGCATCTGGATCTATAGCCGATATGGCTAGTTAGTATCCATTACAAAAAGGTTGTATAAGTACAGAATGAATTAGCGAGTACAATGTTAACACGAAAACTACAGCATCAATGCGGCATGTATACAATATCAGCAGTAGGTTGCGAGTACAACATTAATATGGGGACTGGTAGCTCCCCGAAAGAAAAAGTCTCTTGAGCGACGGCGCAATATTTGGCAGACATTTTATCGAGCTAGGTATATTGTTCCAAATTTTTGCGCCAACAAAGTATATTGTTCGACGGCCGTAAACATTGTGGTCTACCGGCAGATTAAGATTTTTTTTTGTTCCGCCTGTCGAGTGTTACACCTGGGTTTTACTAAAATTGATGAATGATAGGGTATGTTCTCGTAAATTATTTTGTGTACTAATGTAGCACTTTTATATTGCCTAACGACATTAAATGGCATTATGTTGAGGTTTATGAAAAGCTCTGTTGATGGTGCGTTCTTGGGCGCTGATGCGATGGTTCGCACAGCTCTTTTTTGCAGGATGCTAACCACCGAACAATACGAAGCATAAGTGTAGCCCCATGATTCTATGCAGTATGTTAGGTGAGAGCGAAATACGTTAAAATATAATATACGGAGTGTCTGTAAATTGAAATATTTTCGAGCCTTAAATAACGTGAAGCATCCAAAGCTTAGTTTTTTGCAAAGATGATCAATATGAGTTGCCCAATGGAATGATGAGTCCACAGTCACGCCAAGGTAAGTATGTGCGTTTAGCTTCTCAATAGCATTTCCTCCAATGTACAGCCCAGATATTTCAGGTACCACTTTTCGCTTAGAGGCGAAAACAACATACTTAGTTTTCTTGTATTTAGCAGTAATTTGTTTCGTTTAAACTATTGAGAAGTTACTTCTAGTTCATTATTAGCGAGTAATTCTGCTTCCTGAAGAGAGCGGTTTGCTAGAAGTAAGGTAGTGTCATCTGCATACAGTGCTCTGTATGCAGATGCTCTGTTGCTCTGTTGAATCTCTACTGAGCTTGAGACTCCTGAGACTGCTTGTCCGATAGAGCCTCTCTCAAACGAGCCTGAAAATCTTAAGGGGTTCTCAAAGCAAAAAAAAATATGAATTTGTTTGATACATTGCAGAACCAAGTTAACGAAAGTCATTCTGACATTGAGCAGGCGCATTTCACTTCAAATTCTTCCATGCATGAGCTACTTTGCCCTCAAATTCAACGTATCAAAAAAGCACAGCATCGTCTATTTACAGCAGTGAAAGAGTTTTCGGAGGACATTCCCAGTGACTGTGTCGCGTATAAAGGAAAAGCTTAGAAAACACCCTCATTATCATATTTAAAAAACTTTACACTTGAACACAATTCTTCATCCCTCAGAAGTCAGCGCCACATTTCTAAAGATGGTTCAGTGACATCTTATTTTTCTACAATGGGCATCTACATTCCATCTAGTAAACCAACAATTTCGGAGAGGCTCATTGATTCGACATCGGCCCCGGCCACGAAGCTCGCTTCGCTGCCTGCTGCTTGCGCTGACGTTTCGCGCCAGCCCGCAAATCGATGGGTGATAATTCACCCACTCTAAGGCGGTTACTTTCTCTTTCAAGTGGCCACAAGCAAAATATCATCCTTCTTGAGACGTCCAGTGTCTGTGCATAGATTAATTAATACAGGCTGGACCGCAATATTGTGCTCGAATGTTTGCCCCACGCACTGCGCCACAAGGTTGAAGCTTTCCGCGTCGCTGGAATAGCGGACGACGACTCATCAGCAATGGCGTCCGTGCCTTTCTCTCAAAGAAAGGGGGAGGGGGGGGCATGACTCACGAGTGCCCCCACGTAGCGCTTCAACCTTGCACGCTTGTGTGAAGCGTATAGCGACAGTACAGAATCATTAGAATTGCAGACCAAGAATGTGGTTTTCCCACGCAGAGCGACCTTTCAAGACGTGACTATACATGTCTACACCGTATTCGTTTAAATGTCGCCTATGCAAACAAATTTTAGCACAAACTGCACTTGACGTGATCGCCCCTGGGCGCAATCACTTGCCCGTTTTGTGCGTATGCAGCGCTTTGCGGCCGCAACAGCCGTCCACCAATGTGCTTTATATTTACGCGGCAGCAATTCGAAGCTGCACCACATTCTTGAAAAATGAAACAGCACTGCTAGTGCATTGCGTGCCACAATGAATCTATAAGTCTACCTCCCAGACAGTGGCTTGAAACAGACGCTCCATGCAGTCGCCTGTTAACGTGCCTGCTTGTGCTTGGTATTCATGCACGTTGTGAGTGTGTTTACTCTGTATGAATAGGTGATTTTGTGGATGAATTAAAACCTCCAGAGGCACGAATCAGCAGCAGTAACTGAGCACTGCATAGTGGCGCTGAAGACAAATCTTCAGCACTGCTTCTCTAAATGTCCCATAAATCGTATTATTGGGGTTCGTACTTCATGTCAACTGATGCCTGGAATTGTCACTTCTTAGCGCAGTGATATAATAGGGGTGGCGCACCCTACGCAAAATTTTTATGAGCCGAGAAGCTTCTTTGCACGAGTAAATTACTCTAACAGTATAACATGTAATTACTTTTTATCCCGGCAACATTCTTTCTCAACCAATCTCTGGTGACACGATATGAGAAACACACGACTGCCTTTCTCCGGAGGCACTTTGTGAATTGAGAAAATATGCCTTTATCGGCTGTCATCTATTATTTTTCGAATACTGGGTGGAATAATTTCTCGAGGCATCTTTCTAACTGTTATCTTGATCAGAAGTCTACAGGCAAACGTCATTTCTCTCGAAAGCCCAGCGTACAGCCCTATCGTCCCATTTTGCTGAGTCCTATACTCACCTTATTTGCTGTCTCGCGCAACTCCTTGTGCCACTATACAACCTGTCAATCCGATTTACAGATTATCAATGATTTCAGCAACCGCATTCAATGCGTAGATTCTTCCTTAAATATCCATTGATATTTACACACATTTAAATGTCAAGAGGATGTCAGCATTTTTGAAGTTGCCGCGTGCTTCAAGAAGCTTGTTTGTTTAATGTCAACTCAACAAATACCTCGGCGGTCAGCACAAAATGAGTGAATCAGTACATCTGTACGTTTACGTTATACTTTGAACTCTGCGCTCTTTGCTAGCTGTCACATTCTCAACGCGTCTCGTTGTGATGCAGGTTCTTCTTTAATGGTTCATACGGTTCTCTGAGGTGGAGCCTCCGATAACCCAATTGAGGGCAAAGCAGTTTGTTGTACAACGCACAAAAACTTTTAATAAAACGAAAAGGATAAACCCATAAAACAAAGACTCAAAGAAATATCACAGCAAAAAACACACTCAGAGCTAGCATGGTATCAATAGCACGCAAGTTCAGGCTGACCACGTGTGTGAGGGCGCGTAATAGTTCGCAGGGGATGAGAGGCGGCGAAACGACTAAAAGACGTTGCCTTCGTCTCACCACAATGTCGATGGGATCGGCGATTGAACGGGAGACCAGCATGCGTTAGCTCCGGTTTGAAGAGGGAAGGCAGGCGGCTTGGCTGCACGGGCAGATGGCGGCGGCGTTCTGGCCAGGCAGCTGGGCGTAGAACTCGGGCCCGTAGCCCGACTGCTCTCGTTCTGCCCACGGGCGCAGAAGCTCGCCGGCCTCGGGCAGCAGTTCACAATCGGGTAGAGTGGCGACGCCCAGGAACGGGTTTCCAGGAGGCCCCGGTCGGGTGAAGGCCTGGTGGCTCGGGTCAGGAACCCAACGGCCCGTCTTCAACTCCCGCTCTGGTGGCCGACCTTCTCCTGGCGTCACTTCCTGGAACTCTCCCTCTCCTCTGCCAGCGCGCCCCGCATTTCTGCCACTCGGCCGATTCGTCTTTTGCTCATTGGCCGCTCAAAGTGTGGTGGTTTATTCTGATTGGATGTCATTTTCTTTTACTTTCTCTAGCGCAACGTGTTCACGTGCCGGACGCTCTTCAACGTTGTCGTCTTCCATCTTGCACGGAATTCGCCTCCGCGCGCGCTCCTTGTCCCGTCTGTTTCTTGTTTATCTTCATTCACCGCACCGTGTCGCGCACTCCACACACGTAACACACTCATGAGATCCGGCTCATAGGATTCATTGGTTTGATTTGACATACGCAAGCAAAACCGCATGACTCCGGAGTACATGCGCAGTCCATACATACATGGAACACTTGGTACACAAGGTTTGTTGCATTCCTCCCTCATAGGACTGCAGCCACTTTGACCGCTGAAATACAACCTGCGACTTCCTCTTCAGCAGCATGAGGACCACAGCGAGTGAGCCAAAACATCGTTCCGAACACTTTGTAACGTGTAGCATTCATGGCTGCTGAATTCAAGGTCGCGGCTTCGATTTCAGAGTGGAAGAACAGTGGTTGCACGATAATGAATCCAAGGTGGTTCGCACTACGACGTCCCTCAATGGTCAACTGCTAAGCTTAGGGACGGTGAACCCCACAATTTCTCATTTAAAACCGCAGGCAGCACACGGTGTAACCCGTTTCTCTCACTTAACAATTTATTGCAAGTTCAGCAATGCATTTGAAGGGACATGCCCGAAAGTTAAGTTCAAAGTTACGTTCAGCACCGAAATGGCGGACTGTAAAAACCGCACACGCAATAAAGGTGTAGTAATTATCCATGCCGCCTATCTTGCAGTGACCCGAACAGCAGTTGAAAAAGATCACTCCAAATTAAGGTTGCCTCCTTGCCGCCTTCATCACAAATTCAGCAATCAGTTCGTGCACAGCTGGAGTGGCGTTATATATAGAGTTCCGTAGTGAAAACTTTTAGTAGACAGATGGATGGACAGAATGCCACATAGGCATCCGCTTGTTCTTGGAAAGCTTCACAGGTGTTTTTATCTGAATATTTACAGACGTGTTCTTCTGAAAGGGACACGTACTTCACAGAGAACGTTAACTCGGATAAAAATTATAATTCTCTCAAAGCTATATTTTAATTTCCTGGTAACAAGTTAATTACCAGAAAAGGAACTATAGACCAAAATTATATTATTTGTTGGCTTAGTGCCAAAACAACAACTCCGGTACGTCAGTATAACGCTAGGCGTTCTGATGTATTTTCTGTTATTTGAGCTGTTTTGACGCAGTAAAATATAAGTACACTCTTCCAACATTTTAGGAAACAATGCAGTGCATCGTAACTAATAAAATATATCTAAGCCCGAGCAGACGCACTCAAGATCTGGTATGACGTCACAGTGAGCTGGTGCGGGAACTTCTAGGCGAAGTCCACCAACCTTCTTTAACTTTTCCATCTTGTCTGGCTTAAAATGCCTCCTCTCACGGTAACAATGTCTATTTTTGATATTGTATAGACCAGAAATTGCAGCGCCTATAGGCGGCTGCTATGTTTTGTTATCGTGATGATGATGGTGAGAGGACTGCGGGCCACACCATGTTTGCGGTGGTTAGTCGCCTTTCGATGGGTAATTCCGAAAGTGCTGCAGCCAGCTTGTTGTCTCAATACTGATAACTGTGCCTTCTTTATTCCTATCACGTTTCAGATCACAGAAGTTTACGACGGAGGTAATTTAGTGAGAGCACCCTGACGGTACCGTCTGCCTCACAGCAGTTCAAACGTGGTCCAATTGGCCGAGATTTTCTTTCTTGCAAAATCTGTGTAATTATACGCGTTCTTTTGTAGGCTTTAGGCACTGTCTTGCAACAGACTAGAGGACAAGTAGTGCACCGAAGGTTTTTTTACAGCGAAGCTGTCGTTGACGAGGGTTCTATGCATTTTTCGTATGCCTTTCCCCTCTGTTCTCTCTCTCGTATGCGTCAACAGATCTGCGTGTGCAAGAACTAAGCACCCGAATTTGATGCAAGATCGCTTCATTCTGTCCAAAAGCTTGTACGTCTCATTACTTGGATATGCGTTTTCAGTAGATCAGTAGGTAACATTCACAAATACAGTAGACTCCAAGGTAGGTAATACGCGTTCCTCAAAGATTTGCCGCTGTGCGACCGGCGTCGGCCATCTGTACGCTCACACCTCGCTGTTTGTCGTCGTTCCAAGCACTTGCGTGCCTATAGTTTCCTACCGCTCTCCCGGCGTGGCGACACCCTCGCGCCTCTCTACTTTCCGCCGGGTGGCGGTCGCGTCACGAATGTCTAGTTTCCTCCAGCTCCCCGAGGTGGCGGTAGTCTTCCACGCGAATGTATGCCGCCGATCAAGACCGGCAATCTAAATAAAAGTGCGTGTGTTTGCGTCTTTCTTCTGCATGACTGCCGTTGGAGATCAACAGAAATGAAATTTGCTCATACCTTTGATCTGAATTAGTGTGTCGTCTCTATGTCACGTGCTAAACTACTTCGCTGGTAATCCATCTTCACGGCAGTGGAATGGCACGTGATTTTTTTAGGACGAGCGTCATACCTGTGCCGTGTGCATGGATTATGCCAAGATATCCATTCATCAACAACCCTACGACAGTATCCACTTCCAGAATCACTGGTATTCAAAGCGTAACCATTGACATGTCAGCGGTCGAGATAAGCAAGAGACGCTTAGAATATTGGAGAGGAAAAAAGCAGCCAAGAGATCGATAAAGCCGGGGTCGTTACAAGCATTGGTAACCGTAGAATACAGAGATAGAGCTTTTAATAACCAGGGAAAAGATTAAGTAGAGATGGGCAAAATGCTAGACTGCGATAGATGTAGTAAAACATCATACGCTAAAACAGGCCAGATGACAATCTCTTTTCATTTCTGTGGACCTCTGCCGCAGCCCCGAACGTTGGTAGGGTGCCGGGGTTCGCCGGTGATTGGACCTGCGCCTTGTTGAGTGCAGATCGTTGTGCATGTCGGATCGCGAAATTACTGGATTCTGCGGGCACATTCGTCCTGAAGCATGTAGCATAACCATACTATATATAATAGTGGTGACAGAGCGTGATAGCGCTGTTTATATGTGGCCATAAAGTACGCTGAACCTCTGCCGGCGCGGCGCTGGAGTCATTGTTGCGAATCCGCATGACCGTTCTTTCAATTCTTTTTGCACATTCTTTAGACATTCTGCATAAATAAGAAGTTTTCGACCGTGCAGCCTTCCGCGTCGGATTTAGCAAAGCCGTGCGCTTGTTTACATCGACATCTACAGCCACAGATCGTTGTTAGCGTCAAACATTAGGAAAAGGTGCATCGCTGATATGAAAAAAAAAGTCGAAACGTCGAATAAAACACACATACCTGCTCATATGAGCCGCGTTATTCCACCGTGAGACGAGTCAGTGTGAGCGCCTGAGCTACTCAACGGCGACTGTGATCCAGTTACAAATATCGGGCTGTTAATTTATTACTGATTCTCGCTTTTATTTAACTTCATCATACTTAGTTTGCGCGTGTCGTAAAGCATTATTAGAGAAAAATGTGCTCACATAAGCGCTCATTTAAAGGCCGTGTTGTTCTCCCGCAAAAACGCGGATGCCATATCGCTGACACCGTTGGTATACAACTGAGCAAGGCGGCTGTTTATGCGGCTGTGCCGAATGTACCGTACGTCTCTTGTTTCGCGTTTGACGCAGAGATAAACAGTATATCTCAGGAATCAAGAAATGCGTGAGCATACCAACCCGTACAAACAGACCCATCTACGTTGCGAATACGAGCGGCAGCCTACGGGAACTGTGACCTACAGATGTTGGCACAGCCGTTGGGCACAGCGCTGTGTCGCCGCTTGCAGATTATTGTGTACGCGCCGTGCGAAGCGAAGAGTAGTTTATTTCAAATTGCTAAGGCAAGAACTGAACTATAAAAGCAGTTTCCTTCATTCTAACTTGCTTACTTTTCAGTACAGGTCCGCCAGTAGCGGGTGCACGAACTCGACGGAGCCAGGCCTAAGCTTCGCTGAAATCAACATTGGCTCAAACTTCATGTGCCCGGCTTGAGAGGGTCGAAGCCTTGCGCATTTCAACTTCGTAGGCATGTTTTGACTCACTTTGAGCGCGATTATTTATATATACCAACGAAGGCGTTGCGGCTATCGCGTTATCGGTTCGACGGCCTGATTTTCTCGGTGCCGTCGACAAGAAAGCCCGTCGCAGCACCAAAGCCAGTCTTACGCTACGCACACTTTCAGTACTGCACTGACGTCGAGCTACCAGTGGAGTTTCAACGCGGTACACGGCACGAGTTGTCAGTAGCGCGCGTGCGAGCGCTTTTTTTTTTTTTTTTTCGGGGGACGTTTCCCCCAGATGGGGCCGCACGGCCGCGCGCGCGACCCTCCCAAAACGTTTCGCGACTAATCCGCCAGGGCAGGGCGCATGCGCCGTCGGGCCGTGAGAAAGGCGGATTCATCGCTGCCCCATTTCGAAAGGAACAGAAATCACCATCACCATCATCATCATGGGTATTGCATGGTGACGTAGGGTGGGCCTCTTATGAAGTCAGAGGTTCACTGAACAGAGTTCAGACGAAATACTGAATAACACGGATCATAAAACATAGCCTACTAGAGTGTATAAATATCTGTTCCTTGAAAGCGAGGACACGGAGCGGAGAAACACTGCACAGAAGTTGTCAGCCAAGTAGAGGGCAGTTCGAAGCACAAGCAGCCAACCGCAGTCATTAACGAAGTCAGCGAAAGACAGGGACGCTAAACTGGATGCAAGGGACTCGATTGAAAAAAAGATAAGGCCAGTCAAATTTCACAAAGACTACTCAGGAAAACAAATTTAACGGATAACACAAAGTTTAGCGCTTGGCATATTTTGAGGCACAATTGGCTGCCTGAGGAAAAAAATGTAGGTGCATTCACGCTGTGAAGGTGGCTTTTAACGAAGCCGTTGAGATTCACCAAAGGAATTATTAAAGAAAAGAATGTGCGGTAAAATGCAGTGTAGAAACGTTCTTGGCTGAGGTCCGCACACCTCGAAAGCAGACACGGCTTGTCCGGGGAATGCACGAACCGTAGCGACCGTCCCCGTTCCAGAAGCGCTAAGGCTCGAAGCATAGCAACGTTAACTACAAAGTATTATGGGAAGAAAGCTGGAAATGAAAGGGGATGGAGTCATAATAGCCGCAATCAACTTTCTCTTAGTAACTACTACCTAATGTTCTGCATGCACACGCGCACTTGCGTGTGTGTATTTCTGAATATCCGCCTACGCACTGCAACTTCTAGGAACTCCTTCAAAATTATTTCTTACGGGAAGCGTGCGCCGCCGATCGGAAGCACAAGTTACGCATACCACGGTCCAAGATTTTTCCAATATTAAAGTACACGTTCATAATGAAGAGTTTATGGATTATCGAGGACACTTCCCATACACTGTATTTATTCTAATACAGGAAACACCGAATGTATTTTTGAGCTTTCATCGAGCGTGTGTTATTCGTAAAAAGTAGCACCCCGTGGTGATGTGGTGCTGGGCAAGTGAATTGTCCTAAGCGCACCTGCAGGACGTACTCTGTAGTTGCCAATACGAGTAGCCACAAAAACTACAAAAGAAAACTGTCTACACGACTAGAGCCGTCAGGCTGTTGAGAAAGCAGTACACTACCTTCATATTCGAGAGATAAACAAAGACATAGCTCTCATGAGAACTGACAGCATGGGAACAAAACATATGCAATGAGCTGTCACACATTACAAGTAATATTAAACATGAGTAATGTGAAATTCCATTTCTAAAGCGACTTACAGCTGTTCATCAATACGCCATTGTATATGCAGCATCGTTATATTGTGCTTAATCTTTGACAAATTTTATCGAAAATACGAGACGTACTAACAGTGCCGGGTGCTAGCATTAAAGATAAGAGTTAAAAATAGCATATTGCCAACATAAAACTGTTTATTACATGCCCGAATCAGTACTCAGCCAGAAAAGTTTAGTCCGGCGGAAGCACCAAGGTCATTTTTATTAAAGCGCTACCAATTGAAAAGTACCGTTGACGTCGAAGCCAGATAATATATTCTACATGTGCAACGCACCGCACAAACGAAACAACTTAATCTGCGAACCCCGTGAATGGAAAGGCGTGAAAGCAACAGACACAACTGCGCCGGCGTGTGCGCTTGAGAGCTTTGGTTTCAAGGCAAAACATTACACGTAGACTCAAACACAAAAAAAAATACTTGTGAGATATCCGACCGGAGTTTTGCGTCAACGCCCGCAACACACATGCACGCACGCGCCATCGCCGCTTACCAACGACAAACACAGACGGCTTTTTTTTTTTTTTTTCGAGACTGCTACACAAACAGTCTTGCAATTCCGAGACATTTGAAGCTTCACTTGTTAATGATGGTAACATCGTCTAGCAGACATTTTACAGAAGTTATAAAGAAGTAACGAAACTGTAAAAGCGTTTTATGAAGCGGAATGGTTGTGCAGAGCATGAACTCGTTTCATGATGTCCACTAAGAAAAGACAACAGCGTTGGCCACCGTTGTTCCCTTGGTGGTTATCATCCAACTACCACTTGGTGTTCGCGTGACACGACGTAGTAATCACACCAGGAGATCAAGGAAGGCACATCAATGCAGGTCTATACGGTGGACTTTCAAATGACTACGCAACCTCCGGCGCGTTATGAAAAATAAAAAATACAAAACACAAATGACACAAAAAAGAGCCGGAAATAAAGCAGTACACAGTTTCAAATGGTCCAAAAAAAGGACCTTTTAGAACTGAAGCGCCTATATCGTAAGACGTCGAAAGCAAATCGAAAGTTCTCCAAAACTCCCCAACATATACATTGCTAATGTTCCTATCATACACCTCTCCATCAGAATCCCGATCACATATATATTCTAAAAATGGAAACGCCATAATTAAATGTAAGAATACACGGACACTCAAATAGTTCACATGTGTCCTCATCGCACACCACCTCGTACGCATACCTGAAATCAAACGAAAAAAGAACATTTCTTCACTGGGTTCATTCTGGATCCTTTCGGACAATCGTAAACCCTGGCGAAATGCTGAGAATTCTGTACCAGCTTGTTGCAGTCGGCGGCCATAGGGCTCGAGTGGCCGGGTGCTCCGCACGTCATGTAGCAGATCGTTAAGAAGAAAACTTTCCCTTCTGGCAGATCTGGGCTCAGTGCAAGATGTTCTCCCTCGCCCCCAAGAGTTGTTTCTTCGAAGGCGGACATGGCGATTTCGAGTGCGGGTATTTCCGGAAATACGCTCCTTGACCCGGATTCATTGAGGCAGCGGACTTTTTCTTCATAGGCGGGGCGACTGGAATGCGACAAAATGGAGTCGACAATTGATTCGGCGGCCTTCCATTGGAGCCCTTCTTCGTCGATTGACCTGACCAGCTGCATGGCCATGAGGAAACCGAGGCCGCCGTAGAACATGGCGGCCGTTCCGTTCCTGTAGTAAGCCGGAGCGGCAGCGACACCAGTGGCCACATTAACGCTGTTGAAAACGTAGTCGTAGTCAATGTACAACGGGAAGTTGTTGCCGAGCAGGCGTGACGCATCGTTGTAGTCCGTAGTCTCGTTCACCTTGCCCATGATCCTGCGCGTCTTAATCCAAAACTCAACGATCGATGTTTCATTTTCGGAGACGTCTGCGTATATCTTCTCCAAGGCATCTTCAGCCAGAAGCGACTGCGGTGGCCACATCCATTTGTTAACCAGTGCCAGCTTGTGGGCCAAGCGCACTTTGTTTTCTTCGGCCAGCCAGGTGGAGCTGTTCACTTTCCTTAGAGCCGCGGAGACGAGACCGTCGAAGAGCGCATCGATGTGATCGCACTGTTCATCAGTGAAGCTCGCAGCGACAGCAAGAGAGAGCACGAGGACCTTGAACGAGGCCTCCACGTGGTGGGCACAGAACGCAGGACGGTAGGTCTCCGCCCTCGACTTGCTTCCGTAGCGAATCGTCAAGAGGCTGAGGTCGCCGAGCGGAGCGTACAGCTGCATAAACTGCCACGTGAGGAGAAATTTCAACTTCGTGTCCCCATACGTGGCCACGAGTCTGGCTAGAATCTCGAAAAAGCGAAGGTCGCTTAGAATGACTTCGTCTTGTCGCGTCAGCTGCGGCTGCAGCGTAAGGGCTTTCTGAAAGTTACGCCACAAGCCGCCTTCGTTGGGCATCATCGCGTCGAATTCACCGAAGCTGAGCAGAGCAGGTTTCTTCTGGTCGCGCACCGAGCTCAACTGGCCGATCACGTCTCCCTCCATTGCGCGAATAGCATTGATTTCGTCATCAGTCCAGGCCAAGGCAGCGTCATGTGGAAGGTAAGCCGCTAGGAACGACTTCATGTACTGGATGTAAGCGCCTGCCACGACGCGGTGTTGTGTCAGGATTATGGGAAGGTAGGCGCCGGGCCTGACCGCAACACGCCGCCTCCCGCTCGATGATCGATGGCCATCAAGTATGGTGACGGCGAGCCATAAGGGTGCCTGCCACTTGTAGGCAAGCAGTACAGCCAAGCTTACTGCCGAAACGTCTTCATTCGAAATGTTCCATTTGGTGAGCTGATTGCGCACAAATTTGTACATCAACGGAGCACCGTTGGTCGACGATGAACCGGCCAAACACATTTCGTACATCGCCAGCGGCTTTTTGCCTACGGGGAGTTTGAGCGAGCCACGCCGCAAAGTGCCGCCGAAGTGCCGGTACCAGGAGTAGCGCAGGTTGTCCATGACCGTGGTGACTTTCTCGCGAAACTGCGTCTGCTTCATGGCCCAGCTCGAGCAGACGAAAGCCGAGAAGTCGTGGCACGGGTCGACGCTCAGGTTGAGGCTGGCCTTGAGGAGACTCGCGTGCACGAAGCAGTCGTGTGTGTCGCAGATCTTGTCGTCGGTGTAGTTCTTCTGGCGTGGCAGAATCACGGCGAAAAGAGAATGAGCGCGATGAAGGTTCCGCAGAGCAAGGCCAAACCGATTGCTGCCCAGCCGCCAATCATGCTCGACTTGGCCTTGACTGGTTGCGGGCTCCTATTCTGCAGGGAGAAGGGCCAGGCAGAGTCAGGTGTAAAAAAATACATTCCGTTATTTGCAAAGCGATAACTCCACCAGACGTTTGTAGCTTCGTGCGAGCATGCAAGCGTGTCATATTATAAATTTAACATAACTGATAGTGCGCGGCCATAGGCACCACTACCACCATCGCAGTAAACGCTTTCGGGGAAAGGGATGCGAGAGAAAATATTGCGCGATTTTGACGCCTTGCCGGAATCGGTTGAAGCGAATCTTTCGTTGGTGTTCTCGCAAAACTCGCTGTTACAAGTAAAACGCACACTACGAAGTTGGACACAATTTTACCAGGCAAAGCTTCGCTCGAACTAAACTTGCAGTGCTCAAACATTTGAATCCTGTACAGGATGACGAAGGAATGAGGACGACGGTACGAATACGATGGCGTGAAAACGACCGGATGACGACGAGGCAATGACAACAATCAAAATGGCATGACGAAGCTGCAGTGTCGATGACTGTGGAGGCAGGGCGAACACTGTACGACGACTACGTAATGACGACGATGGAATTTCGACGGCATTATTACGACGGCGTGCCGATGACGGAATGATGACGACTGCACAATTACGGTGGCCTGATGATGATGGCATGATGACGTAGAAATGACAACGCAATGAATGCGGCTGAGTGAAGACGATGCAACGGTGACGACGGCGTGAGAACAAAGAAAGGATCACAATGGAATGAAGGCGATGAAGTGATGGCGTGTTTTTGTTGAAGCCCATGTCCTTATTTACCTGCATGATGTTGTATCCTCAGTTTCGCTTTCAATGTGTCTGATCCCAAGCGCCACCTCGCGCTCAATGTTGTATGATCTTTTGGTCAAGTCTGTTGGCGCAGTGTACCGCGCCGTGTTCCTCCTCCTCTGTGCTGATTGAACAAAGCACTCAGTCGTTGGTTGGTCACCGAAAAAAAGTTAAGCCGAACAAAGATAACTCACAGTTCTGAAAACCTGAAAACTTTTGCTTTAAAGATGCCTGCAATAATGTATACGTACCTGAGTTCTTAAAACAAATACTGACTTCTATTTTTTCTATTGTACGATGGTGCTCACAATACACAACTCGTCTCGGAGATGTGAGCGATATTTTCCTTCTGCATGAGGATGCGTCCAGTCCACCAAACAGGTTGAGTGGTGCGATGTTTAAGCGTGATGAGTAGCCGCAAGTCTTTTTCAGGTCATAAAACAGACTGCATGTAGAGTGCGGCATTGCCACTGCATTTATTTATCATTTGTCCATCCCCCTTAAACTTTAAATGATACGGGTTCATAACTTATTTCAATTCTTTAAACCGTAGTACAACTGACATTATTTATTGTATAACTGTATACATTTTATGCATTGTCCTGTATAAGACATTTACGTTGTCTTTAAGTACTCTTGCTTTACTTAAACGTGGAGAGATAGTTCACTTTCGTTTAAAGGTCCCGTCACCAGGTCCGCCCATTTCGAACCGACAAGCGCAGTTCATACAATGTGCGCTAACGATCACGCTTGCAAAGTATCAAACCGCTACGCGCCGCGGAAGGAGAGTAAACTTCAAACCAAACGCCGGCGCTGCTCTTCCGCCCAGAGAGTCGACGTCTATCGTATAAGTACCTACGTACATGCTGTGACGTCGCTCATAGTGACACGTGACTAAGAATTGAATATTCAAGTCAACATCAATTATTTGCTTGATCTGTTGCTTGCGGTAGAACGCTACCTAGAGGGCACGTAACAACTTCCACTCTATAACCAAAATGTGCTATGTGGCCAGGTCACGGGCCCTTTATGGGAGGGGTGATGGTGTACCCTCAGTTTCGCTTTCAAAGTGTTATCACTAGCGCCACCCCACGCTCAATGTTGTATGACATTTCGGTCAAGCCTGTTGGCGCAGTGTAACGCGCCATGTTCCCCCTCCTCTCTGCTGGTTGAATAAGCACTCAGTCATTGGTTGGTCCTCGAGCAACGAAGTCGTCGTTCTATCTGCGGCGCTACTCGCCCCGGCCGTTAGGCTTCGTTCCGTATGCCTCGCGTGTGGCTGCCTCGTCTGGGTTACTGCTCCTCACCTGTTTTTAAAGGCCGCATCACTTTGTGCTACAGTTGAAGCCGGATATATAGAATCTGAAGATCACAAAAAAGTTCGATATATAGGTAATGCGATCTATAACATTAAAAAATCTATACACACATGAGGCGTTTTGTTTTTAAGGGCCAAGTCCACATTAAACGGACCTGCGAATAACGCAGTTGTTTACTACTGGCAATATGCTCGAACTTGTTCCAACAATTTTTTGTCAGTGCACTCATGTCACCAAAATACCTCAAAGCTATATTGCAGTTAAAATGTATACAGCCTACTATGGCCGTAGTTCAGGAGTAAAGTTTGTATTTGGCTCTTATAGATATTTAACAAAGTAATTGGCTCATTTTGATTGAACCACTTATTTGCGCTTGCATCGACTACCCCCCAAAAAGACTAAATATCAGCGCATGGGCAATATCGCAATACTTTGCGACAAACTTAACCTCACCAATCTGTCTTCGTCGGTAGCATCCTCTGTTTGGGATCACTTCTATTCGAGGAATAGACCGGGCCCCAATCTCTTTATTTCCGTCGTCTTCCATTTGAAATGTAGCCGTTTTTGACCAAAAACACGATAACAATTAACTAGCACACGTGAAATCAGACTGCATGCAGGCATGCTGGTTGCTATGGTCAAGAGGCGTTCACGCAGCTCTGGTTGAATGGATCTGGCTCACTTTGGTTCAAGTACGTGCAGCACTTGGCTCATTTTTGATTCGAAACTGTTTTTTAAGAGTCCACGTTACAATCAGAAATTCACGTGTTTTGGACACAATTATTAAAATAAAAGACACCTAGGTGTACTCTACGTTTCCGTCAAATTTAGCCCAGTTTCGGTTTCTGGATTTGGCTCTTTTAGAAAAAAGACTCCTCATATTTTCAAGGTGATTTTACTGCTGTTCGTTATACGCAATAATTCGTTATATGCAGGTTAGATATATCCGGGTTCCACTGTATATCCAACACTAGTTGGCACTATACCTGGTAAAGGTTAGTTGTGCAACACAGCAGCAAGCAGCTTCATAGTAGGGATCAGCGGTAACAAAGGTTCGCTTTAAGGAAACTAGCACCATTTATTTGCAATCTCTTGTTTTTCGGATGAAATGTGTGCTCGATTTTCAGTGCAATTATCTCACTGCTACTGAACACCGAGCGATGCCGTTGGGAAAATTTAAACTGCTTTTCAATTTGAGCTCTCCGAAAACTTTCGCAGTGGACTTTATAAATTTTACGATTCACAGAGCTTTGCCGCGCCGTCCATTCCCCTGCACGAAGCTCTAAGCACCGATTTCCATAGACTGGCTCAATACGGTCCAATCAAGCCTCACACGAAGACAAAATACACGGGCTGCTGGCGGCGCAATTCGTTACGAGTTAGCCGCATCGCTCTCGTCCTGGGAATAGAGTCCGTCCGTGTGATTCCAGCTTTAGCTGTTGCCTGGTGGCAGTGTATATTTTTCGAAGATTAAAGGAAGGCGCTTTGAAGAAAAATTGGGTGGGGCAGGGGAAGATAATACGGGTATAACTAGGGGTATAACTAGGGGTATAACAAGGGGCACAGGAAAGCTTCGGTACGGGAAGTTGCCACAAACTGGCTTGGGGTCTAATTGTTAGTTAAACAAGCCGCATTTTTGTCCGAATTAATTTTGACCACCTTCATTAAAATGAGGCAACCCGGTGGGAAATCCAACCCACATTTCATGCACCTGCTTGAGTAGGGACTTCGATGCAAAATAGACATCCCATAACGCAGAGTTAGTGCATCGCCGATGAAAGCACAAATGTCACGCACTCTGTTAATTGACAGTTTTCTAAGCCACGTCGAACACCTGTGAAAGCGCGTACAGAGCATAGGATACCTCTATTCAGTGGTGCGTGCGCGGCTGTCTGTGAGTTTATCCTCACTCGGTTCTCGCGTGCTGTCTGTTGATGGGCCAACAGAGAATTAATGGTCCGAAAGAGAATCTTAACAGCGCCACGAAAGTACACACGAACGTAGAATATTTTCATCCCATGCGTTATGCGCCAAATGCTATCAAACAACACGAACACCCCCAGTGCGAGGGATCTTCCCACCTATTTTCGTTCTCTTTGATACAAAATTACTATCTTGATTCCAGGACACACTTAACCCGTTAAGCGAAGTTGCTAGCTGCGTAAAAAAGCTTGTGTTAATGGCGTGTTAATGGTGTTTTTTTTTTACTACATTAATTTGAGTCTCGCTCAAAGACCGACAATGTCCCCTGCTTACAATCAGCGATTTCTGTGCTAGCCATGTCAAAAGCAACGTCCCGAGTAAACCAACAGTTCCAATTAGAAATTTGGACAGCTTACGATGACTGCCATTCTCTTGTAGAAGGATTCTTCCAGCTCCGGGGACACAGCTAGAGAGGCCCTGGGACGCTGGCGCCTCGTGGTGTTCGCGGTCTGCATGGTCGGTTGTGCCACTTTGAGACCCTTCTGGTCTGCTTCAAGCACCGTCGTCCGCACCTCGATAGTTGTAGCGGCCGCCATGAGGCCTGTTCGACTAACCGGTGGACCCTCGGTCACCGTGCCTCCTTCAGGGTTGCCCTCTTGCGCCCCTGCCGCTTGTCCTGTAGCGGTGCTTGGTGCCGGAAGCGGACCGGGGGCCTTCTCTAAGGATCCGTCCGAGACAGGGATCACACTGGATGTCATCAGCACTGCCCAATACGACCGGAGACGCGTACGCGCCCTCGGCTGTGACCGTGGTGCGGGTGTCAGGAGACAACGTGCTCAAAGGGGACACGGTGCTCTGCGGAGACAGAGCCGCCCCCTCCTGGCTCTTTGTGGCGTTCCCCTCATGGCACCCTTCTTTCGGCGGTGAAACCTGGACATGTCGGGTGAAGTATGGCGTCAGCAACGAGTCGGAGGCGATAGCTTTCAGGCTCTTGAAGTCGATATCAAGATCAAATCATGCCACTCCGACAAATGCCAGGGCCGAAGAGTTTAGTCTCGAAGAGTTTAGTATGCGTCTTGATTAGGGCACGGTGTTAGTATTCGGTGTAACGACCGACCAACCGAGCAACGGTGGGCAGGCCGGTTGGTTGACTGTTTGATTCACTGACTGATCTTAAGGTGCCGAAGCAACACTTGGTCTCTGAGACGTGCTGTTTGCGATTAGGTTGCCAATTTTAAGCCTTTAAACAATCACTGGTACATGGCGCAGTTTTGCATTGAACGCGTATGACAATGCAGCTGCTCCGTTTCGTTTCCGTATGGTGACTACATGCTTAGCGCCAGAGTATGCCACAGCCCCGGACCCACCGCGGTGGATGTGGCTGTCATCTTTGGCAAAGAAAAAAAAAGGTGGGAGGATGCCCAACATATTCTTTCGCTCGAACCTTCTCCCCAGGCAAGGTGCACGCGCGCACCCCGAAAAGCTGTCTCCCATGTGGCCATAAATGTACCCTCGGCAGATAAAGTTGAGACGAAGCAGCAGAAAATAATATTTCTTCTGTAACAAAAGCTCATCGCGCAAGTCTATCGCTGAATTGCATTGATCGCAGACGCGAACATGTGCTGTACCACTCAAATTCAAACTTATACATGCAAAGTTTGAGAAGAAAATAAATTTTAGGCACATGGTGGTCTCGAAGCTTTTGATCGCGACTGTGCCATCGGTCTCGTGATCGCCTGAAGTATACTAATAGTCAAAATGTACGTGCGCCATGAGTTCCAGTTGATAATGTAATTCATAGCCAGCGTGGTCCGGCGCTTATATCCCCAGCTCCTCTTGAGAGAGAAGACAGCTCAGGCACATTATGTCTTTTCAAGTTGATTTTTATGACAGAGTACTATCTTACATGCATGACAGCTCCTATTTTCGGCTATAAACCACAGTTAGAAGCTGGAAGTAACATCCCCACGGTGCGTGGACATTGTAATCATTGTCGCTCTTTTGTTATAGTAGGCCTCGCTTCATAAACATAGTAATGAAGGTGGCACACCACGTGGCGGATTGCTGTGTCCACACAAGACCTCTCTCAGTATTAAAAACACATTTCATAGGTGATTCTTGTCGCCTGTGAACGCATGGGTGCCTAGAAAAACGTAATCCTAGCTTTCTCGGAAGCAGTCAAGAATACAAAAAAAAACTGCTTTTTAACCCTCCGGACTTTCATATATCGGGTGAATATTTTAGGCACACACTTGTAAAATAATTTGAAGGTTTTAGGATAAACGTCCATTACAATGTGGGAGGAGTCTCTGGAGGACGTGCCGGCGTCTTTTGCTTTGATTTAAGATTTTATCCACCCGCAAATATAGGAAGCTTTAAATCAGGGCGAACTCCGATTTTTGCATTTAAATACATGTAAAACACTGAAACACTGTTATAAGGCAACTGATAAAACCGATTTGACTAACAATTATTCTACTTGAGACAGAAATATTTTGGATACTCCGAGATGCAATGTTTTGATTTAGGATGTCAAATTTTCTTTATCTCGAAGAAAATTGGTAAGGTAAAAAGATTGAATTGAGAAGCTTACAAATATACAAATCTAAACAAAAAAGAGATATTGCTGCTCTACAAAGGTTTGGGTCACCTCAACTGAACAAAGTTTATATATGCATATACCACTTACATTAAATTCATAGTGCATACTACGGTTTTGAAAAAGGCCAACCTCACGAACTTGTTATATGTTTCAGAGATTTCTGCAAAAGGCATGAATTTGGTTTATCGGTAATATATCTTTTCAGACGGGGCAGTTTACACAACTGCGATGCTATTTATTGCTGAAATAGAGTAGGAAACTGTGTACTTGAAACTGTGTACTTGTAAGAAATTTGGAGATATTAAGAAAATTAAGTGATTCATGGCATAAATAAAAAATGCGCTCCCTAGAGGTACAATATGCAGTTGAGAAAAACAATTTCTGCGTTCCAAAGTGTTTACAAAGGAATGTCCGAGCCATAGCTTCCTCTTAAACCAAAGGCTTAAACTGAGCAGCGAAAGGACGAATATTTCATTCATTTCGTTTCTTTCACACGGCCACTTTATGGCATTAAACTAGACGATATACCCTACCTCAATTGAAATGCACGCATCCATGCCCAATGCCGCAATAAAGCTGAATTGAGAGACCTATGGATATGTCTGTAGATTTAAAGTTTACTGGTCAACAAGCGGGGGAATAAATGTGGCGTTCCTTATAGTTTCTCCCTGGACACAAGATGCGAAATTAAAACAGCGACCATACGACGTCACTGTACCACTATATGCGCAGTCTTTCGTCGATGCGCTGTTTATTATCAAGAACAAGACACGCAAAAGGGTCATTAATTTTTCTCAGATAAATATCGGCGTTCTTCGATATAGTACAAAACACGTGCCACGATTCAAGTGTCCAACATTAAAAACTGACACTGGCAAGTTATTCGTAGCCCGGTTTTTACCGTTTCTTGAACGGGGGCAGTCGTGGCCGTCCCATGCACGATCAAGCGCTCACGTGACGGGGAATCTGTCGTGCGTGGGCCCTGGTCTCCAGAGTCCTCGGCGTTCAGTTGTCCTCCAGCGGCGTTCCCGTTCCTCACTCTGTGTGACGCGGAGGCAAGGTCCGCGACAGTCGTCAGGTGGAGGCTGCGAAGGCATCGGCTCGACACGTGGGAAGTCTGTTTCCGTGGACGACTGCGGCCTAGCAAGACGGGTGTCGGTGGACCACAATTCCACTATGTTTCCGGCACGGTTTTCGACACCGGTTGACGCTGTTCCAGCCTCCGGACAGTCGTCTGTCACCTTTTGAGTAGCATCGGCCTTCAAGGCATCACCAGGATCGCACGTGGCGACGCCGCTTTTTTCTGCCGGTGCTGTGGTGGTTGCGTTAGGAGGCAGGACATCGGTCGAGGACTCGCGCGTCTGCTCCAAGGCCTTGCATGACTCTCGGCGGCGGTGGCGGTTAGCGGTCTTTTCACTGCCGCGTGACGTCTTTGATTTCTTGCTGGACATTATCGGAGCTCGATGGAATTGTTGCTATCAACGTGAGAGGTTCCTGAAGGCACGTAAGCCAAGTTGAAAGCAGCGTCCACAAACAAGCTTCAGATTTTTTGGGCGAACGAAACCCTTGTCTCCGACTGCTTCGATAGGCGGTGAAAGCGAGGCTCGAGCTGAACGAGGGCACGCGCTTTCCGCGTGAATTCTTCTTCTTCTACTACTCTCCAATTTTTGCATAGACGCCTACAGCAGCGGATTTGTCAAACAGATTCTTCAAGTCACTGTAATATTCTGAATAGGAGAGAAAAACGATCTTGTACGTTTGCTTCGAACTAGGGTGAATACTATACAGTTGGTCCATCAGAAAAGCATTTCTGTCAGTTGCCTTTTTAGCATCTCCATGCTTCTTTTGTGTTGAGTGTTCCTAAGCGAATTTGCGCCAGCCATTACCCTTACGTGATAGGTTAGAATTGTTCGGGTCCATCCAGATGGGCGGGTGCAACGCCCAAATAGATAGAGCCTGACCCATTTGTCCAAGTGTCGTTAAAACATCATCCGATCTGTCGAATGTTCCCTTTGTCCGCAACTGAGCGGCATTGTATGAACAACTCCCTAAACCATTAAGTGAATATGTTTGCGTGTTTCGTAGCGTTTGTCCGTTTTTTATTATGATGCGCGTTGCCATATAGGACCAGGTATTAAAGTGAAAGACTATCCTATGCTTTTTGCCAGTTTTTGTGTTGATCGGCCGTGGTCGGACTTTCACCTTCGATACCAAGGAAATGATTCAAGGTCACGTGCTCGCACAACCGGATTGCGGGTCGCGTTTGTCGCGTAACGCAAATATTGCAGCTCACTGAGAAGCATGTGCCGGTGCGTGGGTCTTTAGCCATGGGCTTCTTGGCTTCCTATGCGCCACTACCACCTACATCTACAACCCCGACAACAGCTACTAAGCCCAATGGCCGCAAGAGAAGCACAGAGCTCCTCCTTCGTCACCACGGCTCGAACAAGGCCAAAGCCCGGATCCGCTCTGGTCCGGAACTCATCCGGGTTTGCTGACAAGTAGCCGGTGGTTAGTTTTCTTTCTTTAACTTCATTGTTTCGTTCTTATCCCTTTGATTGGAAGCGTTGGTTATTTATAAGGTGATGTCTGTCTCATCTCCGGGCCACAGGGTTACCCTCTGGTCTGCTTCCATTTGCCCTGAGGATCTAACGGTGGAATTGTGCCTGCGCAGTGGAACCAATACCGTTTTGTGGCTTTAGTACCTACTAATGGACGAGCTATTCGTATGAAGAACCCCAAGGCTTTTCAATGAGAAGTTCGGGCAATATATTCGCCCTTCCACTAAATAACTGAAGTCCGACAGTTTGGACGGGGGGGGGGGGGATCTTTGGTTGTTCACCAGACCAAGTCCGGAGTCACCTACTGCGGCGTGCTTATACGATCGTGGTTTCGCTAGTGCACCCGCAAAATTTAAAACACAGAAGCTTTTTGGTGACACTCAGTAGCGTGGCACAATCATTTGCCACATTAAGGTCGGATCATCAAGCGAAGTGTCGGAAAACATCATTCTAGATCCAAAGTTTGAACAAAATTGCTGTGGGGACGTGGTAATCAATCTTTTTTTTAGTTAAAGAATAAATTGATCAAATATTGCATGCAGGTGTGATTTGTTGTGCAGATATCGTAACTGAAATCAGTTTTAACCTGTCTGTTATAGTTTGAGTTACAACACTTGAAAGCCTCTAATGGTCATCCCCAAATTATTTACAGATAAGTTCGTCAAGATTTTTTCACAGTTATTTTCAGGCCCATCCTGTGCAACAAAGCTGTTGCTTTGTTCTTTAAATGCAGAAATGAGCCCAAAAAATGTTTTTGAACTTTCCTATATACCTATTGCCTTACGACTTTTGCAAAAAAAATCATTATATATTTTCTATCAGGTGCAGATAAAAATGGACATCTTTAATGCACTCATCAATTTTTCAGATATAAGTGCAAAAGACAGATTGAATTTGTCTTCATTCGTTTCTAAATGGCACTGGGATGACTGAAAGCAACTGCACAAAAGAATGGAAGCTGAGAAAACGGGGCTCAAAGATTTATGGGCGATTATGGGCGATGATAGGTGAAGATGAGCGAATATTTCATACAATACCGCGAGCATGTGTGACGGGCGTATACTTTATAAATTATTCATGATATCATTTCGTATGAATAGTTTGTTTGCACCCTTCCAGATCTCTGCTACACTTGAAGTTACGAGGCTTTCCATATAAATACTGGCAAGATGTTCGTCTACGACATTCCTGCAAACGTTTATCGTAGTGGCTGTGATTTCCTATAACACCTGCCCTTTCTACTATGTATATACTACCAGATATATCTTGAGTAGCCCCTAGCTGTCATTCCTATTTCTTTGTTAGTATTCGATTTCTTCTTTGCAACTGCATTTAATTGTGTACGTGGCTGTTGCCGATACGGTATAATGCAGAATTCTGCTGCTGTTTTTATTTTATCATACAGGTTGCTAAAGATATTAAGTGATCTGTCTTTAGGAGTATGCATCCTCTCGCAGTGTCAACACTCCTTATTATTGCGATAGCAATTATATGGACACTCCAAGCGCATTTTTGCCGTCGCTGTCGTCATCGCCGTCGTCTTCCCAGTCGTCGCCGCCGTGAGGTTCCGTATAAAGTCCAACGGCGATAAAATCTTCGCCGCGCGCCGTACGCTGTATGTGCTAGTGAAGACATGCGATGATGAGCCGGCATCCGCAGCTTAAATGGACCTTGAACCACTTTTTATCAAAGTTCAGAAAGACATTTGAAGTGAAAATAGACTATTTCAGAATCACTTTGCCGCAAAAAGTACCTCAATGCGTTCAGCAGAAGCGGAATTATTGGCAGTCAAACACGGCCTCCGCTGTGCTCCCCTTCCTCCTTCAGTGCCTTGCACTGCAAAGGCAGTGGGGCGGGAGGTGCGAAGGAAGTGGGGCGGAGCCACAACGCTCCGCCTCCGAAACGTCACCGTAGCGTGCAGTTCAAATTTCATTTTGGACTTCCGATTTTGGTGCCTACGAAGCGCTAAACGTAAGCCAAACGCGGTTGTCCTCAGCGAGCCGCAGTGCGCTTAGCCACTGGACTCGTGGCGGCACCTTGCGGCGGCCGCGGTATAGCCGACCGCAGCGACCAATAGCAGCCGTGTACTGGAGTGCACTTTATTACGAAATAAAGCACACAGAAAGAGCGAGGATCATGAGGTCTTTTAAAACGAAAGCGTTGAGAGAAAGGTGACTTCGCGTTCCGCTTGCGAGCTCCACGGACCGCGTACGACAGCAGAACTTGGCTAAGATGTTCCCAACAGCGTATTGTCACGCGCCTTGTGAGAGAACTGGCGACGCGACGTTTATTGAGGGTAGAGGCTCCTGAAAAACACGGCGCTGGGGGCTGGCTATCGAGCGGGCGGAGAAGCACGCGCACTTCTTTCTTCTTGTCCGTGCCTGCCTCTTAGCACTGTACCCACTACTGCTGGTGGCATTTCCCCCCTTCCTCGGAAAGAGCATCGGCTCGATGCTCAAGAAGCGGTTTTAGAAAAGGAGGGGGAAACAGCATGGGCAAGGCAGGTGCTCGTGCAAAGGACACAATCACAGCTAGAGGAAAAACAAAAGCACAGCAGCGGGGAAGCGCGACGGGTACAGTCTCAAGAAACAGAGAGGTTGCAAACAGTAGCGTAAGTAGAAAGATGAATAAAAAAAATAATAATCACGAACGCGCAACATATGGTTTCATGCGCACAACGTGAACTACGTCAGGGCGAGGTTGTTGTCTACGCCGTGTTTGCGCCGCACTGTCTGGAACGACTTCGTAGTTCACGTCACTAATGCGGCGCAGCACTTTGTATGGGCCAAAATACCGGCTAATCAACTTTTCACAAAGGCCACGGCGGCGAACAGGGGTCCACACCCACACTTGGTCTCCGGGACTGTAGCGCACTTGCCGGTGACGGATGTTATAGCGCCGTGCATCTGCATGTTGCTGCTCACCGATGTGCAGCCGCGCGAGCTGGCGGGCTTCCTCAGCGCGCTCAGCAAATTCTTCGGCGTCAGTCGTTAGGTGCTCGGTGTCGTGACACGGAAGCATAGCGTCCAGCATCGTCTGTACTTCGCGGCCGTAAACGAGGCGAAATGGTGCGAACCGTGTCGTCTCTTGTACGGCGGTATTATACGCGAAGGTCACGTAAGGCAAGATGCGATCCCATGTTTTGTGCTGGACGTCGATGTACATAGAGATCATATCTGTGATGGTTTTGTTTAATCGCTCCGTAAGTCCATTGGACTGCGGATGGTAAGCAGTCGTCTTGCGATGCCTGGTGTTGCTCAATTGAAAAATTTCGTCCATGAGCTGTGCCGTGAATGCCGTTCCTCTGTCTGTGATTACAGTGGATGGGGCACCATGACGCAATACAATGTGGCACATGAAGAACTGTGCTACCTCAGAAGCCGTGGCTCGTGGGAGCGCCTCCGTCTCGGCATAGCGGGTTAAATAGTCAGTGGCGACGATCACCCACTTGTTGCCGTCGGTTGACAGGGGAAAAGGCCCAAGAATGTCCAAGCCGACTTGGTCGAATGGCTTATGAGGTGGTTCGATGGGTTGCAATAACCCGGCGGGCTTCAGGGGTGGTGACTTTCGTCGCTGACATTCACGGCAGCCTTTAACATACTGTTTTACGCTTGCCGCAAGCCCGGGCCAGTAATACATCTCGCGCACTCTAGCAAGCGTTCGTGAGGAGCCGAGGTGGCCAGATGTAGGCTCGTCGTGGCAAGCGAAAAGAATATCGTCCCGCAAGTCTTTGGGAACTACTAGAAGGTAGGCTCGGTCATTCGGGCGGGAGTTCTTCTTGTAGAGCAGATTGTCTCGTAGACAGAAGGACGTCAAGACGCGACGTAGATGGCGTGGTATGGATGTGTGACGGCCCTCGAAGTGGTCGATGAGAGGTCGAATTTCAGCGTCGTCACGCTGCCATTTGACCAAGTCCGACGTAGTAAGGGCGCCCAGGAAGCCGTCGTCGTCCTCTGGCTGTCGACTGACAGATTCGGCGGGAGCACGCGACAACGTGTCGGCGTCTTCGTGCTTGCGGCCAGACTTATAAACTACAGTGACGTCAAATTCCTGTAGCCGCAAGCTCCATCGTGCCAGTCGGCCTGAAGGGTCGCGTATGTTCGCCAACCAACATAGAGCATGGTGGTCTGTCACCACTTTAAAGGCACGGCCGTAGAGATAAGGGCGAAACTTCGTGATCGCCCAGACGACCGCGAGACACTCTTTTTCTGTGGTAGAGTAGTTCGCCTCGGCACGGGACAGCGAGCGGCTAGCATAAGCTATTACTCTTTCAAGGCCGTCTTGACGTTGGACGAGTACTGCGCCAAGGCCGATGTTACTGGCGTCAGTATGCACCTCGGTGTCAGCCTCTTCGTCAAAATGAGCCAGGACGGGTGCTGACTGCATGCGTTGTCGTAGTTCAGCGAAGGCCGCCTGTTGCTCATGCGTCCAGGCAAATGGCGTGTCATCCCTGGTAAGGCGAGTCAGGGGTTCCGCAATCTTCGAAAAGTTGTCGATGAAGCGGCGATAATACGCACACAAGCCCAGGAAGCGTCGGACGGCCTTCTTGTCGGCAGGAGGAGGAAAAGCTGCTACAGCGGCAAGTTTGTCGGGATCGGGTCGAACTCCTTTGGCGCTGACGACGTGTCCGAGAAACTTGAGCTCTTCATAACCGAAGTGACACTTTTCTGGTTTAAGCGTGAGATTAGCCGATCGGAGCGCTTCTAGCACATGCCGCAGGCGATGAAGATGTGCTCAAATGTTTCAGAAAAGACAACTACGTCGTCAAGATACACAAGGCAGGTCTGCCACTTCAATCCAGCGAGGACAGTATCCATCATTCGCTGGAAGGTTGCTGGGGCAGAACACAACCGAAAGGGAGCACTCGAAATTCGTAAAGGCCGTCGGGAGTCACAAAGGCAGTTTTCTCGCGGTCTCGTTCGTCGACCTCGATCTGCCAGTATCCACTTTTCAAATCGAGTGACGAAAAGTACTGGGCATGCCGCAGTCTATCTAACGAGTCGTCGATACGCGGCAGTGGGTACACGTCCTTTTTAGTTACGTTGTTGAGCTTCCGGTAGTCGACGCAAAAGCGTAGCGTTCCGTCTTTCTTTCACAAGAACGACCGGGGTCGACCATGAGCTGTTAGAAGGTTCGATTACGCCATCTTCAAGCATCTCTTGTACTTGCGTACGAATCGCTTCACGTTCCTTTGCCGACACGCGGTAGGGCTGCTGGCGTATCGGGCGTGCGTCGTCGCAGGTGATGATCTTGTGCCTTGTAACTTAAGTCTGGCGTACCTTAGACGAGCTTGCGAAGCATTCCCTGAATTCAAGCAAGAGCTCGTGCAGTGCCGCCTGTTTGTCTGGAGATAACTCTGAATTAATGTCGACGTTGCCTAGTCTTGTCAGCCATCCTCACTGGTTCAGGGGTAAAACATTCAGCAACGTGCTCTATTTCCTCGGCAAACGCTATCGAAGTACCGCGGAACAGGTGTCGATGCTCGTTACTGAAGTTGGTGACAATCAACC
>NC_051160.1:53827924-53987923 GCF_013339745.2 Dermacentor silvarum | reverse complement strand
ACTCTATATTGTGCGCGTAGTATTTGCTGTAGAAGAGCAGACGTTCCCAGGAAGTTCGAGTCAGATGTCTCGAGATATTGTGACATTAACTGAGGCAGGAATTTCGAGATGTGATACCATGGACGTCTTCAGGATTAGTCAGTTCCTTGTGACGTACTTTATAAAGCCTCAGCACAGCGCTTCCATCGCACTGAAATGTGGAAGGTTCCACTAGGTAATCGAATCTGCGATAGTGTACAAGATATTTTCTATGTACTCCTCGAAGTAACTTAACCTAATCATCCTGCTTATCAGGACAAATCAATGCTGTCTTCTGCCTCTATCGTGATATCAACTGCGTGTGCTAAGTATGAATGACGACGTTGCGATGACCAAGAAAAGCATCTATACAACAGAGCGAGAAGAATAAATGGGAATCGAGGGGCTCGGTACGGTGTTAGTTGCAACCGCATGATGCAAACACGCAGTGAAGCCAAGGAAAGAAGAGTTGAAATTAACTGTGTGTTTGAGATGTATAAGAATGGAAAGGTAAAGTGAAATGAAAGTGAAAGAAAAAAATAACTCCATCTCCCGCTAAAGGGAACCATGTGTGGATGCGAAGCAGCGGGGAGATGGTTAGCTTGAGCGGGAGATGGTTTCGCGGCCGCGGCCCGAGCGCTCATCGCGGCGCTGCACAGGAGAGAGAATGAGGCGCTCCCGCTCCGTCATTTTCATACCACGGAACTACCGTGGCTCCCCCAGCGGAGTATGCAGCTGTCGCACCACCTGTCGTGCGCGCCGCTCCGGATTCCTAGAGAAGAGAAAGGGGGGAGCATAGGAAAGAGAGGAGGAGGGGGCGCGCATGCGCTGTGGGGTGTCGCATTGCGGTCGCCGCTCCATAGAGGTTCTTAGAGGAGAGAAAGGGGGGAGCGTAGGAGAGGAGAGAGAGGGGGAGGGGACGCGCATGCGTTGTGGGGGTGTGGGACGCCGCGGGAGGGACGGACAAAGCCCCCGCCATAAGCTGCTTCGCATCTAAAAAACAACTCGCTACAGGCGGGAACAGAACCCACATCTTTCGCATGACGCGTACAATGCTCTACCAATTGAGCTTCCGCTGCAGCCATTCTCCCGTCTACTTTCTTGTGTTTCATATTGGTTTACTCGATCTAGCGCTGCGAGTGTTAGCTAGCGCCACCACTCACGGTGGATGCAGAACATTTGGCCAGTAAACCCTCATATTGCTACCTCATGGCATCAAAGCTGCCAAAGTCGAGACCCTCGCTATGCCATCGGCGAGAATGAGGAGAATCGAGGAATTTGATTCTTTAAATTTCAAATAAACAGTTATTTTCCCCTGTGCTTTCCTGGTTTTCATTGTCTGTTGGCTTCATGTGGTTTTAACTGTACTTGAAAGAAGCTTGACTCAGGAGAAAGTTAATTGGAAATCTCTAGAAAAGTCCTTTGTTCTGCAAGGCCTGAGCGTGCTGCACGCTTCTTTTGGCAGCGTACTTAAGTTTCTTCACCCGCCGTGGTGGTGTAGTAGCTTGATTGATTGATTCCCGGTCACATTTTGATGGGGGCGAAATGCACAAACGCTCGTGCATCGTGCATTAGGTGCGCGCTAAAGAGCCCCAGATAGTTCAAAATAATCCGGAGCCCCCCGCAACGGCGTGCCTCATGATCGGATCGTGGTTTAGGAACGTAAAACCCCACAACTACATTTTTTAAATTGCTTTTTTATTACCAGCCAAATGGCGTCACTCTAAAAATTTCGCTTTACGTGGCTTCAAACGCTAAGGTGGTGACCGTGGAACCGTTGTGACCGTTGTGCCATCTACGAGCGCAGGTTCTGGAGCACGTACCGGTACGTTCTCTGCGTGCTGCTGACATTCCTAGCGTCAATGCGCGTCGGCCGCGACCTGATGCACATCCGAAACTACGGCCGACCCGTCTACATGCCCACCGTCTACTGCATCATCCGCCTCAGCAACAGGTCTGTGGAAATGCTCAAAGCGCCGCTTTGCTCGAAGCAACTTTAGTAACTCAGTCACTGACGTCTTAAGTGCGGTTCTTGCTTTTTTAACGAAAATCATTCCTTGGCATTAGTCTACTGGTTTACTTGGGGTCGCGTTCCGGAACGCTATCGTGTAAACGCCATTTTTGTTTGCCTGTGGTAGCTTTGCTAGCTCTTCAAACATTTTATTAGCCAAAACTAAGGTAAAATGTATTCACCAAATTAAAAAAAAGAATATTTCCCAATGCTGCAACGGCACCATCCCGGGCCCGAAGCTCGCGGTTCCCAGCCTGTATTCAAAATGTAATAACTTTTTCTCTGTGCAAACTTTGGCGAGTGTGCATCTAGATGTTTCCGTGTAACGACAGCTGCAACAACATGGGTTTCAGGACTTCGAGAAGCAGAAAAATCTCGGGGCAGAAAAATGTATCAAAATTGATTCAAATAAAATTCACGGTTCTCGTGGTTTGTGAAAAAAAATTGCATATTCGAGCCGCAGGCAAAGCATTAAAACCGATAGCGAGATTTAGGGCTGCGCTGAAGGCGTCTCAGAATGCTGGCATGGCGAGGAGTGCCGCCCACTTCGATGTTGCATGAGATGAGACTGAAGGAATACCACCGTCACTTATCAGCGCCTTTAGAAAGATTTAACTTGACGTTTACTGTACATTTCACTCGGACCAGTGCATACAGCACGGTGTGGTACGCACATGGCTGCTCAGCCAGCAGGCTATGTGCGAGCATAACTCTCGTTCCAGCAACAGAGAAATACAGAATGCTGCCCTGGTTACGGCAAATTTGGATGAATTTGTTTGCATTTGAGAGAGAAAGTTCGGTTCTAGTAACTGTGGGAAGCAGAATTATTTAGAATTTTATGATTTGAAAAAATTGATGAAACTTTGTAGGTTTCCAAATAAATGCAGAAGGAAGTTCACATGTCCGCAACTCCGCATCGAAATTACATGTAGCAGTTCTTTAAACAGCATCTGCTGGGATGAACTACAAAAAAAGCTCGTTTACTTATGTTTAGGTGAACGTTAAGGAAACCCAGGTGGTCAAAATTAATTCGGACTCCCCCACTACGGCGAGCCTCATGATCATGTCGTGGTCGAGGCACGTAAAACCTCAGAACTTAAACTGCATATTTAAGAGCACCTAAAGCGGCAAATAATATGTTTGAGTTTGCAGCTCACGCAAAACATTTACAATGTTTACGACAGTTTTACAAAAATCCTAGTTACGAATTTAGTGTTATGTTTGAGGGCGTTGTATGTTTGTATGCATGTATCATGTTTGTCCGCTTTAGATCTCTTAATAGATGCAGTTTGCAGAATTGGGATATCGCTATTCATTTCTAAATTGTTATTCCCTTGTTTGTTTGTTTTTTGCAATAGCAAAAATTCTGAAAAAAGTGACGGGCTAAATAAACAAAAATTGCTTCAGCAGCCACTAGAGTTCAACTTTTCTTTCAAATGCAAATAAAAATCGCAACAGATCGAGTAGGCGAAAGCGGAAGTCGAGAAAAACGATTTCTCCGTTCCCCTCATATTTCGATAGAAATCTCAGGCACTAAAGCTTCCTCTCAAGTGCAACAATTGTCCTTCCAATCGCGTCGGCGCTGGCTTGTAAGTTATGACAGTATTTATTGCGTTTCACGTTCGTCTGAACGAGAAAAATCTGAGGCGGGCTCTCCACCGCGTGCAGGGTGATCACCATCGTGGTGCTGTTTCCGGTGCTCCGGCGCACAGGCTGCCAGCTCAGTGCTCGCCAGGCCATGGTGCTCGCTTGGGTCACCCTCAAAGGCCCCGTCACCATGGTGGCCCTGTCGACCAGGGCCGTCGGCGCGCTCACCTACCTGCCCTTCATCGCGGTTGGTCTCCCGCTTTTCACCCTGTCATTATCAAACATCATTATTATGATGTTTGACAGCTCAAATCTTAGACCAAACACGGCGAAAGAGGCAACCAACGGAGACAAGCGCATGTCTAAGTTCGTGCTGTCAAACATCGTGGATCAGCACGAACTAGACCGGCCGCATACCTTACTAAACTTATAACGTAAACCTCATCCAATCTGTTTCTATATCCACTACCCGTCAGTGGCCTTCCGCTATTGGCCATAAATATTTTGGGCCACGCCAACTTCGTCCGTCTGTCACGCCACGTCCCGAAAACTGTGAAAGCTCCCCATCCCGAAATGACGTGGACACACTGATTATACACGACGAGGCAGAACAAAAGAGAAAACAAACTTATTGCCGATTGTACGCTTTTGTTGCCATTAGCTCTCCTCTATTGGTCGAAATTTTTGTAGGCCACGCCCACTCCGCCTGTCTGTCACGCGAAGTCACAGACCCGCGAAAACTCGCCACGTCAAAGGGACGCGTATGCACTAAAGATGCATTATGATGCCTGTTTTTTGTATAGCTGGAGACTGCCTTGTTCCGAAAGGAATAGAAGATGGTTGCCCGCCGATCGCTCTGGCACTGACTACATGGAGCTGCCACCGAGAATGGAGTTCCTTGCTTATAGTGAAAAAAAAAATCCGTGGCAGTATAACGTCGTCGAGCCCTTTCTGTACGTACGCGACTTCGCTCTGCCAGCTCTTCTTCGCTGAGAACCCGTTTTAGAGGTATTCTTAGCTGCCCGTGGCCCGCCGCCGCGATTTCCGACCAGCCTACACAAACTAAGCAAGGGGAAACGGACCAATCGCAAGACTCCGGCACCACTCTCCTCACCCGGTTATCAGTTTCACTGCAGTAGCTCGGCCCCACTAAAACCCTCTCCACTTCTGCGCGGTTCTCGCCTTTCTCAGTCAATTAAATAAGAACAAACTGCCACGGTAGGCAATGCTATTCGCTTTGAAAACTAACAAGTCACCTCCTATAAAATAGCCAAGGCTCGTGCTTGCTACGGTGGTTATAAAAACGTGAATTTGACGTCGTGAGATTGGAATAAAATTAGAATGAAACAACTTTACGTTATAGTGCCCAAGTGGTTTTTTTAAATGGGCATCAAATATTTTCAAAACGGTCGCTAACCCAAAAAAATCTCGTTTTACTAAGACAGCCGCATAGGCTATATGCAATATAAAAAAGAATTCAGATCCTGCGAACATGTTGGAATGTATGTGAAAAGGAAACTTTAGTAGTTAAAGCAGTTGATGGTACACAGCTAGTGGCGATGTGTACAGTTCTTTATTTTCCTCGTATTTAATGTGTGATTTCATGCAGTATTTATGTTCGTGCACCACACAGGTTGTAGCTTTAATGGCATGCAATGTTTATGCTTGTGCACAGACACTGTTCGCAAGCTATTGCGAAACGCAAGCACATCATCGGGCAAATTCACACTGTGCGACGTTGACGCAGCGATGTCGCGAAGACAAAGACGTTATTTGTCGAGGGAGAGATGGTGAGAAGAGGAGAGAGAATTACACTAAGAGAGGCAGATATTACTATTACGAGGCTCACTATTGCGAATATACGCCCGTTTCATTCCTGGTCTGTACGAAATCTATCAAAAGAGGCACTGAGCCTAAACAGATTCCTCTCTGCCCCAATGTCTAAGACCCGTTCTCTTAGACTATTGAGATTACAGTCTATGGATCTTTAGCGCAGATTATAGAGCTATAGACCCAACTTTCAACCTGGGCCCATAGTCTTTAAGAATGGGTCTAGACTCATTGTCTAGAACCATTGTCTAGACTGATTTTCTATGGGTCTAAGCCGAAGCGCAGCCATCAATACACAGGCATAAAAAGCGTGCATCTCATTTGTGAACACGTGTGACGAATCCTGTGACGTCATCTAGCGCGTCACCGCATCTAATATTCAACCACTCATGGTCATTGTTGCATAAGACGGTAAACGTTCAACGCTTCGCTCAGTCGAATAGGAGAGCTGTGCTTGCTATCGCAGGAGCGCCTGACTCGTGTGCTGTCCGTGGTCGAGAGCTGCCTGATCCCCGCCCTCACGGTCACCCCGCTCATGAGGTTCCTCGGTGAGGCTTATTTGCTGGAGAACGCTCGTCCTTATACAAACATGACCACTTGGTCTCGTGAATTTCTATAATGGCGCGTCGACAGCATCGCGCAGCCCAGTAGTTCTGGTGGAAATTACCTCCTCACGGTAGGATTATGGCTTTTGGCCGGAATATGGCAAGGTTGGCTTATGCTTACGGCGGAATTTTCGCGCCCATGCTACGAGCATAACTTCGCTGTTAAGGGGATGCCAAAAGCAACATTGAATCAGTTTACAATGCTATATTACCCTTCTAACAATCTCGCAATGTTTGCTTTATGCAAAAAGACTATGGTTCGAGACAAAAAGAAATCACCGCCCCTTCCACTTAGTAAAGATGGTCGAACAGCGAAGCTGTGTTAGCCACCCTGCCACGTCAGGCCGGCTGCAACGTGAACGAGCATCCGAACCGTACTTGCATTCGCGGCTGCTTGGCTGCCCCGATCGGCGCTATTTGTGGGGAAGGAATGGGACGCGTCGGCGTCCACGGGCGACGGCGTTCCTAGCGCGTTCCTCATACTTTTCTTCTACGACGTTCCCGGACAAGAGTCCTTGACCAAAGCTCCGTATATAAAACCAAAGCTAACGCGAACTTCTCTCACACCCCACTCCTCCGTTGACCTACTTTTTTTCCTACACTGCCATTGGATGGCGCGCCTCATGCTCTCCCCCCTCCAACGCGAGTATTGGACGGCGCGACTTACGTCAACCCCCTCCCCGTTCTCCTTTTCATCTGCACCCTCTCGCAGCATTCTCAAAGGGGGAAAGGGGTCACTTCAACCCTTTCCCCCTGTTGAGCTCTTTTCCTCTTCTCTCCCGCTAGGTCACGTGGCCCCTTTGTAGCGAAGTTTGACAAAGACGGCACAGGGTCCGCATAAAGAGCTTCGCTGTAAAACTGAGGCCGCGCTGTGCCTCTGCAATAAAAAAAAACGCCTGCGACGAATGGAGTGTCTCTAGCCTAGCCCAAACGTACGCTTGCGGACGCGCGCAAGCCTCGCAGACCATGCGCATGGTTCGTACGCGTCGAAACGTGGCGCGATCCCTGCGATTGGCCCCTCTGTGTTGGCCCTGCCTCAAGTCGGCGCACCTGTCTACGCAGCTACGGTGTGGTACGAGCAATTCTCGGTGAGGCAAATCTATCTCATGCGAAAAAGCGCCTTTTCTTTCCGATGGCTTTAATGACGATGACTTTAATAAATATTTAAGAATTTGAAGCGCTGTCGCTAACTCAGTACGAAGCGATGTCTGAGCTCGCGCTGGCACGCGTCTCTTGTGGATGCCAACCGCCATTCCTCACGACGCGCGGCAGGCGCTAGGCGCGTAGACGCGAGCTTGCGCGCGTTCGGAAGTTCGGAAGCCTACTTGTGGTCTGGGCTTTACGCGGATATACCACGCTGCACAATTACGAGAGAGACACGGCACGATGTGTTCTCTTATGTCCGCACTAGACGCTTTTACATTCCTCATGTCCGACTGACTGATTTAGCTATAGCATTTCGTTAACCTTCTACGTGATAAACTTGCTCTTCACCTCTGTCAAAAGTGTGCCGTCCGCGTCGCAAGCCGTTTCTATGGTGCCTGGTGAAGTATAGATAGCTTGCACGTGACGCCCAGGACGCAGCTTATCACCGTATACTGGTCCTCCAATATGGCGGCGAGAACGACGGCCGTGTATCAAATTCACCACCGCGGGTAAAAAATGCTTAAATATCATAGAGACAGGGTCGAAGCGCTGCTGGAATTTGTACCAGTACCATGGCAGAACTGCCAGAACCACAGCGCGAGACTCCACCAGACGACCTTCTTCAACATGGCGGCTACGATGATGTCAGTGCCGCCATCTATAGCCACCGCGTCGTTCTTAATGACCTTCACAGAACAATATAAATTGGCTTTTTTAATTGTAATATAACAATAGAGTTATGCACTGCACTTCTGCACCTGGCTACCGCAGGACCCAGGTCTTTATAACGCAAAATATCTCCACACTCTTCTTTGTTTTAAGCCACGCTAATTCCTAACGGCTGCAAAATAAATTTCTTATATACCGGTGTCACATGGGGCAATTTTTTATCGTTATCCAGACCAATCTGGGTCGAATTTCTCGATCACGATTGGCTCATTTGCGCAAGCCAAAGAAGGCCGCCAATCGCGATCAACAAATCCGTTCCCGATAAGGCTCGATCAGGGCTGAAAGTGACCCGTGGTGCCGGGGTATAACAGCTGCATAATTCCTCTACTGGCAAAGATAACACACTACCAATCGCCCATCGAGCACAGTAGGGCAAGACGCAACACAAGAATGCTAACTTATCGAAGGCAGCTGAATGGACAAGATGTATGGGGAAAAGCAGATGTCAAGGCTGTCATGCCGCTGAGTCTTTACTGGGGCAGCAACATACGGTCTTCTTCAAAGGAGAAATAAAAATTTGCGGCGACTGGATGAAGATAACGCATTTCTTTTACGGTGACGTCTTGCCAACGCTGGAGGACCTAGTTAACTGTGTGATCATCGCTAAGCTGTTGTATTTACTCGTGAAGACCCACTCTCTCGAGTGAGACTCGCCTCCCCCGTATTCGTAGTCAAACTTTTGAAGAATAAAAAGCGTTTCACTATATTTTGAATGCACCGGCGTTCGCTATCAATTGATACCGTCGCTTAAGGTTTTAAAGTTGCTGTAATATCTGATAGCCTAGGTGCACCACTGACGACTATCTTTAGCAGGTTACCGATGATCTATCGTAAGCTCCGCTGATGATGGCAGCGACATTGAGAGCGGGAGCGATTAAAAATCTAACCATAGTCCCTTAATAGCTAAAAGTATTGAGGGACTGTGATCTAACGGAGCTTGACCAATTGTTCAGAATCTGGAATAAATGTCCGTGTATTCCGTAGCCAGTGTATTCATTATTCCGTACATCATTCGACGTCGTCCGTGCTTTTAGCGAGTAGTCTTACACCCAACTCGTGTAATGTTTGTTTGCGCTGACGTCATCCTAGCCGCCATGTTGGAGGACCAGCACAGTGAGAAGCTGCGTCCGTGTCGCCACGGCCAAGTTATCTGTAAGCTGCATTCTGCGGGTCTTACACCAGTAAGTCCGGTAGATTACGTAATTAAGTTTACGCTTACGGCGTACTGAACGCGGTACAACTGCGAAACCGCAGGTATGCTTCAGCTGGACGCCCCTGAGTCGGCGCGGGTGCGGCGATCGATGAAGTCCATCTGGAGCGCGGCGGCCAAGTCCCGAGAGCGCCAGCGTTCTCAGCGAAACTTCAGCGGCGCCGACTGGAAGTGGATCGAGGGACACATCTACGTGGCCGACTTGCTCTCGCTCGGATACCGGCTGGAGAAAGCCGAGCCGCATGTAAGCATGCGCGCTTGTTCAGCGTGATCTTCCTTAGACATAAGGCGCAATGGCATAAGCGCCCCTGCGTATAAGCTTTCTTAGTTTGTACAAATTGATTTTAGCTTGCAGACTTTCATTATACAGTGCGTGCAAATACGGCCTTACATTTTTCATTGTCGCAGCATACGGGGCGGAAAGAGGTGCGTGTTTGGCAAGGATGTAGGGTCCTGCTGGTCGCTTGCGGCCACAAATGCCATAGGTATCTCGCTCGAAGCGGGGAAGCTTACATTTGAAAACTAGGTTATGCGTTTTAACATTCCGACGCTACACATGTGGTTTATGGGGGACGCCGTAGGCTTCGGGATTAGTTTTGACCACCTGGGGTTCTTTAACGTCCATGCTAAAGTACGATACACGAGTTGTTGTTTTTTTCGCACTCTTTGGAATGTGGTCGCCGCTGCTGAGAAGAGACGCGAATTATTCTGTGGTAGAAGAGAAGCAATCCGCAGTAGAATTTTCTACGTGTCCCTTTTCTTTCTCCCACAGTGATTAACTGAATCCAATGTTTCTTAACTTGGGCAATCTGCACGACACAGCATGATTCAACATGACCCAGTCATGTAGTCACTGTGATGTGTGTATATGAGACGGCATTCGGCCGCGCAACGGGGCGCACAAGTATACAAAGCCACCAGAGGGAAAGGGAAGTCAGAAGACGAGGAGGAGAGAACACGGGAGCACACGCTTCCGCTCACTATAGGTATACGTCTGTTGTGGCCATGGTGAAAGAAAAATTATTGAGCTGTCTCTTCAATATCGTCACCCTTGTATACCGCGGGGTTGCGGGAACCTACCCGATGGACTATGTTGTACGAACGTCCTATGTCCAGTCTTCTGATCAGCGCCGCCGCGGTCCTTAGTGCGTCGTCTACGTAGATGGGTGGTTGGGACATGCGCAGTGGCGAGCACATCTGGCACAGCTCCCGATTTTTCTCGTCGTCGCTAGCTCGGGAAGTCGCTGTAGCGGGAAGCTATGCAGACGGCCTCGTAAGCGTCGTAACAGAAGGTGTCATGGGGCAACGATAGCACGGACTCCTAGCTGGCAGCGTGCAGCTCGGACCACGGTGGTGGTTCAGAAAATTAACTATTCGTTCAACATACATATGTAAGTGGAACATTCGAAGAAATGATTCACTTACTGAGTATGTGGAACGAAAGTCGTTGAGGGCGTCGGCTCTGCTTCAGGTGGAGCTGCTTGCCTCTGCTACTATATTGCCACTCTTAATCATGTTCCACCTAGGTTCAACAGATAGTTGAAAAGAAATGTTTTTATTACCCTGTGGAACCTGTGTGTAACAAGATTAAGAGTGTACGAACGCCACAGACCCAGTTTGTCATTGCACCGCGGAACGTGCCTCTGCTTTTGCGAAGTCATCTGTGCCCGCAACTCATGCTGTGCTCATGCTCTGCTCATGCTCGGAACATTACACCTGAGTTGCGACAAAAAATTTTCACTGAGATAGACGATCCAAGTACTGCTGTGGAAAAAGCGATAAGGATGGCCGCGTTCAGCAAAGATTGGGTAAGCAAAGTGAATGCTGGTTATGTACACGTACGTGAGACGCATGTTGAGCACAACAACAACACTGACACATGTCAGTGGCGTTGGGCAATCGGAGATCGGCTTTCGTGAAGAATTTGATATTTTGCAAGCCTCCGTGAGCGATTAGGGTAGTGCACTCGGCGGTCGGAATCGGCTCCTGTGTATACGACTGGACTGGGCCGCTTAACCTACGAGCTTATAATTTTATCAAAGTTCTCTTGATTCTGGATTATAACTGAACACAAAACAACATAGGTTTCGGCAATTAATTGCGTTTCTCTTCTGTTTTCTGAACGCCGCGCCTAGATGGACTACGTCAGCTGTTTGCAACACTCTCAAAACACAATGGGCATTTCGTTCGCAGGAACCGTTAAAACCAGCGAGAAAAAAGGCGCAGCGAAATATGTCCAGCAGGCTCAACCGGATGACCAAGGTCATGTTCAAGGACGAATTCACAGAACGACACGTGAGTGCACGAATGTCAACATGAATGAATATCTACATCGCCAAAAGCCGCCTTGTAGTTTGATGCTTAACCCTTTAATGACGGTTCGTATAAATACACGAGAAAAGAGTGTTCTTTTTTTTTCTTGATGTTGAAAACGCATCGAGTATAAGTATAATCAACGAAAAGAAACATATATTTTGAGGAGTCTTTTTCAGCAATAGAGAGAAACAGGCACAAAAGTGTAAGTGGCCTTCACCTCAAGCTACCTATGGCTTCGTTTAGAATTTTTGCAGACAGCTGTCGTCATATGTGGACCCTTTAATTTGCTCCTCCTCACGTGTGTGACACTACTTCAGCCGGAGATGTTATCTCACTCTGTGTCCTCTAACCGTGCTTTCAAGAGAGAGTCGCGTGCCAATCTTCTTCATCCTCGTCCGCTGTTCCAGCTCTCAACAAACAAATGAGCCTTGCTGCCTGTCTTTCAGTGTTGGCCGAATGCACCTAGCCGGAAACGTCACACTCAATACCGAAACTCGGCAAGAAACAGATGTCTGGTATGTTTCTTGTATAGGCAACGTTCGTCAATGAAGGGTTAACCGCCGGCACCTTAGTTTGGACAGGCGGTTGTTCCAATCCACGCACGCTGTGGTGCAATTTTCTTGTTTTCTTTTGCAATCCATCGCTGCGGTGCACAGCACAGGTGCATTTTTTTACGGATATTTGCGCTTTCTGAAGCTGTCTTTGCTGCAATATTACTCTTTTTCTGGCCCGATTTCTTGCTCCTAATGGAAATGAGTATTGAAAATTTGAAAGGGCTATTCAGTATTCCATATGTCTAGAGCATCGTTTCTAAACTGTTGTGTGCCTTCACTGCGCTATACTGACGACGCTTCGCCAACTGGCGGGTCAGCGAACAAGTGCTTTGCGCTTAGGTTGACTCGAAAACTGTTGTGTACTTGTGCGTGTATATATATGAAGATCACAGTAGGTTGAACTGAATTACCTCGGTGCTTCCACAGGGTTCGTCCTTCTGCATCGTGCCCACGCGAGGCCACCCCGTCAAGGCCTACATGGAGGTCAACAGGAACATCCGCACGCTACAGACGGTCAGTGCTTGAAGCCCCACGAAAAAGTTTTCGCAACACCACTTCATAACCGCGGTGGCAATGTGCGATGGCAATCTTAAAACGCTATCGCTCTGACGTACCATATTTTTCGTCGATATTAGCGCATGAGCCAATTTTCGGAAAAAAAGATATGCAGAAAACGATCACAGGATCAATGTCAAAGTCTAGAGATAGTTTCCCGGTAGAGCCACTGAGATACACTGCTGGGGACACTATCGGTAGGATGAGCCAAAGATAGCATCGCTTTAAAACGTATTCTGTGTTTGTGCGAAACACTTGTGCGCTCACTGGTCGGTGCTTTGCTCGATGATGGCTATAAAGAGCGATATGCGGCATGGCATCATCCCCCAACGGTGTGAGCCCCACTGGGTTTGTTGTTGCTATGGCTACGCACTACAATGAACGTATACGTCATGTTTCGTGCGCCCGAACGTCACTGGGTGATCGTGACACAAAATAGTCCAGGCAATTAGTACAGGCTTCGAATTATTGCAAATTTTACTAAGAATCCAGCAGTGTCTATATGTGACATTGAGCTCCCAACGTTATTTTAGTGGCTGCTTCAGTTTCTTTTCTGTTTTTATGCTGGGCCTTAGCCGTTAAAGCGCATGCGTCGTGTACTAGCCGTGTTGGAGACTTGCGTCAGCGCGCTTGCCGAGGAGCGCAGATTATTGGCGTATTGGATCTCATGCAGCGCCAGAGTTATGAATTTGAGGGACGCCGTAGCGTGGATCAGATCCGGATCAGTTTCGACTGTTGGGTCTACTTTGAGGTGAACGCAAATCGGAAGTACACGGGAGTTATTGTATTCCACTGCCATCAGAGCTCGCGACCGCAGTGGCTAGGGTTCGACACAAATGCCACTTAGATGTTCAAGAGCAGAATGCCACCGCGGCGGGTAACAGGGCGCAGGCGACTGGTCGGAGCAGATCGAGGTGAAAATTAGCGCGACTAATCATTAAAAAGAAGGTGGACACAAGAATATCTACTTACAACTTATCTATTCCGAAAGAAAAACGTGCCTAAAGTTCATATTCATACAGTTGATGACGAAAGCTTACGAACCGCGGGTACCCACATAAAAACGAAATTTTGTGCGTACGTATGCATGTACCGGCTCGACCATCACTCACGCGCGAACTCGCGAGAGCGTACCACCAGTGAAGCCAATTATAGGAAGCCAGTGCGGCCGTGCATCTAACAAACCTGCGCAGACGCAGTGATGCCTGGAGTCGTGGCATTCTTGTCGTCTGCCACAACTTTTGAGCTAGGCTTATACAAACTAAATCGTGCCGTCTCGTCACTTTTCTGTAGTAAATCCTAGTACGTTCGCATTTCGATGGAAGCGAAATGCAAGAACGCCCGTGTGCTTGCGTTGTAGTGCACGGTAAAGAACCCCAGGTGGTCAACATTAATCCGGAGCCCTCCACTGCGGCGTGCCTCATAATAAGAACTGGTTTTGGCATGTAAAACCCCAGAAAGAAGAAGTAGGAAGACTTTGTAGGTAGGCCAGGTTATTCAGTTCAGTACAATGCAATCAGCTGAACGGGTCTCCTATCCTGTAAGCGGACGGCTCATACCTTGTCGGGGCCTTTCAGGCGTCACGTCTGTGTGGCTGATCCTTTCCGTATACTAACTCCTCGTACCGCAGGTGTCCTTACGGAGGCAGTTCGAGAGCGGCATGATCCACCCGGAGACCTACGCGAAGATTCTCACCACCTTACAGACGAAAGTCAAGGACGAGTCGTACGTATACGCCCCAGACTTGTGCGTAACTAATTACATGTAATCAATTACTTCTAATCAATTACATTTTGGTAGTGTTGTAGTTTACTCGGTAACCCTCACTGTCATTCAATTACTTCTCTCAGTAACCAAATTACATGTAACCAGTTACTTTGACGAGACAAGCTGTAAAAGCCGATGCAGATTTAAGCACTTAATTTGACGGGAATACAGAAAACCACCCGAGGGCTGAAATTAACGTCGTCCAAAGGGATGAACACATGTTACCTGGATTACTTCCTTACCACAATAAGCGTCCCACAGCTGAACACTAACTAAGCTCCTCACTAAACCAAAACCTTTTGAAAACTTTTATATATATATATATATATATATATATATATATATATATATATATATATATATATATATATATATTGTCGCGATACAACGCGAACAGAAGACAGGGAGACGTTCTTCAAGAACAGCACAGGACGACCTGTTCAAACAAAACAGAACAGACACACGTCTTCTTTCTCTAATAATCCCATTGACCCACTAGACGGAGTCCGCTAATGCCCCCATCGTCGTCGTCGTCTGCCTGTAGAGCACGCGTGTCATTTGTCCCTCCCTAAAAGAGCATCGCCCCGATGCTAGACCGGAAACGTCACTTGCGGAAGGGAGGGTCCCTCGCATAGTCATTCGCTCACATACGGCTTCATGCGCACAACATGCACAAGTTCAGGGGGGTGCGGGCGGCGCCGCGTACAGGTGGGACTATCAGGGACGACCTCGTAGGTGACATTGAGTCGCCGCAATACTCGATATGGGCCGAAGTATCGCCTTAACAGCTTCTCGGAGAGGCCTCGTTTCCGTATGGGTGTCCAAACCCACACTAGGTCGCCGACTTCATAGGTTATGGTTCTACGGTGAGCATCATAGCGGCCTGCGTCGTAGTCTTGCTGCTGGCAGATCCGCAAGCGCGCGAGCTGCCGAGCCTCTTCGGCGCGTTGGGTAAACACATCGGCGTCCGTGTCAGTGTCGTCAAATTGGTGTGGAAGCATAGCATCCAACATCGTTCGTACATCCCGGCCGTGAACAAGGCTGAACGGAGTCATGCGCGTCGTCTCTTGTTTCGCGGTGTTGTATGCAAACGTGATATAAGGGAGGATGTCATCCCAATTTTTATGTTCGACATCCACGTACATTGAAAGCATGTCTTCAATTGTTTTGTTGAGGCGCTCCGTCAATCCGTTGGTTTGTGGATGGTAGGCAGTTGACTTCCGATGAGCCGTTCCACTTAGCAGCAAGACGTGATCTAAAAGCGCAGCTGTGAAAGCGGTGCCTCGGTCGGTTATTACGACGCGTGGTGCACCGTGTCGCAACACAACATTCTCGATGAAAAATCGCGCCACCTCGGCTGCTGTGCCTCTCTGGATGGCCTTTGTTTCAGCGTAACGTGTCAGGTAGTCGGTTGCGACGAGAACAAAGCGATTTCCCGCAGTAGAAGTAGGAAGTGGACCCAAAATATCCATTCCGATTTGATAAAATGGTGTTCGTGGAACCTGAACAGGTTGTAGGAGGCCGGCTGGTTTCGTCGGGGGCGACTTGCGCCTCTGGCAGTCGAGACAAGTGCGAACGTGATGTTTCACGGCGGTGGTAAGTCTCGGCCAGTAGTAGCTTTGCCGCACTCTGCCCAATGTTCGCGTGTAGCCTAAGTGACCAGAAGTCACCTCGTTGTGACAGGCTTGAAGTACTTCCATACGAAGAGCTGCAGGAATGACGAGCAGATAGGGGGATCCGGTCGAAGAAAAGTTTCTTTTGTAAAGGACGTTGGCCCGTAAACAAAACGATGACAATCCTCTTGCGAAAACTCTAGGTGCTTTCGCAGATCTTCCTTCTAAGTAATTGATTAGACCAAGCAACTCAGGGTCGTCCCGTTGTTGTTGAGCGACGGCGGAGGTGTCCAGAACACAAAGAAATGCTGTTTCATCTTCTTCGAGTGAACAAGCCGACTCTATCGGTGATCGAGACAGGCAGTCAGCATCCGTATGTCGCTTCCCCGACTTGTACGTGACTGTCATGTCAAATTCCTGCAGCCTTAGGCTCCAACGCGCCAATCGTCCAGAAGGATCTTTAAGGTTCGTCAACCAACACAGTGAATGGTGGTCGCTGACAACTTTGAATGGGCGGCCATACAAATATGGGCGAAATTTCATAACCGCCCATACCACGGCGAGGCATTCCTTCTCAGTTGTGGAATAATTTGCCTCTGTGCGTGAGAGCGTTCTGCTTGCGTAGGCAATCACTCTTTCCGTGTCCTCCTGCCGTTGCACAAGAACAGCTCCCAAGCCAACATTGCTGGCATCAGTGTGGAGCAATGTAGGAGCGGTCTCATCAAAGTGGGCCAGTACTGGAGGTGTCTGGAGACGTTGCCGCAAGACGTTAAATGCACTTTGCTCTTCGTCGCCCCATACAAAAGCAACGTCGTCTCTCGTGAGGCGAGTTAACGGCGACGCAATGTGAGCAAAATCTGAAATAAAGCGCCGGTAATAGGCGCAGAGACCGAGGAAGCGCCTGACAGCCTTTTTATCGGATGGTACGGGAAACTGGGCGACGGCGGCAAGTTTTTCGGGATCTGGGCGGACACCGGCGTGACTGACGACGTGGCCAAGAAACTGTAGTTCCGCAAAGCCAAAGTGGCACTTCTCCGGCTTCAGGGTGAGGCCGGCGGATCGTATGGACTGCAAAACCGCTTCAAGCCGTGCGAGATGTTCGTCGAACGTTGCGGAGAACACGATGACGTCGTCGAGGTACACTAAGCAGGTTTTCCACTTCAGACCCGAAAGCACAGTATCCATGAGGCGTTGGAACGTAGCAGGGGCAGAGCACAAGCCGAAAGGCAAAACCTTAAATTCGTATAGGCCATCTGGCGTCACAAAAGCAGTTTTTTCACGGTCCCTCGGGTCTACCTCAATTTGCCAATATCCGCTCTTTAAGTCCATGGAAGAGAAGTAACGTGCGTGTCGAAGCCTGTCGAGGGAATCGTCGATACGGGGAAGTGGGTACACGTCTTTCTTCGTCACCTGATTTAGTTTTCGGTAGTCCACACAGAAACGCAAGCTGCCGTCTTTTTTCTTGACTAGAACTACAGGGGATGCCCAGGGACTCGTTGATGGTTGGATCACGTCGTCTTCAAGCATTTTCGTCACCTGTTGTTGTATGGCTTCACGTTCTCTGGGAGCCACACGATAAGGATTTTGGTGAATTGGTCTTGCCGTATCCTCTGTAATTATTCGGTGCTTTGTTAGAGGCGTCCGACCGACTCTTGACGTCGACGCAAAGCAGTCGTTGAACTTGGCTAGTAGCGTACGAAGCCGTTCTCGTTCGTGCTGTGGCAAAACAGTGCTGACGTCAAATGCAGGAGCTGGGTCTGGTGTAGGCGCTTCTTCGAGTAGTGAACAGCAGCCGCGAACACCCGCAACACCGTCAAAATAAGCCACAGCCGTGCCTTTTGGAAGGTGCCGTCGCTCTGTGCTAAAATTTGTTAGCAATAAATTCGTGCGCCCGTCGGTGACATTTACAATTCCTCGTGCGACAGAGATACCGTGAGTAAACAACAAAATGGTTATTTGGTCGGCAACTCCTTCGCAATGAAACGGTACGTCACATGCCACGGAAACAAGGATACATGACCGAGGTGGGATTACGACGTCGTCTTCTGTTAGACGAAAGGAGTTGTGTTGCGGCGATAAGCAATGAACTAAACCAGGGCTTTTATAAAACGTCACCATGCGGTCTGGGATGTTAATTACGGCGCCATATTCTCTTAGAAAATCCATTCCAATAATCAAATCTTTACAGCACGGGAAGAACTATGAAAGCGGCCACGAACGACGAATCTCCAATGTTAAGCCTAGCAGTACATCTTCCAGTAGGCATCAGCAATTGTCCACCTGCCGTCCTTATGTGAGGTCCCGCCCATGGCGTCTGTACTTTCTTCAGGCGGAGGGCGAGTTCCCGACTCATTATAGAGAAGTCGGCACCAGTGTCGACTAACGCTGTCACCGGCTGTCCATCCACGAAAATATCAAGGTCGGCGCTCACAATTTCTTCGGGGTCAGTGGTTATCGGCTTCTCGGCGTTCTGCAGCGGGAGAGTTGGGGGCTTTTTATGGTCTTGCGGCGGGCCTGCAACCTTACCCCCAGAGGTCGCCGCCTTTAGTTTCCCCGGCGGGGACTGGGTGACCTTCGTCTTTGAACGTCAGCAAAAGAGCGTCCAGCAGGCAGCTCGCGTGGAGGGGTTGGAGAGCGTGACCGACGGCCGAAATCAGTTCGATCATTGGGCGCAGATGCTTGATTCGGGTGCGCTATGGGAGGAAAAGCAGCGTCGTCGCGCCGTAGCACGGAGTCGTCATTTGTGCGTCGAACATCAGACCACGGACGAAGAGGGCGAAATGACGAGTCGCGATGCCAGCAATGGCGCGAAATATGGCCGGCACCCCCGCAGTTGAAACAGAGAGGACGGTTATCGGCGGTGCGCCACGCGTCAGATCTCCGATATTGTGGCCGTCTCGTAGGGTCATTTTGCGGCGTGGTCCACGGCGCGGCGAATGACGGCTGGCGGTATGACTGCATCGGCATCACGGGTGCGCGCCTTAAAGCCTCCTCTTGTGGCGGCGACCAAGGAGCGGCTGTCGGAGGCTGGTGGTACGGCGGTGTGGCTGTAGCGGGTGGGGGACATCGGACGGCGGCGGCGTAACTCATGGGACGCTGTTGTTCTTGAAGATCGGCAGCCGGGAACGCCTGCCTGATTTCGTCGCGAACCACTTCGGCGATTGACGCGACGGGTCTATCCACTGTCGGTGTCATAATTCTGTGAAGTTCTTCTCTGACGACCTCTCTGATCATTTCCCGCAAGGAGCTCTGATACTGTGGAGTCAATGCGGCGGCATTGATTGCGGTGCTGTTGGACAGTCGATCGTACTGCCTGCACCGTTGATGAAGAGCGCGCTCAATAGCCGCAGCCTCTTTGATAAAATCAGCGACGGTGACTGGAGGATTTCGCACAAGCCCCGCGAACAACTGCTCTTTTACACCTCGCATGAGGTAGCGCAGCTGTCTATCCTCGGTCATGTTCGGGTCGGCTCTACGAAAGAGACGGGCCATGTCTTCGGCAAACATTGTGACCGACTCATTGGGTTGTTGCACCCGTAGCTCCATCAATTGCTGGGCGCGGTCGCGTCGGTCGGCACTTGCAAATGTATCTGTGATTTTCTGCCGAAAGTCATTCCATGTCGTTAGGCCAGCTTCGCGGTTCTCGTACCAAGTACGGCCACTGTCGTCAAGGGCGAAATAGACGTAAGAGAGCTTCTGCTGCTCTGTCCACTGGTTAATCTGTGCGACGCGGTCATACTTGTCAAGCCAGTCTTCAATGTCTTCGAAGGCTGCACCGCGATAGCGATCGGGGACCAGCGGATGAAGAACGGTTACCTGTTGCGGGCTGGGAGACCCGCTGCTTTGGGGTGCTAGCGGTGCGCTGGTTTCGGCCATTGCCCGATGTGTGGATCTCCTGTGAGGTGGTTGAAGAGGGGAGAACTCCGGGGCAAGGCCTAGCAGTCGACGACTGAAGTGATGCACGGGTGTCGTAACTGGTGACAATGCGTCCGGGCTAGATGAACGACTCCCAGATGGAGTCCGGGGCATCAGGCGCTGTCAATACCCAGCACCTCCACCAGTGTCGCGATACAACGCGAACAGAAGACAGGGAGACGTTCTTCAAGAACAGCACAGGACGACCTGTTCAAACAAAACAGAACAGACACACGTCTTATTTCTCTAATAATCCCATTGACCCACTAGACGGAGTCCGCTAATGCCCCCATCGTCGTCGTCGTCTGCCTGTAGAGCACGCGTGTCAATATATATATATATATATATATATATATATATATATATATTAATTTTATAGGTAAGCCTAATAATTATATGTACCATAAATAATCGGGACAGGCTCGCCGCCTGCAATGTTTAATTATTTGTCAGAAAGTTGGCATCGTCGTTATCAAAACTTGCTGTGGCGATGTGATCTTAACAAAGAGCCAAGAATCATGCTAATACAAGCTGCACCATGAGAGCTGGCCCTGCCAATTTCACTCCCATAAACGTGAGCTCTAGGCCTCCCATTATTGGAGGCGCCATTTTAGTATCATTTAGGGCAAAGGGTGCCTGCTACGAATAAAAATTTGAAATTGTACACCTTTAGCGTTGTTACCCTAGATTCCATTCTGCCATGAATACGTTTTAGCTGTCCGCAATGTTACGTGAACCGTTTACTATATAGAGTGCGTTTCTGTGCCTTTTGGTCAGCCGTAATTGAGTGTGTGCTCTCGTACCCTTTCACGCAGGTTTCTCGACTTGGCAGCGATGAAGAAGCTATTGTATTTGCCAGACTTGGTGTTCGCCTTCGTAAGTCACCCGTTCCCTTATCCTTGTCCGGCGGTTTGTCGTGCAGCTTTCCAGAGCGTGCCTTTTCGTTATATCAGTTCTCATTCCAAATCTGAGAGAACTCGTAAACCAAATATCAGAAGTTCGCAGACTGAGGCGAAAGATGAACGGAATATTAAAAGCGAAAGTTGCAGCTTTAATGGTTGAAACGGTTGATATACAGCCCACTATTATTTGCTCTATATATGGTCTTATCATTATTATAAAACTGACTGTACAAGAGAGCATATTTCTACTCCTTGAGCTGTATTACTCGAAAAGGCGGGCCTTATTTGCACAAAAACATCTGAATGCATATTAGCAATTTTTTAAAAGTTAGCAATTCAGTTTTTAACTAATTACTTTCCGGCTCACTGCAATTCACGAATTGTAGCCGGACAGTTTGTAACGAGTTTTGAGATATGCGTTGCCAAGGTGCGCGACGAAGTGCGTAGGAGTTCCTGTTATTTTTCTCGCATGGCGTGAAAAAAAAAAGTCACTTCGTTAAAGAAAGAAAAGCAAGTGGAACAACAGCGCATTTTGATGCAAATTTGACGGGGCATGTATTTCGAAAGTGGTGCTATTGTCAGAATTCGCTCCAAGTGCATATATATGCCTTGTTAACTAATCCCCTACAATTGGTAAATTGGAATATGTGCCCCAACGTAATTCGTTAAAATAGATTAGTGAAATTTTGTTAATATTTCTATTCATTTTCACTTATCCCGTAGGTAATGCCCACCTCTTCGAGTAATCCATAAAGCTTTGGAATTAGAACTGTGCTGTCTGCCACCACGAATTGTGCTGAACTCTAAAAGAAACACCAGATATACCTGTTGCCCTCGAGTGTAGCCAGTTTAATGTCTCAGTTCAGAAAGCCCAGTATTTGGCCGTCATTTTTTTCCTCTAAAGGCCATTTTTCTTGCGCTTTTAAGTAACGTTACGAGTGAATACTCTGCCACAAAGTTCTTGGATCACACCAGTTCCGAAAGTTCGCTTCAAATTCCGAGCATGGTCGGGTCCTTTCTTTTTTAGATTATAACTGACGATTGCGCCAGCTGTGAGCGACAAGAGGGTACTCGGCACCCATCGCTGGCGAAAGTGTACTTGGTATTGTTAATCTTACTGAAGTACGGTGATTATTGAATGTACTATGCACTATACAAACAATTTACACCCTTTGGGGCGTATCTTCGCCTCACAAACGACACACTCTAAAAAAGTTTACACCCTTTGGGTCGTATCTTGTCCCCAAATCTGTCTTCCATGCGTTTCCTTTCTTGAAAACTCAGCGCTCGCTACTTTCCTGCCAAGAATGCTGTGTCACGCTGATAACGCGCAAGCATTTTGTGACCAGGAAGTACCGGGCTTGCAGCGTTAAAGAAAGAAAATGCGGACAAGACAGATGACGATTATCGTTTGGGGACAAGATACTACCCAAAGGGTGTAATTTTTTTAGAGTGTAAATGTCACCTGTCTTGCTTGCGCTTCCTTTCTTGAAAACTCTGCACTCGCTATGCTATTCTGTCAAGAAGGCTGTGCCACGCTGATAACGTGCATGCCGTTCGTGACCCGGAAGTACAAGGACGCGTAGCGTTATAGAAAGGAAACGCGCGAAATATTGATGACGAGTATCGTCTCGGGACGAACATACGCCTCAAAGCGTGTAAGCTGTGAATGTAGCCAAGCTGTAGCTCTTTTTGACTTTGCTTGCAGTTCGTGCTGAGTTGGTTGTGCTCAAAAGCCTCGTTTGATAGTTTTGTTTCGATGGACGACGCGACAGTCGGCAGACCCCCATGATGCTGTTCGCCGATCACTTTGTCCAAGATGTACTGCTCGGAACACTAGCAAAGTCCGACACATTGTCAAATCTGTCATCTTGTCAGCTCCAATTGACTCGGAAGATGCACATGCCGTATCTCTGATTGTGTAAAAAACAAGGAATCCCAAAATAAGCAATACGGTGGAATTGGCTAGTGCCCGGGAATGGCGTCCCTATTTTGTTTTGTTTTTTGTTTTTCGGAGAGTTTCGCGACTGTTCAGATTGAAGGGCCCTGAATCTACACCATGGTGTACACCGTATCTTTTGAAGTTTGTTTTTCCGGACAATCATATACAGATTTTCCGTGGAGGCAGGCGACAAGGCACATATATGCCTGACAAACAACCAGCTACCCGTAAGCACAACACTCACTGAGAATAACAAAAAGAGGACAGTCATCACTGTATAAAAAATGAAAAATCAATAACGGAAATTCATAGCGTAAAAACTTAAGAAGTGGTGGAAACCACGTATAGCTACAAGGATACACAATATATGTAAGATATGATGACTTCAATAGTAAAGCTATATACAAACACTAGACGATATAAAACTGATAAATCTGGACAGAACTGCAGTTACACCCGTAATATGCACGTGCTCCCGCTTATCGTTGTGCCCCCCGCAGAAAGACAAGGTCCTGTCGGCGCTTCCCGAGCCCGGCGACAGCAGCTCGTGGTCGACGAGCGGCTGGGGCAGCGAGCTCCTGTCGCCCGGCCAGGTGGTCAGCAACCGGCTCCGGCGCACCCAGGTGTGCATCCTCTTCAACGCGCTCGCGGCGCTCTCGCTGGCCGCGCTGCTCGCCGGCGTTCTGGTGGCCGCCCTGGAGCACCCCTCGCCCCTCTTCACCACCGCCTCGGTGGCCCTGCAGGGGTGCATCCTGCTGCTGCACTCGGTCGAGCTCGTCGTCATGGTCAGTCGCCGAGCACGTCTATAGCTGGCCACCACACGCAGAGTTTTCGCTTACGTGGAGTCGTGAACCGGTCATTTCACTTGTACTTAGTTTCAGTTGTACTAGAATGGCCGAGTGTGAGAGCAAACGAGCTTTACTTTGAGCATAAGTGGGCTCCAGTGGCGATCCGTGCAGGGCTGCACATGATAGTCAAAATAGTCAGCTGATGCAGAGACCAAAGAAGTCACCAAAAATCAGCAAGGCTCCTTGCAGTCATGAACAATCCCGTAGGAAAAATGTTGCGGGTGCTGTGTACGTAAAACGGCTCGTTTTCAAACTTGATTTGTTCAGGGCATTCGATTTGTTGAAAAGCGTGTCTTACGACACTCAATGCGCATTATTTCGCTGTCCAATGATAACGAAGCGAACGCCTGTACTTTGTAACGAGTCATATCGCTTTCTTTCAATTTTTTTTCGTGTTTCGTTGTTGCCGAGCAGTAATAAGGTCATGTATGCCTAGCATACACCTGCAATGAAATACGGTACATTGGCGTTCCAATTAGGTGTCGACAGCCCAAAGTCGCAACTACGTATGAAACGAATTTCCCATGTACTCCGGTCGGCGTGGCATCTAGCGTCACCGCATCCAGTTCACGCAACGCGTTTCTGTCACCGCAAAGTTTAAGTGACCACGCCAGACGACGACACGCCGAAAATAGGCCTGAAATGAACCACGTAATATGGTCGCCGCCTCAGAGAAAGCAGTAGCTGATGGTCAAATCAGATTTTCTAGTAAAGATTCATGTAAAACACAGAAATGCTTTGTTAGACAGCTGCTGTGCCTATATGAACAAAATTTGGTGCTTTTGAGAGATAAAGTTAGATTATAGTAACTGTAAAGGACCAGAGTTTTGATATAGGACATCTAATACTTCGTAAAGATTGCCGAAAGTTGATAAGTTTAAGAAAATAGAATCACGAAGCTTAGAAATCCGTAACTCCGCGTCAACCACACGTATTGTGGTTATGTAAACTGCACCTGCTGAAGCATGCCAAACGGACAAATGTGGTACATGAATTTACAGCTTAACGTCACAATGTTACAATGCTTAACAAAGTTTCTCACGAGTTTTGCCCATAAATTAGTGGTATATTTCAAGGCGATGTATTATACATCAAGTTTGTCCGCTCGAAATGTATTATTGGGCGGAGTTTACAGAATTGTGACATTTCTCCTTTATTGCTTCGTCACAGAGTTGTAAAACTTGATTTTATATTTATTTTCAATACACATTTTATATAAAGCTTGATGGCATAGATTGAAAATACACCTCCTACGGTTAATCGCATATATTAAACTTCTTTCAAACGCAACAAATCTCATCAAAATTGGTCCACTGGTTACCGAGAAAAACGATTTCTCCGTCCCCATGTATTTAGATACGAGCTCCGGCCATACTGGTCGCCCTGTTGCCAAGCCCAACGGGGCAAATACGCGTCTTTTTTTTTTTCTTTTTTGCCGTAAGCCCGCCGCAGTGGTACGCATCGGGCATGTGCCCTCGCTCTCTTCCTCTCCCTGCCCCATATTTCTGTTTACCAGGATACCTGGGACAAAATGGCGCACCGCAACACCCGCCTGTCCCCTAGGGCGAAATGCGAGCTCCCTGTTGAAAAAAAAAAAAGATTCCTGGCTTACGCCACTGGAGCGTAGCTAATATACGAGACTCGAAAGCCTCGTCAGTCGCGACCCTAACCCCTGACCCTGGTCTTCTACACGGCGCAGTACGCGCGTAGCCCGACGGCGTCGTTCCTGGCGGTGGACACGTCGGCGCGCCTCGACCTGGCCGCGTACCTGCTGCAGCTGGTCCTGTTCTGCGCCTCCTCCTGGTGCTCGGCGTTCGACGTGCCCCTGCACCGGTGCTGGCCGCCCGTCGCCCTGTTCGTCGCGCTCGCCGCATGCCGGGCTCACAAGTTCTGGGTCCACCGGAGGGTACGTAGTATAATACTGCGACGCTCGTTGCACACGCACTGTGTACAGATGCAGCGGGAAAAGATTAGCACAAGTGGCCGATGACCGGAGCAGGGAAATTGCAATACGCGGCGCTCTTGTTCCCGTGCACGCTGGTATCTAAAGTGTCACGTGATTCATGATTCAAAGAGAAGGGGGAAGGAGGTGCCCGATAATCTCGTTTTCGGCGTGTTTAGGGAACAACAGCGGCGCGTGCCGCTAAGCTAGTGCAAAGCTAGAAAGGTAGAGAGACACGCTCCTAATGCGGAGGCTGTGGAGTTCAGCTCCCAACAAACGGCAAGCTTTCTTTTTTTTTTCGTCCACTTTCATTTCCCTTTTCCCTACTGTTTCCACAATTCAATTAAAACTGCAAATAACTTTCCCTGTACTTTCCTTGACTTCGTTATAACTGTTGGCGTCACATGGGTCTGACTAACAAAAATCGGGCCCCTCGTTTCTCCCTTCTCGTTCAGTATAAACACGGTAACCGTAAATTATTGTAACAGCCGCACGGGCTTGAATGCATTGGTTATCTTTTGTTAAGCTGGAATGTGTACTATCCGCGCACCTAATTTCGACTCGGACGCCATTTTTGTATACATGCTGTAATACAACTGTACATGCATAATATAACTTACGCACTTAGTGCGTAAGTTATATTTATGGTTTGTGCATGCGAAGTCAACTCCGACTGATGTAAACTTTGTACCTGTCGACAAGTATTCGAAACATTCAAACTTGAGCGGATACTACCATTTCTTGATTTTAAAATCTTTAAAATGTGAAAATGTGCGCCATTGTAAAAGTTATAGTATTTAGAATTTATAGTTCTGCATTGCAGGAATGATTTGCAGGCTAAGTGCTGAAGCTACGAAGAAAGTGTATAGCGTATGTACAAACTGTAGGTGACTTTCTAACCCCACGTTGGGCGCCAATCTAACAAAGCCACGGTCCCGAAACCCCGTCACACTTCGTTTCTTCTATAATCAAATGAACGGAAAAAGTGAAAGTCGCGCGAAAAATCAGTCCCTGCAAAACTCCATTTCAGGTTCAAAGTGAGTCAAAACAAAGGGAATAGGGGTTTAAAATTAATACCCAAAGCTCATATTTTTGCTAAAAAGAAGGCAACAGGTCCCGAATCCCCTGTTAGCAAGACTCAACCATTCCTAAGTTTTCCTTTTCTCCCTTAATGTCACGCAATGATCGTGGCGTAGCCACGGTAGAGTATTCTAGTTCGCTGTCACCAGGGGGGGGGGGGGGGCATACCAGGCCCGTGCCGCCCCCCCCCCCCGAAATCTGTGTTAGCATGCGACCTGCCCAGCTCTCTCCCCCCTCCGCCGACAAAAATTTGTGACTATGCCACTGCACAACGACACTGCGACTATCCGCTCTTGCGAGACTCCGCACCGGATTTCCACGAGCGTGATAATAAAGCATTGACTCTGTAGGACTTTGAGAACGGCTGTGAACATTCGTGCATCGCGCGGGATTGGGAAGCAGGGAGACTATACGGTACGCTAAACGACGTGCAGATAATATCGGAGGCGGGGCTCCTCTGGCTGGACCAGGCGATCAACCAGCGCGTGTTCCGCATGTACGACATGGCCGTCGCCTTCATCAACTCCGAGGAAGAAGTGGTCAAGAGCGTCGCCGCTGCACAAGTTAGCGACCAGGTGACGGTCTTCATGCGCGACGAGGCCAACACCAACAAGCTAGAGGTGGGTGCGCCAATCACAGTACACTATGCCGTATAGTCCCAAGCATAATAAACACATGTATGCCTCCTGCACTATACATATAAATTGATAGGACTCCGTGCGAGTAAATTTCCACGTAAATAATGCGAAAGATAGGTAACCATAGAAAGCTCTATCATTACGACGTAACAGCCATGCGATGACGAGATGATCATCTGCCTTGGACATTCCCCATTTGGCTGGACGGATTGGGATGCGGTACTTCAGGCTGTATTTCCGTGCGTTAATTGTAGCACGGTTAAAACTCTAATGTGCTCCAGTAACACGCGGAAGGCTTTAACAGATTGAATTACCAGCAGGTCCAAGTCATATAAGAAAGCTATCGCTGACTTTACAATCTATACGATGGTTTCTGCCATATATTAAGGGCACACCTTGCTCTTTTAAGCAGAAAATTGGCAAAAATATGTTTTCGCATTGTTTTGCTCTAGCTTAGTGTAGAGCATTTATTCTTGCTTGATTGAACCCCTGCATCATCCTTGATTAATTATTTGCTATAATCACCACGAACATGTCCTGAAATGATTTTCTTCGTTTTCTCAAAGCAGCATTTCTGGTGGTGCCACAGTTTTGAAGTAATCATCTCTAAGGTTCTACTTATCCTATCGCAATTAATTTTTTGCCAGCAAGCTAGACACTTAGACAGTGCAGCAGACCTATAATATTGTTACGGGGTGAAAATATATGTATTTACAATATATACAGTTAGAAGGTTGTAGCTCTGTGGCCAGGGTAACACCAACTACCGAGCTTCGAGACACTTCAGCCTCTTCTTCACCAACCAACGTCATTTTGTCCACCGCGGTACAAACTCGTACGTGACAATATCAACAAATATTGTTACAGAACTGTTTGAAAAGTACCTACATTTCCTGGGTGTCACTATGGGTTCTTACTTGAAAAAAGTCTTACATGTTATAACTTTGGCTCAAATCAGTGTGGAGCATTCATTCTTGTAGCACTTTTAACTCGGATCATCAACATTTTTATGTCTATTTACTACACCGCATATATTTTACTAAATAGCTCACATCTAATCAAGTTACTTTAAAAAATTCTAAATTTTCAGAAAGTTATTTAATTTTAATAAACTTATTAAAGTAGTGGTGTACTAATCTGTGAGATGAATACACATAAATATTACCTGAGACTACACATTGCATAGGCTGACAATAAAGACAATTATATACATCGCATATAGTTTCATAGCTTTGAATTCCGCGCTTCACCTAGATGCCAACATGTGCGTATGCATCTGCATAATTTTCAAGTTTGAAGTTTAGCTTTATTTCCAACAGGTTGAAGGAGGCGGGGGAAGAGGGGGGGCTGCGAACGCAGCTTGAAAAACATTCTGCCACCTACGGTTACAAGAATCGGCAGCGCGGAGTTGCCACGACGCGGTTTTTCTAAAAAAAACACACAAAACATTTAAATTTGCAAAGTACACGATAAACAAGATAGTTAACATACTCCACAATACAAGACTAAAAATAACAACTACCGAAATTTTCGTTTCACGTAATTTCACATATTACATATAGCTGAACACGGAATTTTTTTTAAAAACGTATTACGTACTATGACGCATTTGAACAAAATCGCTTGGCTCGAGAAACAAACAAGAAATGCACTCTGGAATAGACAAACGCAATGAGCTAGACCAATGCGTATTCCTTAACGGTAAATGTCATGTTAATTACCTCTAGCTGTTTTGCTGACGTTTATGTGAAAATTACGAAGACGTAAGGATGCATATATGAACTCCCGATTCGTAGTAGGCATTTACCAGCTTTAATTGATCAATTATTCATTTGTGAGACATAGATTGTTCTAAAATGGTATGCTCTGCCCAGTTCTGAGTTTATTGTGAGGCGTAAGGGGACGCGTTATCTTAATGCTTGAATAGCCGGCAATAACCTAAGAAAGGTTATATGTATGTTGCCCAACTCACACACAGTTTGCATAGATCACAAGAAAAGTTATTCACCCGTGACCATTCGTACAACTGTGGTATGTATCAATAACGATGCATTGAGCACAATGTAACGTATCGCACATGCAATACATTCTACTTCATATAAACAAGACAGTAAATGGTGTTTGCTTGACACTGGTTCTGCAATTTCCACTTCAAAGGCACTATTGCAGTGTATATACAAAAACGTTGTGGGCCTCGAACTTATGAGTGCACACTCAAGTGCAGAGGCAAACACAAGTGCAGAGTCTATACTTAGAGAATCCGAACTTGGACATCACTCTGGCTGTAGGAAAACTTTGCTTCAAGTGACGTGAAGCGGTTTTGCATGTTTAAAACGACTTTATTTATTGTCCCAACTAATCCGTCTTAGTGTCACTGCGTTTATAGGATGAAACCTGTACGTCATGGTAAATTTTGTAGCTGATTCTCACTTCAGTGCACTTTCCAAGAAAGTCGATAGTTTATCCCGAAAAAAAAAACGAGCTTTTATTTTCCATTCGCCTATAGCATATTTACTACATTAGCAGAGCAAAGTTATTGAGATGTTACTGAAAGTAACATCTGATGTTACTGAACGTTACTGAAAGTAAAAGTTTGAGACGTTATTGAGAATTACTGAGAACTCTCTCTCAGATGTAAAGGGCGGGTATAGGTTCACTGCGTTGTGTGGACAGAGCTTGTGCTAAATTCTTAAGTTGTCACCGACTATAGTTTCATGTTTTTATACATAACGGCGCAGCTGCTGAAGGAGATAATCCGCATCCAGCAGCGGTACCCGCAACTTGAATGCGTGGCCCGTTCGCGGCTCATCGCGCGGCGCATCCTCAACTCGTCGCTGTCTGCCCTCAACGACCTGCAACAGAGTGGCCTGGTCGAGCAGGACCACTACACCGAGCTCGTAACGGTAAGCAGCGCGAAAGAGGATGCGCAGCCCTATCGAAGCCTCACCGTATTGCTATTCAATGGGCAGGATTACGCTGAATTCATGGAGGTTCCGCAAAAACGTACGTCACCGTATTGTTATTAAATGTACAGGCTTATGCTGAATTCATATAGGTTCCTCAAGAACCTCACGTATAGTTATTAAACGAGCACGCTTACGCTAAACTCATATAGGTTCCAAGAATGACATCGAAAACATGTGTGAAATGAAATAGTTGCGCAAGTCATATACCTGTTGACAAGGGAAAGAAATGCGTAGGCCTACCGAATTATCGCCGTATTGTGGCTACATGTGCAGATTTATGCTCAATTCATATAGGTTCCTCAAAAATAACATAAAAAACATGCATCAAATTATTGCAAAAGTCATGTCTGATGGCTGAGAATGCGATAGCATCAAGGCACGATCCATTCACGAAGTTTCCATATGTTAATTGACTACACCTACGACGTTTATTGCGATTCTGATGCTCCGTTCGTGATTCACTGCCAAGTAGAGGACGGCGTATGCTTGAAAGTACGATAAATATATATTCCCGCTTTCAATATTTTTCATGCGTCTTACGAATACGTGATCACTTAAACCTCTGCTCCTCGCAATAATGTTGAAGTCTGGGGTTTCATTTACATCAAAAATAAAGAAATTTCATATTTTGTGATGAGCACTGCCACGGCCGCTGGATAAAAAAAAAAGGTCACCTTTTTTTTATCCAGCGGCCGTGGCACTGCCTTTATACCATGTGTCCCGCGTTCGTTGTGCCAACATTTAAAATATGCAAGTACCACGTAGCCGGACAGAACCAAGCTGCTACTGTTTGCCGTCGCTTAGAGCAAGTCAGACAATTTGTTTTGTCTTTCGTCCTAATTAGTTAATTCATTAATAATAATTAAGAACTTCTCAAATACTATAATCAGATAATACAATCAGAACAATAGTGTCAATAAAAGAGTAGCAGACCATCCTGGAAAATTTCCGACCCGCTTTCTGTTGCTCAATACGCGCGACTTAACAGTTTCTTCCAAGCCCGCAAAAAGTGCCGCGGGCTTTTTTTTTTTACAGTTGCGCGGCGCTTTATTTGTGGGATTTCTTTTGGGCTTGGAAAAAAACTTTTATGTAGCACGTATTCATTGTCACATCATGCCATGTACCACGTGGCTGGACGGAATCGAAAGTAATGTTGTTTGACCAGTATGTATATTCCAAACAAAAGTTCTAGCTCCATCTCCTTGTCAGTGTTCGCGCCCTTCGATTTTAGATCCACTTAAACGGCCTCACTGTAGTGTATCCAGACTACCTCCACTCACCTCACTATCTGCATTTTTTTGCCTCAATACCTCTGTTCCCCTGCGCAATCTTTCTTTTTTTTTTTACAGCGAAGCTCTTAAGGGCTGTGTGCCATGGTCGTGTCCGCGTGTAGAAAAAAACTCATTGGCCGTATGCTGTATGTGAGTGAGTGAAAGCGCGCGAGGGACGCGCGCTTTCACGGGGAGCGAACGCACGGCGGAGAGCAAACGCGACTTCTTCCGCCGCGCGAAAGGCCGTGGGGGACGGGAGGGAATGAGGGGCGGCGACGCTTAGCTGCGGCACCAAATGCGTATCTTGCGACTGGGCGCAAGGGGAACTGGCGACTCAATCACAGTCTGAGAAGATTTAACATAAAAGGCATGCGCTGCCGGTGTTTTGTTTCATGCCATTTGTTTATGAGCTGTCGTTCTCGAAATTCTGAGGAGCTGTATAAACTTGGACATGTAGCAGCACCAGCAACGCGCAGAACTGTTGTCGACGGCGGCGGCGCTTTGCGCGCGTTCGCACCGAACGCGCGCGGCGTTGGTGACGTGTTTATGAAGAACGTGCCAACCTTTGCCGTACACCCTATGGCGGTGTACCGTAGCGACCATAAGGCCATGGTTCCTGTGGTCACTAAATAAATTAAAGCCACCGGATCATACATATTTCTTATTCTTTAATAGTTCAAATAACCAATTACACCGTCACATCTCAATAGTCATAATTGGAAATACATAGTTCCCACCATATAATACAGCTTCGCTGGTCTCTCCAACTCAGTGGAAGGGCTGACAGTTTTCATAAATGCGCTTAGTAACGTCACATCAAAGATGCTCAGGGTGCAATGAGAGGGTCATTACAACTTGATAATTTTACTGGACACAATTTCAAAGGTTCTTGTAAACATTTACGCACACACTCACCATTTGCAAAGCTTCAACCGGCTACCTCTGTTCCCGCCAGTGCGGTTCACTGAAGATGCGCTCTTAAAGGAAGCGTGACTAATGAGCGACGTTAAATCAGTTTAAATAGTGAGGTGTTCTTTAAATGCTCCGTTTCGATATATTTGCCATAGGGGTGTGCTAATATCCGACACTTCCGAATGACGAATTGAATAATGTCCTATTCAATTCAGTCTTCCAATCGAATACGAATACTTTTCTAATAGCTTTTTGAATATTTCATAGCGTCAACCGCGCGCCAATAAAAATAAACTTAGAGCAAAGCTATGCAAAATGTCATCCACGCGGGCATAGTGTTGAATAAGACTCGAGAACTTAGGTAAAGCAGCAAGCTCCGTCTCTCAGGGAAGCAAGCTTTATAGAGTATGCAGCGATCATTCGCACACTCCGAAGAGTCCTGTGCATGCGAACTAACTGCTTATTTGTTCCTAATGTTCCATTCATGCTTTTAATAAACACCGGTTCATAACGTGCTTTGTCGTGACGGAAACTTCTAACATTAGAATAAATGTAGCATTTAAATGGGTCAACATCGTTTTATAAAAATTGTTAAAACGGCTGTTCATCATTCGAAAGCTATTCGGAAAGCATTCCATATTCGTTTCGATTCTGGCACTGTATGCGATCAGGTCTCAAAAAATACCATTCGCGCACCCATAATATTTGCTAAAAATATTATGGCCTATTACCTTGCCTATTACTAATTTCTAGCGCGAACTGCGGCGCCGGTTTATGTTTATGGACAAAGTCCCCCCACTACGGCGTGCCTCATAATCATATTGTGGTCTTCGCACGTAAAACCCCAGGATATAAATAATTTTAAGAACCGCTCAGTTTATCTAGCACTCCGCATTTTCGTGATGCTGTATCCAGTCATTGTGAACTGCACAGCATGCCCACGACGTGTCGCTTACACCGTGCTTAACCTTCCAGCGCCTGGAGCAGCTGATCCGCGACTTGAACCGGCTTCCGAGCTCGGTGTCGGTGCCCGAGACCACCGTCAGCTTCCTGCTCAGTGTGCCCTGGCTGCCCGCCGAGAGCGTGCCCCGCCTCAAGAAGGTGCCTCTTTCTCTATTTATCTATATAGTATCTGTCTGTCTGTAAGTCACGAAAATGCACAGAGGGTAATGAAGGAGGCCATTCTTGGAAGAATGTGCCGCGCCACCGAATGTACGTGAAACACGCGCGCAGTGGTATACGTCATTTAATAGGCATTTGAGAGTTCTGGTTTGTTTGCAAACTTCGTACTGGGGTTCGTGGAGTTGCAAACGTGATGTGGGATGATTTACTGACATAATTGCTGCACTATGCTAACCCTTTATTTTTAGATTATCTTGCTGGTTGCTTGAGTAAGCTTTTTAATGCGTAAGCATTCTTAGGCGAATACCCCAGCTCCGTCAACCAAAAATGCACGCGAAAAGTGTACGTAACGCCTTGTATATGCAGAAAAATGCGTAATTAGCGAAGTTAAGACATTTAATCGTAATAATAGCGTAACTTTAGATGAATGGCAGCTTTATGAGCGATAAGGAACAATTTAAACAAAAAACTTTATCACGGAGATTACTCATATGGATACATAGGGCTCTGTAGAAAATGCGTGGGGAAGCTTATAGTTGGGGTGGGCGAACTCAAATTTGGGGGTGGGCCAGCTCAAATTGGTGGTGGGCCAACTTTATACTTGGACGTGGGCCAACTTAAGTTTGGGGTGGGTCAACTTGAAATTTGGGAGTGATTCAACTTAAAATTTGGGGGTGGGCCAAACTAAAATTTGAACTTGGGCCAACTTGAAACTTGGAGGTGGGCCAAATTAAATTTGGGGGTGTGCTTCCTCATACTTAGACAACTCCAGTGGAGTCTCTGCATTTTTTCCGTCATTTGTGTATACGCCGAGGTATACGTCATCTATACCTTTGTGGTTGAAAATATCCAATAACGATTCCCTGTCTATGTTGTCGTAGGCTTCTTTAATATATATAAATGATATCCATAAAGGGCTTCTCTGAGCTACTGAAATCTCTATGCACTGAGTTAGTGCAAACATATTATCATCTAAGCACCTGCCTCGTCTGAACCGATTCTGTAGTTCCTCCAGTACTGCATGCGGTTAAATTGTCTCAATTACATACACCCCAACACAGACGCTGCGCACCTACATGGCATGTAATGGTGCTAATCTCCGCGGACAATGCGTTTTTGGTCGAAGAAAAAAAATGAATCGATACGCTACCTTAGGAGGTGCGTTTTCGAGCAAAATAAACGCTTGCGTGAGCAAGGCGCGATCTTTGTCGTTAATTCTTAATTTTCTTTCATTTCACAGCTTTACTGCTGGAGGTACAACAAGGGCAAGCAGCTTGTGTCTTCCGGGAAGAAGCACCAAGCCATCCACATCGTCTTCTCCGGAATAGTCAAGGTGTGTACCGTTCGAAGCACAGGCTTGAACAGCCACATTAAATTTTTTCAGACTGGACAAATGTTAATTCAGGATTCTACATTTATTTGGCGGGGAAATGTTTCTTATCACATCAATTTACATAAGAAAATGAAGGCCTCACTTTCCGTTCATTTTACGCCGAGAAAGTCGTACGTTTTCTCGTACGAAGTTGCATGTTCAAACATGGATAAAATTACTCGAATTCAAAATGGAATATTTCGTATTATTTACAATTTTTCATCTGCCCACACTGCAGTAACTTACTACACAGGTATCGTTTAAACAGTTGACAAACATTTATGATTGGCGCTTATATAACGCTTTCAAAATGAACTAAAGTATGGATCAAATAAACTAGAACAATTGCCAATTTGCGTCAAAATACGTCAGCTTATGCCACAAGACACTGCGAACATGGTAATGTACCACCAAATGAAACAAACTATAATGATTAAATGTTACACAGCGTAATTTCTCGAATTACGTTCGTAACTTGGAATTTGGTTGCATGTCTAAGAAAAAAAAATGAATTCTGTAATGTTGTTCGAATGTTATGAATGTGAGTTGTCTGCATGTGCTAATATCTGCCTTTGCCTGTGAACGCGTTTTTATTTTCTTCACTCCTTCCCTTTAATTTTTCTTTTCTTTTTCTTGAACCGTATACGACTGGTTATACTGAAAGTGTGTAATGAGAGCGTGCAGCTCTACTTACGTGTACTTCGCGTTATCCTCATTTTTGTAGTGAGGAATCAAGTTACTGCTGCTCGTGCTTAAGGGGGTGGGTGCAGTCCCATAGCTAGGGAATTTTTTTTCGTGTCGGGGTAGGAGTGCGGCATTTGACCACGCTAGAAGAGGAGGGGGGAAGGGGGGGGGGGGGTACCAGGAGGGTTTTGTGGCACGTCGTTTTGTGCCATGTATCCCACGGCTCCTAGCTGTCCCGTCGTAGCGACAACGTGACCGCTTGCGTTGGATCGCGCGATACTGGTGGTTGCGTTTCCACAACAGCAGACATGACCTCGTCTTCCCGCAAACCTGGTAAACAGTTGGCTTTTTTTTTTTTTTTTTGGGGGGGGGGGGGGGCGAGGCAGCTGCCTTTTGCTGTTGTGAGTTGGCTTCCGCCTGCAGCAAGTCGCTTTTTCGTTTCCTTTCCTTTCCCTTTACCATGTCATTACTAAACATCTTAATTGAAAGCGCCGGTAATTTTCCGTATGCTTTCCTTGGCTTCATTTTCGGTTGGCTTTAAATGGTTGTGACTAAAATAAACGGGGCCTCTTCTGCTTTTCGTTCATTTTAATCTTACATGGACTTTCAAAGTGTCTGCTTTTCCTGCCTAGTTCATTGTTAAGTGATAAAGGACTACATTGCCAATAATCGGATTAGCCCTAGCAAGTTTCTAGAACGCTTCCTTCGCCCAGAACAGCCCCAATAAGAAACATACCTTGAAATTCGCATTGTCATTGTGGCATACCGGCCATGAGGTTTCGGTGCAAAAATCAAGCACGGGAAATTTGGCCCTCATTTTTCTTTTTCTTTTTTTTTTTCAAGAACGTTTTTCGTGCTAATAGAAGAAAACGCGGTTTGGAAAGAATTACGGTCTAAATCAATTTATTGCTCTCTTTATTATCCCTATTTATCAAAGTTGTGCGAGTAAACTAGCCTCACGGTAAGTTCGGATATCTCGACGTTGGGCACCGTCGGTATACTGCGGCAGCGCTGCTATAAAGGACGCTGACAGTAGATATCTTTATCTGGCTGAATGGTCCTAAGAAGCAATGATGTGTCTCTACTACGAGAAATCCGCTTAGCCCTCAAGATTAAAAGGCAGGGATGCAAAAAAATCCTGCAATAGTAGTGAGGATTGAGGAGATGCACCGCTAAGCGTCCCGCTAAAATTCACCCAAAAAATTCTCAATGGCATCGGCCTTCGTAATCCAGTCAAGGTTGCCTTGAACCCGAGTACAGCGGGAAAGCGGCAAGGGCTGCTGGCATCACTATAAGTGTAAATCGGTAGCTCCCCTAATCAACACCCGTACACCTGTGGTGCCAGTCTAGCCTGCAGCGTAGACCTCCCCTCGAAGTCATCATCGCGACGCGTGCTTACAGATCGAGGGCAAACAGCAGACTGCGCGCCGACGGCTGCCGGTGCTGGCCAACGCCGACTCGATCCAGTTCTTCTCGTCCGAAGGCTCCTTCACCGACTTCTTGGTGGCGCCCGGCTCCCTCGGCATCATCGGCTTCCTCAACAGGACCAACTCCGTCTGCGACGTCATTTGCGAGACCGACATCGAGGTACGTACCCGCGGTAGTGGTCTGGCCAAGTTGGTTAGGATTCCTATTGCTTATACAGCACAGAAAGGAGACATGTATACCCTCAACCGCAAAAGTTCTCGGAGCCCGGGATCGGCGAAACAACAAAATGAACGTGTCCTCCAGAAAAGCAAAGGATAATGTCTACTTACTCCTGCAACCCCCCCCCCCCCCCACACACACACACACACTACACCACTGAATGTGACACTCAGTGACGAAAATGTGACAAAATGTCATTTTTACTACGAAGCTGTTATAGGCTAGGCTCCAGGAGATTGCGTCCGTAGAAAACCGGAAGTGTAGTGTACAGAAATTTCAGACACCTCGCACCACCTCGTGGAGCCGTATGAAAACGCTGGGTTGGTGGCGTTTTCAAACTTAGGATTGTAAAAAAGTGTGCATTATACCGCGGTTTTCACTGGATCTTACGTTTACTTCTTTATTACGTGACGTAGGTTACCCTGGCGACCACGTGAGCGCATTAGCGCTTGTGTGCGCGCCGCGATTGGCGTATCCGTCTTTAATAAAACACTTTGACGGTACGGTGATCGCGACTGTGTACGTTCCCCCTGCAACGCCTACGAAAAGCATCGAAACATTCATGATAGACATGTTCGGTTGCGTGATGCCCAACGACGGTACGCCCATTCTCATCGCGGGGGCAATATTTACTACAGTCACAGCTTCGCTGGCTTCCATCAGCACAGTTGTGGAAGGGCTCTGGATTTTTTTATCAAAATCGCTGCTGCGCTAACTTATGGGGTCGGCGAAGCGCGGTCAAGCACCGAAATTCGTTTGTCGCTTTTGTTGTTACGTTTTGCTTATCCCATACCCGTTTCTTGTGTATGTAGATTTAGCTTTCACGTGACGTCACGGGCGCCACATCCAGGCCTCATTCACACTTCGACTGCGCTGCTGGCGAATGCGATAAGCAGGCGTCACATAAAGGGGCATCTTCTCACCGTGCTAATGCCAAATCTGTCGGCCGCGATAACGTCAGTGCAAACTCTACAGATTAGAGTTCTGTTTGAACGGTCGCTACAGCACAATAACAACTTCAAAGGTACTCCTTTCTCACATCTGTCTGCCCTGTGGCAGATCGTGTGGCTGCAAACATATTTTAAGCGCACATGTGCAATTAGTGAGACAGAAATTGGAAAGCATGTGATGGTTGCGTGTCAGTCTCATTACATCGCTTTTGGAGTGCGAGATCTATTTGTTTGCAAATGCTTTGGTTTGAGCGTATGCGCGCGGAGGTTGGTTTTCTCTCTCTCTATCTCGCTCTCCTTTTGTCGCTTATTTGTTTATTTCAGGCAACCAGGGAAAAAATGTACAGGTGCTTGGGGACCGGCAAAAAGGCAAAAAAAAGCACCCCGAAAACCCAAATTCACCACCAAATTATAATGCTAATTGTTAAAATTTCATTAAGTTAGAACACTGCAGAAAAAAATGTTGTTCTTCTAAACAAAATTTTCAGTTGCTAGCGCTTGTGCACGCGTGCATTCTTTGTCGTCTTTTTTGCTGTGAACAGTGAGGTATAGGTATGCGAGCGAAGTCGGTCATCACCATTATGCAGCGTCCGGGTTACATGATGTCAGTTGTGTGGGGGCACGGGCCGCGTGCACAGGAACTGAATGCAGGTTGGTTGGAACATACTTCAACAATTTTGATGGAGACAAGAAGTACAAGGACAGGCAAACACGTCTGCCCGATTCCCTTTTTTTTTTTTTTTTTTTTGTGGGGGATCCAAAGTTCCGTCTTTGCAGCGTAAGATTTCCTTGCGGCGTCAGTGTAGAGCAGCCATCTCTTGCCAGAGACACCAGGAAGGCGGACTGAACGAAAGGAAAACCACGATAACGTCCAGTCTGCCCTTATCACGTGTACTTGCCTAAGTCGTGAATCATGAGCTTGAAGGCGACTGTCCGACGATCACCACAGGTGGACAGAAGACGCGTCGACGGTGAAACTTTGCAGGAAACTGAGCGTACCTCGTGTATGTATACATACACCTGGCAAAATGCTAGGACCTGGAATTATTAAGGCGAAAGCCTTAGATAACACTCCACCATGCGCTGTGTTTTCGCGCCTTAGTTCGCGTTGATGCGAGACGCAGCACGAAGGTCAATGTGCTCGCTGCTGCTTGCGCCGCGCTTCCTCACTCCAGCGTGTTGACAGCGAGTTTCCGTGGTCATCGAGTGAGATGCGTTCATGTTTGCTTGTGCGCGCGTGACACTATGCGTGTTCATTTAGTTAGTATGCCTATGTTAATAAGTTTATACGGTCGATAAAGCTACTATTGTTACTTCGTATAGCTGTCCGCTGTTTCGCTATCGCAATCGATGCTTCGGCTTTCAGGCGAAACTGCTTCTTTTTTTTTCTCCCCCCGCCAGGCGTGCGTGATCCCGATGTCGCTAATGGACAAGCTGGTGGCCCGGGACGGTTCCTCGCCGTGCATCCTTTACCGGATGTGGCAGTGGGTCGCCGTGCGCATCGCCCTCGACTTGCTGCAGGGGCGAGAGGAGTTCGAGGTGCGTGTGCACTGGTAAATCCATCGGCCTTCGTCGTGCCGTTTATAAAGGGATGCGGTTATGTTCGCAGTTTGTTTTGTTAAATGACGTCTCCTTCTTAAAATGCTCAGCTGGTTCTGGAAGAAGCGGAGTCCGACTGCCCTGAACAAGGCCGGCTGAAGTGCTGAGCGGTGCCTAAATTTTAAAAATTTAGCCTATTCCCGGCCACGGCGGCCTCATTTCGGTGGGGGCAGAAATGCAAGAACGGTAAATAACGCCAGCTCACCATTAGGTGTAGCGAATTTTGGGGAGCTTTTTTAACAGCTTTTTTCAAGATTCGTTAAGCTTCGTCGAGGTTGAAACTGGCCACTGTCCCTTCACGGAAGCTCTTATCACGCGATCCGTTCGAGAGATATGGTGGCTGCTATCCGTTACATAGCGAAGGTAAGCAGAAGGAGAAGGCGTCACAGAAGATATAGAGCGCTGCCATGGCGTTACTCTGATGGATAGCCCTTCCCGGTCTATCACCACCCCGAGGCCTCGTTATAAGCGAAATACACGGACAGACCTATTCAGTTGTACATCTGTTATGCATGACGTTCCACACTTATTTTCAGTCACTAGGGGAGAACCATTTAGTGTCCCAGGTAACCTTAGCCTCTTGGGCATCTTGCGAAACTTGGGCTAGTATTGTTTCCTAAATACTTAAGTGAATTATCCATTTTCTTAACGTTTTGGTTACGCTTACATGAGAGCGTCACTGAGAGTCGCCATAATGATCAAATTTATCGCTATAGATGGCGCAGTCTTTTCTTTTTTCGCGTCGAATAGAATGCGGAAGCTGGTGGTCTCTCGTGTGAGGTGTTTCTCTCTAACGCTTGAAGCAACGGCAAGTTAGAGCGCTTGTGAAAACGACGCACGCGCTGTACCAGATCACTCTGACTGACACTCAAAGACCGGTCGGCTTCCTCTATTTCAGAATATAAGCAGGATTGCAGCACGCAAAACTTCTTTCGTTTCGCGTGCAGGGCGTCGACCCGGACGCTCTGCGGCGCTACGTCGAGGATGGCCGGCTGCCGTACCTTGGTCGCGCCCGAAGCTTCGTGTTGCAGGAAGACGTGGACTGCGCCGTGCTCGTGCAAGGCACCATGTGCACACAGGGCAACACCAGACGCGTGTTCTTCGGGCCGCAGTTCGTGCCTGAGAGCGTGCGCTGCCTTGACATAGAGGTGAGCATTCTTTGTGGAGCCGGACGGCTTTCGATTGCTGCGGTCGGTGATTGGACTGGTTAAAAGTAACCTACTGCTGCGCGAAACTTTGTGTGTAGCGTCCAACGCTAGTAGCGTACGTGTTTTGACGCCGTGGTCGGCAGTGGTGGTTCGATTGTGGGCCGCGCGCCGATTGGTTGGCGCTAGCAATGGCGTCATCAGGCCGCGGCGGCCGAATGGAGAGAGAACTTGTGCCGGAGGTGGCTGGATGCACCCGCGCTCGGTCGGCCGCGACGGTGGACACGAAAGCTTCGCTTACACCGGTCCCCGCACTGCACGGGATCTGCAAGATTCTATTGCGATAGCAATTATATGGACATTCCAAGCGCATTTCTGCCGTCGCCGTGACGTTCCGTATAAAGTCCTAACACGATAACATCGTCATCGTGCGCCGTACGCTGTACGTGCGTGTGAAAGCTTGCGAGGGTCAGCCAAGGATCGCGGCTCAATCTCGCGCACGCGAAGGAGAAAGACGGGGCAGAAGCGTGCGGTCTTCTTCTGTGGCGCGCGAGGCACGGGGGGGGAGGCGATGGAGGGGGGGGGGGGGCGTTCTACGCCGGCGGCGGCGGCGGCGCTGCTTACAGCGCGGCCGCGCAGGCGCCGTATCTTGACAGGGATCTGCGACGTGCACAAGGTGCGCGCCCGCGCGGGCCTCATCTTCACAGCGATCTGTGAAGATGGGGGGCTTTTGCTCCTTGAATATCTAACAAACATCCACGTCATTCCACTACGCCAGCAACATCCTAGCAGCAACACGAGGAAAATTTGTGGACGGCGCCATCAACGCAACGCACATGCCGGCTAGCCTAGGGACAAACGCATACCAAACGAGTAAAGAAAGTTCTCCGCCGTAGTACCTAGGCAAAGTCAGATACTCAAGGAGCAAAAGCCCCCAGATTTTTTCTCTCACACCCACTTGTACTCGGGCCTACGCCCAAACATCTGGCGATCCCTCAAAAGACCGTCTCGTCATACACACAGGGTGCCACACGTCCATTTTACGTTAAAATGCGACACAATTAATATTGTCAATAGTTGTCATGGCACGTACCGGTCCAAAGGCGTCAGACTTGCGCATTTACGTCATTTTCTCGCATACGAAGCTCAGTAAATGTGACGGTTATGGACACCTCGGAGCGGTATCGTCTCTCGCTTCATCTTGACTGAACATTTGCATTCGTTGCCAAAAGAATTCTGCCGGCTCTCGCCGCAGGGCAATCCCGCCACACGTCCGCTGCCCATACTGCTGCTTCTGTGCAAGCACCGGTACCGGCTGCCCAACGAGCTGGACTGGCAGAACATGCCGGGCGAGCTGTTCTCCACCGAGCCTGAGTACCGGACACGCACCATCTCGCAGCCGGGCCGGCGCCTTTCACCGCGCCCCAGCGCCGCCAGATGGCGCTGACTGCCCACCAACCGCTTCTGAGCTCCACGCCGACGCACGTGGCGCGCCGCTTATAAATAATGTATGATAGAATCCTTGATAAAAGACAGCCGTATCACCACTCCGTATATGCAGACCTACGCCTTCCCCTCGCGGCCGCCTTATCGTCGGCGGCAATTGCGTTTTCAAAATTTCTGTACCAGCCAGCACATTATTAGTGGCTTTCAGGAGCTCCGACTGCTGATGTGAAAGTCGGTAACGGTCACCGACACACTTGCAGGCATTTTGCAAACGTCTACTCGTGCGATCGAAGGCGCTAGAAAGGAGATTGGGTGATGCAGCTTCCAAACTTTAATAAACTATTATGAAAGAGTTAGCGTATAATTCAGAGTTGCATGTCCCCCTGCTAGGCATTCTATTAGCACACCGTTTCACGTTAGGCTGCGTTTGATTCGTACTTCCTCCGCCTGTTCTTGTGAATTTGCTATTCTCTTAATACGTACGTAAAGTATAGTGCACTTTTTCTGCAATTTGTTTTTTCATGAACATTTTGTCATATTAGTTAAGCCGTATCATGTCGTTTACCAAAGACTTGCAGTAGCAAAGGTTTGTCATCCCTAAAAATTTGCAAGGAATTGTGTGAAGATTGTTCTAGATCACTGCAGGGAAAGAATAGTCCAATGCAATGAATTGGTTTGTAATCTTTCCACAGATGTTTGATGCAATAAACATCTTCAAAAGACCCATTCATGCGTCCCTCGTTCGTTGTTCTCAAGTGCGTCTTGAGGTCGGTTAAATGCGGGGAGACCCACCACAGTTTTCAAGGTATTTTTTCCGCCTCTGGCAAAGTCAAATTAATTGACCCCATGCCCTTTGGTAGTACCAAACATTCATGCGATATTGAAAATTTTTAATGTCATTTTGCGAGGTATTTGTAATTGTAATTGAAAAAGGTTGCACATAGTTTCCCAGGTACTGTTTATTGTTCCGTGAACTGTCCATAAAAGGCAGTGAATAAAATTCAAAATGGAATGCAATTTGCATCCACTAGAATACAATGCTGCATGATCCGGGGTGTATTTTTAGGCCAGTTGATTTATGGGACAGGTCATCAGTTGAAGAAAAGCTCCCCAGGGCAGGGATCTGTGTGATACTTAACTGGGATGAATTATTCAACAACAAAGCTTTCCTTCTGAGAAAACTGTCAGGTTTCCTTTGTAGATTCATGCAACATTCTGGTAGTTTTCGCTCCTCCACCTTTTGAGCTTCCACAGAACTTGTATGCCATATTCAAAAGGAAAGAACATTTGCATCACACCTGTCCTGTATCGATAGCGCATGTGTTTAGACATCCCATGGCAAGGCAGAGCACTTATCTACTCCTTTATTCACAGCACAAACAACACTTGAATTACACCAGCACATAATGATGACAAAGCACCAAATGGAAACAGGCAGCTGACTGTTGTAAAGCAAATCGCAACTCTTTAGACCACACACCATAAAACTGTGCGAAAACAAGCAAACATCAAACACAACTTTGCTTGCCCGTGAAGGAACTGTCGAACCTGTGGCAGCGAATGCCACAGCTGTCTTAAAGGCCAACTGCAATGAAATTTTACTTCGGCAAAATTAATTGTAAAATAGTAGTACATACAGTACTGAAGGAATCTTGGCAAAGCTACAGGACTGGCAACTTTTGAATGTTTTTTTCATTTGCAGCCTTACAATAGCCCTCAAGCAAATTACGTGCACCTGGTGGTTAGCAGACATTAGTGTGTTTTAGTTGAGCGTCTTTACGGTCCGCTCCGCTCCGAGTTGCGCCGCTAAGCTACAGCGGAGCGGCAGGCGATTGTCACGTTTTAGTTATGCGGGTAGCGTAGCGGACTGGACCTTTCGTAGTTGCAGCGCCCTCTGGCCAAATTGAGCGTATTGAAACAAAAACAAAAAACCGCTTTGTCAAAGTAAGATGAATAACTTATTTGTCGATGAAGTATCTAGACGGGTGCTTGTAATGCATTACCGGTCCATTTTATCGAGTGGAAAATGAAGCATCGACTTGGTGAACGCCACGTGATAGCCAGCGAGGTTGCATTTCGAATCCAATCCTTTCAGACGCCAATGCGCTGGCGACGTTTTTGTTAGCTGTGCTGTTCACTTTATTTCCTTAAAGAACCAGTTGGAGGTATATTACACAAGTTAGCCAGTTGAAGGTGTATTACACAAGTTAGTCACGCTCGCACGACTAGTACCTCGATGCAAAGTGCTTCGATGCAAGCGCGAGAGAGGGCGCATGCATCGACCACCCTCACTAGCGAAATACGGCAGCAACGCTCCGCTTAGGCAGCTTGTAAGCGGACCATTTCTCTCGCTCCGCTAGCCCACTTGCGGCTAAGCGGAGGATGCATGCGCTTTCGTGCTTCCGCTCCGCTCAGCAGCTAAGCGGAGCGTAAAAACGCTAAACTAAAACTGTCTATTATGTACACCCCCAGCAACTCGTCTCAAGATTTTTCATCCATGACCACCACCCAATCTCAGAACCTCAGAAGTCATACTGAAGAGCTACATTCCGGGTTAAGCGTTACTCCACACAATTATGACTACATTTTTTGTCTTCCTTTCTTTCTTTTTCATTTTTTTCCAGTTTTTCTGCACGCATCTGCTCATATTTCCAACCTAAGATCATGGAGGTTGCTCTATACTTGAGCTATCGAAAAATAGGTTTTCCACACGGTCAAAAATTTCGTTGTAGCTGGCTTGTAAGATTTGTTTTCATAGCATAAGAGTCACATGCAGCACAAATGCTGTGTGTGCAGCCAAACTTGAAACACAAAAGCACCTTGCATAAACCCACCTGCCTTTGTACTACTACTCCTCACATGGCAAAAATTGTGACACAAATATGCATACTCTGGCACTTTGTACAAAAGGGCAAGACATGCATTTTAGACTGTTGCAAATATCTGCAATATTCTCATACTGCAGCTCGATTCAAGCGCTTTGGACAGGCGCATAAGAACCGATCACCTGCTCTGGAAACTCTCGCAGGGTGACAATTTTAGAAAACCATAGATGATCAAAACAAAGGCAGACAGGTCATCCGCACAGGAATTTCTGTGGATGTTAGTCCACACTCAGGATGAAGGTGAAACGGAGTGAACCGAAGGAGTCCATGATGATGCAAAAATGACTAGGCAAATAGTATGTGATTGGAAAAAACTAAATCATTCAAAGCAAACTACCCAAAATTAATCATTACAGCTCAGCAGAGCATTGTTTCATGCAAAGCAAAATTGTGCATGCCTTTGAAATTCATTGATCAAACGTCTTTTTCACACGAAAATGCACCAGCCATCATCCGTGATGCTGTAAGCAGCATCACGGATGATAAGAGATAAGTGATTGCACCTATTCGAACACGCCAACAGTCGACTCCAGTCCTGCAAGCTTCAGAACAGTCTGATATTCTCATACTGGGCATTCTGGAGATAACCGTGTCTGATTGTTAAAAATTGAGGATTCGAGACAAAATGACAATTTTTCTGCCCATTATTCTTAGCAATGGCAGACATCATAATCATTAATTGCCCATAAAACCATAAATTACCTGTTCCACAGATACACCTCTTAATTAATACTTTAGACGGCACATTCAAACAGCAGAATTGAACTCTGCCTGTTCGTTACGCATAACCATTTGCTGAAACTATGTGCCTGGCACCAGTCTCAAGAAATACAGGCTCAAAATCTGTAGCAGAATGTGCTGCTGTACCAGCTTACAATTTTCTGTGTGCAGAAAAAGGCTGCACGCACAATAAAAACTTCAGAGTCTTAAACTAAACATCAAAAAAAAAAAGAAGTGGGGGAAGGTGGAGCTCGCAAGCAGCGCATTTCAATTAATTATGATAAAAACTTTGGATGTTGAAATGATCGTCAATGGCGGCATCTTTTGAAAATTCACCGAATAACAAAGCCAACAACCGCACCACCAGGAAGAAGGTAACATTGCACAACGAGCACATATTGCAAATGCAGAGATCAAAGTCATAAACAGCAGCCCTGTGCACAACAGTACAAACTGAAAAGTTTTGCGTGCTTGCATGGTGGCACAAATGCACTGCATTAACACTTCAAGAGTCAGTAGTGCAACTGCATTTCAGGCAACACTGCTTTCTAGTTCCTTCACCACCTCAGCTCGCGCAACAAAAGAAAGACAAAAAAAGGCCTTTCCTTTGGCCCCTCACCAACGGCACTGGGAACACAAAAACTACACTAGTCCTCATTGCTGAGATGTAGCATGCAAAAACACAGACACACGCATATGCTCACAGGCTGCGACGTACAGCAAAAGTGAATTGTCGAAGTGAACACCAAATTAGTATTCTGGGATGGTACTCTTGGGTGATAACCTTCAGAGGTGGTTTCACCTTCAAGAGATTTCGCGTGATTCAGCACCAAATGCGACTGACAGTATATGACTGACAGTGTTTCCGGCGCTGCGCCAAGCTCGCTACCTTCGCGCAGTGCTAAGAGCGTTGTCGGCCGTATGCTTTGACCTACCTCCACAGGGGATTGCTCAGTTTTGACACGAAGGCCTTGGCAACAATTTTTTACCAATATACATCTACCAAGCACACCACATCAAGCACTTTTTTTTCCTGTGAAGTTAAACACGTTCCAGTTATATGGGTTTGAATACCAATTAGGTGTTCCCTTTAATAGTAAGCTATATACTCTACACCACGTGAGCGACATGAATACTTATCAGATCCTCATTCTGAAGTCAAAACAACACCTGACAGCAAACAAAAAAGACACCGGACAGTACACCAAACTGCGAACTTCCAAACGCACCCACACACACACACCACACCACACGGGTTACCTTGTACCTATCAAAGATCCTCATTCAAAAAAGAAAAATATAGCTCAATGGTTTCTGCACACCACATGAATGCTCATCAAGCCCTCATTCCAGAGCCAACAAAAACATCCCCCCCTCCAGCAGGGTCATCCACACGCTGGTCCCGCCATGCACATGCTGTAGTGCTCCTTGTACAGTCCTTGCCAAAAGTTCCGAGATCATTGCATCAATGGCAGAATCTGTTGACAAATTTCTGTGACGTTTGTTGCTTTGAGCAATCTCAAGAGTGCGAGTACCAGTTTGACTGTCAATCTCCGAGGTTTATGAGTAATAAGTGTTCTTCAGGAGGCACCAGTATGTGACCCGACAACAGATCTTTTCACGTGTGCAGTGGCTCCAAACCTTTCGACTAAGACAGCACATCAGAAAAAAAAAGCATGTCGCACGAGGCTCGCAACAAGGGTGATTCGTGTGTGATTCGTGGGTGCCAGCCCTGGCTCAGAAGCAACAACTTCAAAGTTCAACACTCGAAAGAAGCAGGAGCGGTTGCTCCAACTTCCTAGTCGTCTACTTTTCTGAGCTGCAACCACCGTTTTGGACACCCTGGCGATCCCTCACAAATGCCTCGATTTTCTTGAAGAACACCTGCTTCTTGGCGGATGGCTCGTCCTCCAAGGCATCACCATCAAAGATACGCTTCCTCGCCACATCTACGCATGTCCTAACCGTTTCATTGATCCTCAGGAGATCCTGCAATGAATGAAGAAAGGAAGGGTTGAGTCTCCTTTAGAGCACCATAAGTGAATTTGTGCTAGTAAACAAGCACTGTTATATAAAAGAGACGATGTCACGGTTAACAAGAAATAAACATAACAGTTACCTTATAAACTTGTGTAAGGTCTGCATTTTCTTTTGCGATTTTGACGAGGTGCAGCACTTATAGGGCACCAAGCCATTTGGTCAAATTTTTCCAATGAGTATGAAATTTGCCATAATCCTCAGTGATCAACAACCTCAATGGAAGTGAGCACTATCCTTTTCATAATGAATTTATTAATTCACACCACGCACTTGGCTAATCGCCTTAACTATCGCTACCAGTGCTGCTTACACTCAGTTCGCCAGCACATTCCATCCATGGCGTTGGAGATCTCTGGTATTTTATTACTTACGACACCGCACACTATCGACGCCGAGGTTCTGGCCACCTGTCCGTTTGCCATGCTCCTCGACGTATGCGACAGCTTCAAGCTTAAATGTGGCGGCGTACTTTATCAAGTGCTTCCTCGACACTAGGTGCCCTTAGTTGTGCGTGTCTAATAATCAAGAGATGGCGCCACCTTTGGCTGTGTATATATGCGAGTGCACGTTGGAATAAAGGAGTCTTGCGTGGCACGAGTTAAGTGTGTTCGTCGTCCTCAGTGGCACTGCATTCTGTCACTTCACTTCCTCTCTATTGTAGACTCCTGGCAGGTGATAGATGAGCTGGCTAAGCTAAGCTGTGAAAACTAACCGCACGAAGAAAAGACTGCATCTTGCATGCCACCACAGTAACACGTTCTACTCCGCCGCCGGCTGCGTATGGCGCGGCTGAGCACGGCCGTATCTTGAAAGCGATCTGCAATGAGTACAGAGTGTAGGTGTGCCGAGGGTTGATAGCTTTGTGTGCGCTGTGTTCTCGCCACTTAGTTTGCGTTGAAGCGAGAGGCATCATGAAGGTCAATTCGCTCGCTGCTGCTGCTACTCTTCCTCACGCCACTGTTTTGGCAGTGAGTGTCCGCATTCATCGAGCGCGATGTGTTTTTGTGTGCCTGTGTGCGTGTGATACAACGCTTGTTAATTTAGTTAGTAAGTGAACGTTTAAGAGTTTACACGGTCGATAAAACTGCTATTCTTACTTCGTATAGCTGTCTAATAATCGCAATCGATGCTTTGCGTTTCGGGCCAAACTGCAACTTTTTTCAACACCGACAGTCTTAAAGCTTTAGCTCGGGCGCTTCCATATAAATACATGAGAAAGGAAAAATCATTTTTCTTGGCAACCAGTGCATCAAATTTGAAGATGTTTGTTGTACTTAAAAGAAAAAAATTAAAATACAGCGACTGTTGGAAGCGGATTTTTGATTTAGGCCGTAAACTTTTTAATAAAGATTGTTGAAAATTACAATTTCCCGGAAACGAAACTATAAAGTTTACAAATCTAACTCAGCAATGACTAACGATATCCTAATTCTTTAAATTGCAGCTAATAGTACATCTAAAGCAGACAAAATTGATGTATTATACATGGCTCTTAAATAAACCGCTATTATGTGAGTGGTTTAAAACCCTTTAAACAATGTAAGAAATTCACCTAAGATATAAATTGATATACGAAATTTGTATACTTTGGATGCTCAGCTGATGCAGTTTACAGAACTGCGATAACTGTTTTTAGTGCAGAGCTACAAATTTACAAAATTACAAATTTGGAAATTTATTTTGAAACATTCAGGCTTTAAAGGGCAGCTGAAGCACTTTTCAAAAAAAGTGAGCTTTCAACGAACTATTATAGTTTTTCACCCCCTGAATACGAAAATCATAGTTTAACAGGCCAGAAGTCACTGGTAATTGCTTTAATTTAGCAAAAACAAGCCGCTGCGTCTGCGGAAGACTGTATAGAATGCACACTGACAATTGCATCTGGAAAGTATTACACCACTGTGCATCACGAAAACAGCTGAAAGTTCAAGCCAAATCCAGCACACCCTTCTTCGCAAGGAAGCCATGCTCCCAGCTGGAGAGTCGAAGTCAGACGCACAAGTGCACCTACGTACATGGTAATGTTGTGACGTCACTCACAGTGACTCGTGACTTGAAAAATTATTCAAGGCAATATCAGTTATTTGTTTAATCTATTGCTTCAATAGACAAATTAAAGCTTAGAGAAATAATAAAACATACAAACCAAATGTCTGTGTGTAATTCGTATCGTAGCAAAAGAGATGTACTTCTGTTTCGTCTGCTTGTTCCTACATCGTGCAGTCGCGCGCGCCGAGGGCGAAACTATGTCATTTTCGACCATGTCCCAGCGCCGCGATCATGCTCTTTCATCCTCTCATTCCTGGATCAGTGCATGTGATTGTGGCACTGACTTATACTGCTAATCAGGTGTTCTCGTGCAGAGCATGCAAAATCGTCCGCTGCGCGAAACAAGACAAACGCAACAGCTCACGAGCGAGACGTTTCACCGGAAGTGCACCACTCAGCAAAAAGCGTGAGAGAAGAAAGAAAAAAAAAAGAAGGTGGGGCCCGTGACTTACAGCGAAATATCACTGATATGATTCTGCATAATATGTTTTTCAGAATAATACAGTTCTTTTTCTTTTCCCGATAATAAAATTTGGCTACATAATACGTTGGATAACACAAATTTCGGATGATACGCTTTATTTTCCGGTTCCCGTAAAGATCGTATCAACGAGATTCCGCTATATTAATCATGCAATCCTTCGGATCCACTATGGGAGAACGCACGGAAGGAATGTCGCTTGTGGAGGGGCTAGACGGGGCAAGTGGAGAGAGTGTGTGTTGGTGGTGATGTCACCTCCTGAAATCATGGGTTAGCTGCACTTCAAACATTCCTATCTCTGCTATTACTGCACCAATTCAAAAAATTCTTGCGGTAGAACATTCCTTACAGGGCACAAAACAACATCCCACATATAACCAAAACTTAGCCATGTGGCCTGGTGAGGGGCCCTTTAAGTACTTTATTGCTGCTACAGACGATGAAGGGACATTTGAACAATGGCCACTTGGTTACCCAAGGCAACTGCAAAGATTTCATAAGGTTAGGTTAGCTCACACACCTGCTGATGTGCACATACATTAAACACTGAGAGATGAAAGAACCCACAGCGACTACCACTGTAAACATGTACTCACCTTGGCTGGGCTTTGGTTGAAGTGGTAAGTGTGGCGCTCAGGTGTCGCAAAGTGGTCAGCCTTCAGCGGTGACACAAAGAGCTTTATGTTGGGCGAAACCTGGCGTTTCGGCGAGCTGAGCATGTATTTGGCACGTGGCAGGGGCGTCAGGCAAACAATCTCATTCTGCAACAAACGGTTGGCTCCTTAAAGCTACACCGATATCAGACAACTCAAGGAGCTCCTCCCCCGCCCCCCCCCCCCCCCCCCCTTTTCATTGTTACACTGGAAAAGGGTTGTCGTAAGCCATAGTAAGACAAAGCAATGTGATATAAATGGCCGCAACCCAACTTCAAGCACAGACTTAAATAGGACCTCGCGGTGATAGTTGGCTTGAACCAACATTCTAAAGTCTGCCACGGTACTGACAAGACCTGCAGTTTACTTCACCAAGATCTTCAGACTAATGAAGTACTGTACAGTAACAAAGACTTAGTTGGCATACAAATCATCTGCACAAAGATAACGAAAAACTCACCATCTTTGTGCCCGAACGGAAGCTCTTGACAAATTCAGCCATCCGGCTTACGTAGACCTGCAAATTATATGATTTCACTTCTCACCTTCGTGACTAGTAACTCTGATATACAATCGAACCCACTTACAGTCAAACCTCGATATAACGAACCTCGATTTAACGAAATTCGCGATGTAACGAACTATTTTTATTTCCCCATCTTAGTCCTATTGAATTAACGAAACCTCAATATGACAAAATTCTCGGTATAACGAAGTTTTTCGCTGCAAGTACAACTTCGTTATATCGAGGTTTGACTGCATAACAATATTCAAGTACTACGAAAATTCCATTGTTATAACCAATAATCGTAATAACCGGGCTGCATGAAAAAATCAAAATAGGGGGATAGCAGAGCTGTAATGAGAAAACTATAATATGTAGTGGGGAGGCCAGCGCGCCTCCCCATTGCCTTCCTCCTTCCAGCTTCTGATTGAGTTGACTTTTATAACTATTTAACTCTGCTTCCTGTGTGCTCCAATTGCGTGTAACAAGCCACAGTTGTCGGCGTTCACGAATAGCACGGCTATAACAACTACAAAGCGGGGTCACAGGCATCAAGTGACATGCAAGCTCTGCTGAGGCATCCTTCATGGCATTTTCACCTTTAGGTTAAATTTTCAAGTCTTCAGGCACATTCAGGTCAATTACAACTACTATATGTGTTTGCCTCACCAGATGTTAGCATATGATTACTACTACAAAACTGGTTTATGTGATGATAAGCTGGAGAGGAGAGTGTGCCGTATAAATCAGCCCATACACATTTTCAATAACTTTAAGCTTCAGTTAGTCCATTTCATGTGAATGTGAAATAAAACTTGCAGTTGTTTTGCACCTGAACCATGCCTAAGGAAACACGCAAAACACTTTCTTACAGGAGTGAAAAAAATAAAGTAAAATTCTAACGATGCTTACATCATTGTAGAACTTGATGATGTCGCCTCGTTCCTCTGAAATAAAAAGAAAAGCAAGTTTCATGCATTGCTCACAGTGAGCGACAGGGCGACATCATGAACTCTGCCACCTTTTTTTACCAGTTTATTTGTAAAGCAACCAACAGATGCATCAGCTGCACCCAGCTGATTTACATAAATAAGCCACTGTGCCCCATAAACGTCTGCTGCACAATCGCGTTACCATTCTCTGCTGCAGTCCATCAGCTAGGCATTGCCACATTATAGTGCGAATGCAAGGACGAGCCTGCAGCTGATTGCCAATTACCAACAGCTGCACATTCACAATTGCCTAGAGCAATATCTGTTATGCAGAGAACACTATCGCTGTACTATACTTAATGTATTATAGTGAAAAGTGAAGCTCACCATGCCCTGCATTCCGTCTCAGGTAAACACTGCGATACACCTGCAGAGTACAGGCAAGAAAAAGGAGAGATAGTCCCATGTCCAAGTGGCATGCTAAAAGTTAACATGGATGCGCTCAACTGTGAAAGTCTTACTCACGTGGCTTTTCTTGTGAGACTGCTCTCTGTAGCAGTTAGGATGGTCTCGAAATTGGTGGCAAATTTGGTTACCTAGGAAGCAACAGAAAACGTTAGACTGCCATTCGCAGACTGATTTATTTTATGTATTAGTTTCTTATAAGTTTGCTGCACTCCATGAACATTTCACGCTGACATCTCCTGTGCTATGAAAAATAAACGCTAGTTAACCCGTTTGGGTCCCTGAATCCAATGTGCAACAAATTCAATTTCTGTGTAAGTTGAAACATTAGCAGGCTTTTAACTCAAACACCATTTTATCGGCAATGCATAATCAAGCCACATAAAAACAATGTCCATTTTCTTGCCCTATATGTCAGTGAGCCTGAGCGATAGGTCCTCATATTTCCCATGACTTATTGCCTAGATCTTGCTCAATTCTTATAATGATATTCCTGCAATATAAATCCTGCTTTATTAACATATGCACGAGAATTGATGCTTAACCTTCCCACTCCAAGCTTTCTCAAAAAACCATGTAAATTCTGTACAATACATGGACATAACTAACAATCTTGATCCTCATATGTCAAAGTGTGTTCACAGTAGGCCCACACAGAAGCAAACAAACAGATGGAGCGAATTGACAGAGAGAAACTTCATATTCTAGATGACGGGACATAAACAAAAAGCTTTTACAGACTTGGCAAACGGTATACCGCCCCCCTACAAAAAACTCGGCTTTGTGCAAGCGCACTACGTATACAGCGGAACCTCGTTCCAACGTTTTGGACAAAAATTACGAGAAAAAAAATATACCAAACGGAAACATACACTCCGAATTGACTAAGAAAATTGGCAGACTCAAACCGTAGTTGACACCAACGTAAAGAGAAGCGTTGCGCAAATTGTTGCATGCAAAAACGCAGCGAGTTGCTAAAGCCTGGGCATTCCGAGACGCGCATTGTCATTTTTGTAGTGTTTCCGAAACAAAATCGAGCTCGTGGGCTTTGCCAGAATACGATGCCACCAGAGCGAAACATAACGTTCACTTTTGACCAACTGTGCCGTGGTTGTGTTATCTTTTAAAAGCATGCAGTACAATTCCACTGGCACTACGCCACACGCACTGCGACACAGATAGGTGAAAATGCTTATCTCATATGGATGGCGGCGATAGCTTTGAATATGGCTTGTGACGACCCACGAGAAGATCTGCCAGTACTGAAATTGTAAACTGAGTGCGCGGCGGCATTCTCACATGACATGGGCAGTCGAGTACCGCCTGAAAGCTGCTGCGGTGAGCGGCTACTACGATCGCTGTTTGGCAATGCACTTAACATTAGTGCCGATAGATCACACTTTCTTGGAACGAATCAACCAGACAAAAAGAGGCGTAACTGTATTGGGCCATGTTTTTGTGTTCTCGATCGTGAACGCTGGGCTGGGAAATCTTACCAAATGGGATCGTATATCAATCAGGTTCTACAGTAGTGCTGATGAAGACCGCAACAAACAACCCGTAAAAATAAATCATAAATAAATAAATAAATCTACAAGCCAGGTTAACAGAAATACAGAGTGTGGACACAGTTAACAGAATTGCATTTAAGTTGCATTATTTTTAGGAAGCATCTAAGACAAAAGGCATCTGATACGAGAGCACTTGTGTGCCATAACTGGTGCCATCACAGTGCATATATAGCGAGGCATTGCAATTCCAATCGAAGGCCCACCCAAGGAAGCGTGAAAGCATAGAGTCTCTCACCTTGGCGCCAACATAGAGCGCGCACAAGATCAGTTGATCGAGGTGCCGGTCCCTCATCAGGTCGATGTGCGCCACGAGGGAGTGCTCGAAGCAGGTCCAGATCTTGTGCTGGATGTCCTTCTGAATGCCCAGTCTCTCGCACATGTCCAAGAAGCGCACGGCCGCCAAGTGATAGACCTGTTCGGGATTGTAGTGGGCACTACACGTTAGGAAGCGTAGTCAATACGAGAAATGCTTGATAGAAATGCCCTTTTCTTTAGACAAAATGTACCACACTTGCACAAATATGTTTCTTTTTCTTCTTTTCAGAACTTCCAGCTGAGGAAAGCCCCTCGCATTATGTTCGAAACCATGGTCCAGTTGTAACATCATTTTCCCCTTTAATTCACACTTAGACGTAGAGCGACGTTTAAAGGAAATTTAAATTCTGGGGTTTCACATACCAGAACTACGACATAATTATGAAGCATGCCGTAGTGGGGGACTCCAGATTAATTGTGACCACCTAGGGTTCCTTGACGTGGCGCCCAAGGCAAAAGTGAAAGCATGCCCCCCCCAAAAGGTTGACTGAGAATACGGTCTCAGATGGGACCCACTGCAAGTTAAGACAGAGCGCAACATACCGCTCTGGCCTAGCTTATCATTTGCCAAAACACTTGAACCATCCACACCTTTCGAAAAAAAAGTGCCAGGGAGTCGCAACGTGGAGGTTTATCTTTGGACGCCTCGGGTGATGACGGTGCAGGGCTGGCAGTTACCCTTGCTGCTCTCTCACCATGACAGCTACCAGCAGAGCTCCCTTGGAGAGATAGAAAGTAAGGAAATTGCATATTACAGTTAGTAATATAGTAATAAACGTATGATGCTGGAAGCCAGCAGGAAAAGCTTCAGATGGACCGCTTGACAAAGCTACTGGACCCCACACGGGCAGTTTCGCAGCAGTCACAAATCCCGGCTACATAAATTCACAAATTGGAGAAGTGATACAAAATTTTATCGAGTTTCTGGCACAACCATTGCTTGCAGAATACATGCACATGCAACATCTAGGCATACACAAACTGACACAAAATGTGGTATTCTAAAGCGAAAAAAAATTTATTACTATTTTTACAAAGCCCTCAATGACAGGTCTTGACTTGAACAAAAGACATGCTGAGCACTAAATGGACACACACAGAGGAGAGGCAAATAAGACAACATGGCAATTTGCCATTCGAGACCAAGACCAACTAGGCCAAATTCGATCCTTTTAAGTCAGTAACAAGGAAACGACGAATGCAGGCTTCACTTCAAAGTCAGGATATGGAGAAATAATGACATGACTCCTGAAAACCGATGTTCTCCATGTTCAATGATGTGTCATCAGCACGTTTAGCAACCTTGGCAGCCTATGTTCTAACATGTGTAAGCCATAAATAGTTCTATTTTAGTGCTGTCCGGTTAGCACTAATGGCGCCTTGAAAAGTATGCTCTCCTTCCAGCATAGCTATGGAGTCACGAGAGAGAGAAAAATTTAATTAAATTATAGCATGGGGTTTTACGTGCCTAAACCACCATCTGATTATGAGGCACGCCATAGTGAGGGACTCCGGAATAATTGGACCACCTGGGGTACTTTAACGTGCACCTAAATCCAAGTAAACTGGTCTTTTTTGCATTTCGCCCCATCGAAACACGGCTGCCTTGGCCTGGATTCGATCTCGCGACCTCGTGCTTAGCAGCCCAACGAGAGAGAGAAAATTAATCGAGGAATGTAGAGAGATTGGGTTCTGCACCTGCTACTCTGCTCAGAAGGGAGAGGAGGAAAAGGGGGGTATGAGGAGTGGTGATGAGGACAGGTAGTATAGTGCACTACGCGAGTGTACACACACGTGTCCACAAAGTACTTATCTGAGCCTGCAACTGATCAGTACCAAGAAGGGAAAAACTTGCATCCCCTGACATCGGCACTGAGCTACAAAGGCGGGTACCACGTTCAATCTCTAAAGCCCAACAATTTCTTTTTCTTTTTTTCTTACCTCTGATTTTTTTTATTTATACATACAAGTTTCCCTTGTAAGCTTTGTGCTACTCTTAATTGCATGCCCGACTTACCCTTTCATATATTACCCTTTCAGCAGACAATATAACCTCATCTGCTGGCCTTCTAATTAGCTCAGATGCCAGAATGGATGCCTTGGAAAGGTACCAGGCAGAAGTTTCTATTCCTGAACTACATGAAATGGTTTTCTTTAACTGCAAAGCTTTCTTTGTGAAGAACCGGTGTGGGCTACTGTTGTCGCTTAATCATTTTAGTGCCATTCCAACAAACCCACAATAAACGTGATTTCTCACCCTTATTATCTATTCACACATCTAACCTACAACCACTTTCAGTGTGGCAGAGAATGAGTCACCTAAGTTCTTATATTGTTTCTTCAATTCGTTATGCTATCTCTTCAGTAACTTTAATTACTAACCATTTTACTCGAAGTCACCATGCCCTAAACATCGCAGCTTTCTCACAGTACCGACACACTTTAATACAGTTCTTTTTTTTCCATGCACAATTGATCACTGGAACTGTTACCTGGCACTGGAACTCATTACTGGAACTCATTACCGGTACAACTCGGCCATTCTTATTGTCCGCATTTCTGAATGCTCTAGCATAGTATAGCAAATGTATAACTAGCACCTTACATTGTTCTCATTTAAGTTTGGTTTCATTGCCTTGTATTCTGATTTTGTAATAATTTTATACACAGTGTGGTTACTTTGCATCATTAGGATTCAATTTGTGTGGTGTGTGGTGTGTGTGTGTTTTATGCTTCTTGTCCCATTCTGCTGAAGCCCAATGGCTGCAGTATGTATAAACAAATAAAATAAATAAAATAATAATAAATAAATAAATAAATAAATAATCTGGTCTGGCTGCCAGTGCACACTACTGACCAAGCCTGAGACAATTCGAGAGAGAAACATATGCAGACTGGTGGAGCCATTTGCTCAGAAGGTTGGTTAACTACAATTATTATGGTAGGTTTTGGTTTATACGACAGTTGGTGCAACAAAGCTTATCAACTGCCGGTGTTGCTCGCATCTCTTGTTTCCCCGCAATTTATAAAACTAGGCAGAACTTACAGAACTTCTTATGAACAATCATTCAGAAGACTTCAATGATTATGAGGCCATTTCAATGGGCAATGACAGCTGCAACGATGCCACGCTCCCGGAGGAACACGAATTATCCCAATAAAACAATGAACTACCATAAGTCTTCATTTTAGAGCGCAGCTCTTAGGCGCCCGTTCCTGCAGCAAGCATCGGCGTTATCGGTGCGAACGAGCACAGTGCAGAATGAAAGAGTGAACGCGGATGCGAGGAGGACAGTGGAGGATGAGGGTGCAGCAGAACCATGAGGCGGGAGCGGAGGAGGAGGAGGGTGCGGCGAAAGCATGAGAAGGCGACGCGTATGGCGACGATAGCTACGAGATGGCGCCAGAGTATCGCTCGTCGTCTGGGAGGTCTGTCTGCGGCGGCTGCTGTGAATCGCACCCACACGTCACCCACTCACTGGCTCTCGCGATCTCCAGATTACCGAGGCAGTCACGCCACACTTCGCTCTGTTTCCAAAGTGCCGCAGGAGGCAAATTGTCCGCACCAGCCAATATACGTGAAATGAAAACACGTATAGAGCTGCGCTCAATTTTGCATTAGGGAGTATTGTAATCGTCAGTGAATTCATGTCTGATTTTTCAGATTTAGAACTTTCTAAAATGTTCAGCAATGTATCATCCAATAAATAGCATGGCGAATTAAATGCTGCTAATGGGTTACCTAGACAGAAATTTAATTTGTTACACTTTGGAAAAAACACCTGGCACCCAAACAGTTAACGCTACACTGAGGTGGAAGCCAACTTTCTCGTTCATGAAACTTCTTCAGTCTAGCAGATTATGCAGAAATTATGCTGGCCTATGCAAATTGTGGCATGCCTTCATCGATTTCTTTCATACATCCTGGCAGGCTGCAACAGCACCATGCTTCTTCATGTGGAAAGGTCACTGAGCATGTCATGTTATTGCTTTCATTGTTTCTTCCTAATTTGACCGGAACAAGGGCTTACCTGCTGTACTAACAAGCACTGTGATCATGCTTAGATGTCATACAGACCCATGGCTAAAGGCTGCACAAAACTTTTGACACAAGGACACAGAAAACAACCCTCTGTATTCTGAAAAGCAGACACACGGATGGTTCATTTCAAACCATCCCTGACAAGCGGCCAATGACATTCTCAAATAGCACTTAAAAGGACTTTCAGAGGGCCTAGTTGATGCATTTATGACATGATTGAAGAGCACAAAAAACAGACACAGCACAAAAGAAACTGGTCAAAGTAGTACTTGTCTTGGTGTCTACCCCGTGTCTACTCCTTTTCTTCATGCTGTCTGTTCTTTTTTTTTTTTTCTCTTAAATCATGTCAATCTCAAATATGTTTGTGGACACTTACCTGTTTCATTTGACCTGAAGTGGCTCTGGTCGCTTCGTGATCTGCTTGGCGAAAGGTGTGCCACAGAAGAGAGAGGTTTCATTGTCATCATTCTTCTCAGATTCTTCAAACATTTCAATTCGCCACTGAGGAAACACCTAAACAAGCAATCCAAACAAGACAGAAGTTTAAAGGAAAGTGCAATCTTGAATGATGCGGAGTAGTCGAACACGGAATGTTACTTTAAGCCAACGTTTCGACAGGGGAACTTGTCTTCATCAGGGCAGCAGCTGCTTTCCTTGGCATCATATTTATGTATGCGAAGCTCACTCTTCCCCACCCTCAAAGGGCGAGGATGAGGAGAATGGGCCAGGACATCGCTTAGAAACGCTGCTAAGAAAAGCAGTTGCTGCCCTGACAAAGACAAGTCACCCTGTCGAAACACTGGCTTCAAGCGACATTCCTCGTTCGACTACTCCTCATCATCTAAACAAGCAATGCAGCTTTAGTAATGCGATACGTAGCCACTTCAGGAGAGGAAGCACTCAACACTGTTAAACCGAGCTTAGTGCTAGCTCACAAAAGTTGAAATAATAAAGCTCAAATAAAAATTTTTTCCTGTGTGACAAGAGCAATATGATTTTTTTTACCCATAACAGCAACCCCAATTTTCAACTATGGCAAAGCCAAATTTATTATTTGCTCATAACAAAAAATTAGGTAATCAAGCTCAATGCCGACCTCTTGTCATAAGATCAGCAGTAACACAATATCAAACAGTAATGGCAACAGTAAGATTCCCACTCAGGACAGCTTGCTTTTCAATGTGGAAGATAAATTATTTGTAAACTCAAGACAAATTACACAAAAGTGACTCTAACCAAGCTAGGGACAGAAGTAATTGCAATCTATCAACAATAATGTGACCTTCTACTAGAAATTAATGATGGGTACTCTGTAATGAAACAAAACCAAAGTTACTCTTACATCACAATGAAATGATGTCAAGTAGGCAAGCACGAAACTGACGCACCTCTTTACACTGGGGCACAATCTGCTGGGAGCGGCTCAGTACATCCCACAGTGGAGAGGTCGTCTTTCCAGGCGAGAGACTCCAGGATCTGCTCCTCAATCTGCATAGCAAACCTGCTGTCAGCATCCAGGACAAAAAAAAATCCTTCGAAGACTTATGCCAAACTGAGTGACAGATATATCAAAGACAGATAAGCTGTATAAGCAAGTTCTCACACCCTCAAGAAGTACATACTAGGGGTCTATTTGCTGGTTGTGTCACCTTTTTCTGTGCGTGATGAGACATGACATACGAGAGACTTGAGACAATGCAACACAAATAAGTGCAAACACCAAGTATAATTTGCCGTTGCAAGTAAAATTTTGTGCAATTACACATCTCAGAGGTACACATGACACACAAGAGACTTCAGACAAGAGGCCTCACTAGCCAGTGTAAACACTAACGATATCCCGCTCAATGTATACCGTCAAAAATTATCCTCACTTGATTGAGGTGCTTGATGACTTCTCGCCACAAGCTTTTCTCAGCACGGATCAAAGGCTCAGTGATCTTGTAGAAGTTGTAAGGCTTCAGACAGAACACCTCCAAGATCCAGGGAAATTCTCTGCAAGGCCAAATGATTGTACACACTGCAAGTGCTTTGAACTGCAACAGCAATGGACAGCATAGACATTGCACTTTCAGAAAGTGAATCTTAAAGAAGGCACCGCATCAAACCACTTGATATAAACCACTTCGGCTCATAGTATTTATTGTACCAAACTTTAACGACCTGTACGTGCTTTTTGCTGCAGGCATTGAAGCACGCTGTGAATTTGACCATAATCAAATAGTAGAGCGGCAGGTTGGGCTAGTTGGTGTATGTTCATCTCGTAAAAGGGGGACACTGCACATTAATATCCGTTTTAAAGAACATTTTAAGGACCAGTCATCAGACGAATATTCCCACGTAGCAAAGCATTGCAGGGCTTGGGAAAATGAGACAAAGAAGGTATACCTTCCGCTTCTAGAAAGAACTAAGATTTTGTACCGTCATAGGCACCACCGTACACGGGAGTTGTCTGCCGAGGCGTATATTATAAAACGAGAAAAAAAAGCGATCCTTCCATGGTACTTGCCGATTGTGAAGGGCAATTTCTGGACACAAGATTGCGACTGCAGCATTTTGGATGGCCACTGAGCATGATGAAGTCTTTTTGTTCATTGTATATATGTCAACTTTCACCCAATAAAATTCAGTTGTGAGTCTGCGCGCAGCGCATCCTGTCCACTTATTCGATCTGTTGTCCATGTTTTTGTAATGCAGTATCCCCCTTTTACATAGATAAATAGTTTAGCAAATAAACTGGCAAAACAGAAAGCCACGGTTAAGTTAACTTAACAGCAAGAAGCAGAAAGCAATTCTTGTACACATACATTTCCTGCAAGAGGTAGAAACGCCTCCAATAGGCACTCAGTGTGAGATTACGTTTAAGACATGGTGCGTACAATGCACAGAACAAAAATGAGTTGATTTGCGGGTCATATATATATATATATATATATATATATACACATATATATATATATATATATATATATATATATATATATATATAGGCATTCCAATATGAGAGAAAGGCATTTGGGAAGACAATCTTCTCTAGAGACATACACATGAATGTGACAGGAGAGGTGAGATTAGCATTCAAAGCCAGCAATTTTCCTAGTTCTGCACTAAACAAGAAGTTTCACAAGGGGGATTCTTCAAAGTGACAACTTTATATCAAATAGCAATGCGACGGCTTCTGGCATGCATGTTTGCATAAGTTGCGGTTTGAACACAGATCAAGTACAGAAGTTTTTGCTTCTCCCCTTTCACATTAGCCCAGAGTGTACAATCGAGGTGAAGGAGGAGTTGAAACTTCTGTTTTGTTTTTTCTACTCCTTGAGTCTTGTGTAGGAGTCCTGTGGTTTCTGCTGCAAGTTATGCAAGTCTGGGTTTGCAATTCAGTACGCTGCTTACTGTACACAATTCCCCTCTGCTTGCTGCAATATCTTTTCAATATGGTAGGTACAAGTTATGGTTGTATGTGCTTCTTGACCGCAATGTTGCAACTGTACTTGTTGCTGCATTTATATGACATTACTGTAGTTCTTTGTAACTAAATAGAAGCAAATTGCAGGTGAGGCAATCGAAAAGATCACTGAAAAGACAGACAAGCTAGGTTGTTATGTACATACCGTAATGTCAAGAGTCGTCACCTAACCCTGCCATTGCTACGGCCTTGCAGTGCATGTTATATTTAGCCTGCAATAGTCGTGAGTTGCTTTTAGTTGTTTACTCATTTATAAGTTTCATTTTTGCATTTAATTTTGTTTGCTTATTTGCCCCTGTTAACCAGTTTTGTGTGGTTCTAAGCATGGCAATTCATTCTGAGAAGGGGTAGTCAGAATGCATAGTCTGATAGTCCATTAAAGATCAAGTTTACACATATTCATTGACAAGCTGGCAGCAAACTGTACTGCATTTACTATTTCTTCATAAAGGCTTCCTCATACACAGTAGGGCAAGACAGAACTGAGCGAATTATCTGGCGAGTCAAATTAAACAAAAGAAAGAAAAAGACGCCGAAATGCCATTGATTCACTTGACAGTATTTGCCTTCAAAGTTTGCTTCGCCGCAGTAGAGCCATGTTATGCAGTGAAGAATACCAAGCAGTGAAAGGTGCCACTGTTATGTGACATAGCTGGTGTTCCTCAATTTGCACACGCACATGCATTGCCTCCGGTCACAATACGAGCACCGAGACGCCTAATTAGTTTACTGGCAGGCCTTCAGAGTTTTAGATAGAACACTGCTCTTTTGTTGACTTTAAACATCCCCTAGACTTTCGGAGTGTATTCATCGTACCACCTTCCTTTTCGCTAGCTTTCCCAAAGCACACATGGTTTCTCACCACTTCTCGGTGCACAGCACGTGCGCATAATTAAGGAACGCATACTAGGCCGGTCTTATATACGAGTCACACTTGGCGGGCAAAATGAGGGCTCAAATCTCCACAGCAATGTCAGAAAGAGCTCTTAATGACTGCCAGTATGCTTAATAGGCGTCTAGCTGCTCTTACTGTGACCGGAGACAGCGCATGCATGCCCGTATATTTAAGGAACGTGCACTATGTCCCGTGACAGTGGTCCCTTTCCATTCTTGGTATGCTTCACCGCATAACACGGCTGAATTGCGGCGAAACTGACCAGTCAAGCTCGAATTATCCGGCGAAGCCAATTTAGGATCGAAATAACGGAAGTTTAGGCCTATAGAAATGTATCGGCGCCGACGGGACCTTTAGTCGGGATCGAATTAACCGAAAAATCGAATTAACTCGAGTTGAATCAATGGAAGTCTACTGCGTCTCATTTTGCACTGTTATGCGCTCCTTTCACATAAACCAACCAGCCTTGCAAACAGCTCTTTCAACTATGTGAAAGACCGGTATAATATCACGTGACAGATTTCAGGGAGGAATATTTAAAAAGTAGTAGCAGTCTAAGGATTTCTACGACATACACATGCACCAGCTTCAGTTCTGAAATTGGAACATGTGTACTAAAGTTATTATCTAAAATGTAAGTTAGTAAGTTTCAACTCACTAAACATTCATAAGTGACTATTATACAATTTCTGATGTTTTTAAGAAAAACTGTTTGTCAAAAAAATAAATAACGTCTCTAATTTACAGGACCATTTTTTTAAATACATAAACCCAAGTATGCCAAAGCAAATGCCATTTGTCAATTCACAAACACTTCCCTCATACTGAAATTATAACCATCAACAGCATCATCAAAAATATCAACCGTGTCACTACTGTTCTGCAAGGAGACAAAAAAAAACAAAAGGAAACAATTACCGTTGCGAGTTGTAGCAGAACATCACAATCTCCAGGCAGCACGCAAACAGTGACCTCTGGAAAGCACTGTTGCTGAGGTAAACCTTCAATGCAAGAAAGATAAGATACAGGTCATTTTATTTATTTTTATCTAGTGACACACGTGAAAATGTCCTTGAAGGTCCTTGATGTACTTGATGTCCACATACATGTCACAAAAACTGTAGAAAGCTAACAGTCCTTCAACCACTTAACTGCCGACAACGAGTTAACTCGTTATGAACTTTCCATAATTTATGCACATGTGTGTATGTGCAGCTTATGGTAATTTTGACAAATGCACAATGACTTTTGCTATTCTTTTTTAACAAGACTAGTAAAAATGCAATAGGCATTCCTGGTATACGTTTTACAAAAAGATGCTGCAAAATATATGTAGGTCTAAAAAACATCTGCACTTTTAAAAACATTTTTTTTTTTAATTTGTCATGGCAGTTAAGGGGTTAACAGTCACCGCTTTAACTATCAGTCATAAGGTGCACTCTCTTTAAATGGAATCTCAAGAGACCAGGGAAATTGGTTCCGTTTATCAGGAGACAAAGCTTTTAGCATTGCATGTATACAAGACCAACCAACCATGAGGATGGTGTTCCATTTAAGTGGCAGTACCATTTAAGTGATTTCCGTTTACTGAGATTCCACTGTATATCATTAATTAAATGGGGCTGTCCACTCCATAAAAAAATTCACCAACAAAAATGAAATAATGGGGTTTTACGTGCCAAAACCACGATCTGATTATGAGGCACACCGTAGTGGGGGACTCCGGAAATTTGGACCACCTGGGGTTCTTTAACGTGCACCTAAATCTAAGTACACGGGTGTTTTCGCATTTCGCCCCCATCGAAATGCGGCCACCGTGGCCGGGATTCGATCCCGCGACCTCGTGCTCAGCAGCCCAACACCACAGCCACTGAGCAACCACGGCGGGTAAAAATTCACCAACGATTACAATACTCGCTAATGCGAAATTTGAGCGCAGCTCTATACGTGTTTTCACTGCGCGATATATTGGCTGGCGCGGACAATCTGTCCCATGCGGTACGTTTCAAACGGAGTGAAGTGTGGTGCGACTGCCTCGCCAATCTGGAAATCGCGACAGGCAGCGCGGGGGTGACGCGTGGACGCGATTACAGCAGTCGCCGCCGACGTGCGCTACTCTGGCGCCATCGCCGCCGCACTACACTTTTCTTCTACCCTTTCGCCATAGCCTCCTCCGCTTTCCACCTCATAGTTCTGCTGCACCCTCCTCTCCACTTTTCTCCCTGCATATTTCCATCCCCCGCTGCACTCCATGTTTGCTTTCATCTTTCGCTGTGCTCGTTCGCTCAGTTACGCCGACGCTCACCGCAGAAACGGGCGCCTAAGAGCTGCGCTCTAAAAGTAAACTAAAATTTGGTGAAATACTGTGGTAGTCAAAATACGACGGTAGTCAAAAGCTCGAAACTGATCTTGCTTTTTGTTCATTCGTCCATTCTGTTATGCTGATGATGAACGCTGTCATCATCGATATTATGCCATTACATTATGCCATCCTTTGTGTTACTACAAAGTGATGGCAGTGTGCTAAATTCATACTTTCCGAGATTGTGTGTACACGTGTACTCTGTTCACTATCTTTGCCATGTTTGTTGTTGCCTGCCTAAGTTCGTCCTCAATGTACTGTCATGGACAAATGAAACGCAACAAAATTGGGGCTAACTAACTAGAAGGCATTATTTAGTTTTGGTTTTCGTGTCTATTGCATGACGTCACATGATTGCAGCTTGTATGCACAGTTCAAAGCTTGTGCCGCCACTGGTGGCGATAGAATAGTAGTGGTACCAAATTACACTCTCTTGCTAATATTCATAAGTGGTATTGTACTTTATACCTTAATAGTTTCCATCTCATTTGTCCGTGATAGCACATTTGTAAGTACAAGCCTCATTAGGGAGCATTGCTTTTCCCCTTTTTCTTAAAGCTTTGTTATGTAGTAAGATACCTGTACCAACATGCCAAATAAGACCACATTTGAGGTAAAATTAAAAGTGAGAGTGAACCAGCACAAGGCTTAAACAGAATTACTTGGCCTCGCAATGCCCAATGGAATAAATTGTAGTGCACATCATATACAGCATCATATGCAGCCAGATGCATGTCTATCACCTCGAAAAGCTATTAACACAACGAGATGGGTAAGAATTGTGAAGCTTTTTTGAAAGTGCAATCACACTGTACAGTAGACTTCTGTTAATTTGACTACAGTTAATTTTGATTTTTTCGGTTAATTTCATTCCGACCGACCAAAGGTTCCGGCCAGCACCCATGCATAGGCCCAAACTTTAATTATTTCAATCCTAAAATTGGCCTTTGCTGGATAATTCAAACTTGACCAGTCAGCATGCGTGCATCTGACCCCTATGGTGACCACAATAGCAACCCCTTTAATGGCAGCATGTATTGGCAGAGCTTTGAGGACAGTGAATGCAAGGCGCACATGTCAAATCTCCCATCAAAAACAGGTATTTCTGGCCTGCCCAAGGAACATTTTCAAGCAATAATGGTAGTTCACAATGTCTGAAAATGGTATTTACCCGATTCTAAGACGACTTTTTTTTTTTTTCTTCCAAGACAATTGAACTAAAAACAGCCTTTGGGAATTTTGTATGCTTTACAGCATAAAACGACTGTATTGCAGCGAAGCAGGCTTTAGAAAACTTTAGGAAACCAACCGCCATTGCAAGACATATTTGACCCTTGCCAATTCTTGCTAAAAAATCAGGTGCACGTTAGGTTTTTACTTTGTTTACAAACTTTAATGTTATATTTACGTTAGTTTTCTACTTTGGAAATGTAGAAATCGGGCGCGTTTGATTCAGGGGCGTGTTAAAATCGGGTAAATACTGCTGAATGAATCAGCAGTGTGTTTTGATGTTCTGCATTCGACCAATTTCATCAATCCCATCAGGGTTGAATTAATGGAAGCCGACTTTGTATGTGCGCATCACATGAAATTGGTGAAAATGTAGATGAATGCATGTCCAACATCTCAAATAACTGCCAACATGGCAAGGTATAGGCAACTATGAAGTTTGTCTGTACCTACGTATTGCCTAAAGGCATTACTACAGGTAGGTTGCATTGGTTACATGAACAGTGGTCATGTCATGAAAGCAACTATAATCAGACAATAGATGTAAGCATGAGGCACTAAATGCCCGTAAAAAGAATACTATATTGACAAATAAGTGTCTTTGTCATATGGCTAGAGAAAAACAGGAAGAACAAACACAGCTGTATTGGTTATAGAGTGAGGCTGGTTACATCAACATCCCTAATGGCCAAAACAACCACCAAAAGCAAATATGAAGCCTCACATGACTACAAAATCAAACACCATTGACAAATGCACACGTTCATGAATGGCAATAGTACGATGAACAAGTTTAATGCTTCGTAAGATGTGTTCCATAGCATGCAAAATGCCCACAGTAGCAATATTCCACTGAACAGGTACGAAATGAAAAAAATGAATAATCAGGCACGTTAATCCAGCTCTTGTAGATTCACACTATCTTACTCTAGCCTCTATTATACGTGCATTGCAGTTGTTTTATATAAACTTTACCGTCAATGACTGTGTGACTTCAGTGACAAGGACCAGCTGCAGTGCAAGAGTTTAAAAAAAATGCGCAACCACCATCCTACACGATTTCCCACAGAGGCCTCACAGCCCAAAAACAATAGAGCTATTTAAGGCCAACAAACAGGGATGCACCAACCGAGAGATCAGTGTCTGGCTTTTGCTGCTTCATTTCAACGACCACGCTTTCCAGAGCCTTGTAGAACAACATCTCGCCCATCTGAAGCTGTCGGCGAGCGAGGTCAGCATCCATGCTTCTACCTTGCTGCTCAACCAAGTTCTGGAAGGAAAGGGTGCAGGTGCTGTAGGGAACATGGCCGAGGTGCCTTTGACACAAAGCTAGCGCAGTTGAGCCCAGTTACAATGAACACCTTCACTGCATGAAATGCACTCACAACACATCAGAACTTCGTTATAACTGGACTTTCATTCAAAACTACTAATAAAGAACAGAGCAAGGCGTGGAAGAGCAGCCACTGTATTCCCAAATATTATGTGCACTGTATCAAACTGGCAGAAATTCGTAATTGAGGTATGTTGACCCAATAACGGCACTCTCAAGTTTGACAAGCTGTGGACGTCTTAGGTCAATTCCTTTGCATATATACGAGATACTTGAATGAGGGCGCAAAACCGCAATTGCATGCGTGACGTCCCGACTGCAGCAGCGCATGCACAAAGTAAGAAGACTACGCAAGTAAATTAGGGCTGGGCATCAATTTAAAATTTTAGCTCGATTATTTAAGTACCTTTTAATCAATTAATTAATGGGTTTGTGGATTTACATACATAAGCAAAAAATGTCAGTCAGTGATTTGTTACAATAAATACACTTAGAAGAAAAAAAAATGTGCTATTTGAGTCGACAGTTGCATACAAAAACGCCAGTGTACCTGCATTAGGTGCATGTTAAAGAACCCCGGGTAGTCAAAATTAATCCGGAGTCCCCCACTATGTCATGCCTCGTGATTATATCAAGATTTCGGTGCGCTAAATCCCAAAATGTAATTTTTTTAATTTTTTATCAACAGTTGCCTTTACCATTATTTGAACAAACATCGTGCAAATGTACATTCAAGCATGTCCAACTCAATCCAATGCACCGAAGGAAAGTAAGATGCCTCTGGTCATCTCCCATTTCTCTGGCTAAGAAAACAGGTGCGCTAGAGCACACAAACAGGAATTGGAAAACTAAATATTTTAACAGATTTGGCCAACAGAAACACGCAGTTGGAAGCCATTCTCAATTTCTTGGTGTCAATGACTGCACTTGCCCGATTTTGATCATGTGAGCTTAACCGATTAATCGCAATAAAAAAAAATTAGTCCCAATTAAAGTTTTAGTCAATTCATTGGAAGGAAAATCAATCTAACGCCTAGCCTTAAAGCAAATAAATAAATACGAGAAAGAAAAGTCAGGCACGACGCTGTACTGATTGGCCCTTTTGCGAAGCTCGCACTGTGGAGGCACTGAGCAGTCTTCTTCCCTCCCCTGGCTTGTTGGGATGCTATCACGCCATGGTTTATTCAATTCGTTGAAGCAGAACTGAGCAGGGCACCTGGTCGTTAGAAGTGGACGGCTCTCACACAGATTCCTTGAAAAGCATTTTGGGTGTGTAGAAGCTGTTCTATAGTGCGTTTTAAATGTGACCATTAAATGTGGGCTCCACTGTGCAGTCTGAACTCATAAAATGGATATAATGAATTATCGAATACAACAATGTGAATTTAAAGTATGATTGGCCATGCTTGACTTCAGTAAGTATTCTACTGCTGTAGCAAAATCAAAAATTCAATATCAGAGACAATATCAGTTACTGCAAAGCAAATATTCATTCAGTTGGTAGCTCAAAGTATGTATTCTGGTAACAAAACAATGTGAAATACACTCAGCAAGAGAAACATAAAACAGCACATTCTGAATGTGCATGCGCGTTTTCACAAACTGCTTAGCTTGGCTTCCTTCGCAGCCGGCAAGTCAATATGGTCAATTCTGTGCGATCTCCTCAATCGCATAGTGGTTTATTTACGGTGCAAACGATTAATTTAGCAATGCAAAGCAGTGTGATTTAATGCTGATCACATGGCCAAATACCAGCATGGAAAGCCGCTACCAGATCATCAATATAGAAAGGGAACTCTTTGCTGGCTCATCGGAGGCATAGCATACACATTTCTTTCAGAAAAGACCCAATCGCATTTATTTTGTTTGCAGATATTGGTGTGCATGCTTACAGCAAATGTCAAATCTAATGAAAGCATTTTCATGTCGGATCCCACTTCACTGTAACCAAGTTTGACTGTAATAAGCATGTCAAAGAAGTTGCATGACTTCTTTGATATCAGGTTTAACCTAACAAAGGCCACAAGGAAACCTATAGACCTTCATTTCATATGAAAGCTATACAAATAGTGTGGTCACAAAAATATCTCGCTCTGCGTGCTTTGTATTGAAGCTTGGTTTGGTTTCACTCTAGAAATAGTGTATACCCACTATGGGGGATCGGCAAACAATCAGGTACAGTTAGGGAAAGTCATTCAGTCCTGTCTAGAAAGCAGAGAAGTGTTAGCCAGCACTGCTCTCAGCAAGGCTACAGTGTGTTCTGTTAATACACCCAGGGCTTCATCTAGTACAAACACCCAAGAATGGCGCATGGGAGGACGACCACAGCGTGTTGTCTTTTTGCCCACTTTCGTACACCTTTTTTCCTTATTATTTCCACATTTCAACTAAAAAGAACAGTTACTTTTCCCTATGCTTTCCCTGTGTTCATTCTCTGTTGGCTTGATGCAGTTGTGACTAACTTAAGTTGAGCCCCTCGGTTTCCCTTTTTCTTCTCGCAAAGTGAGTGTGATGCACTGTGGAAGATGCATTGGTAACGCAGTCACACAAATGTGTCACCCTGCAAGTTCGTCTGTGAAGTACACTTCTCACTGATGATGTTTGCAAAGTAATTAAACAAACAGACAAAACATGATGAACTATAAAGACCGAGTGCTGCAACTGTCCCTCCACGCAGAGAGATACCACAGCTGCTGGAAAAATCAAGAAACATAACATGATACCCTCATGCACTAAGAGATATCATTTGTGTATGCCCTTGGGTACACACCATTATGCATCATACGTTTTTCCAAATAGCTTATCTTCACTCTTTCTTTAAGAATGTGTGTATGCTCTGCTGCAGACCACAAAACTGTGTGCAACTTTTACTACACTAACACAGCAAAACAATAATGCCATTTCTGCTCACAGGTGCTCGTGCAGTGAACTTGGCATGCAAGAGAATGTTGAAGCCATCAATTTACCTGCACGTAAGCAGCGCAGAATGTGCCACTCATTGAGGTTACAGTCCTCGAGATGCTTGCTTCGAGCGTGCAACTAAATTTTCTGCATAAAGTTGAACAATACATCAGTAAATACCATGCTGAAGCTACACAAGCACAAAGAAAGTATACACCGCCCACAAGAATTCTTTAGGCTCAAAAGCAAAATGCGACCATAAAGTTATACTCGAGTGGTACAAGCTAAATACAGGGTGTTTCACTTAACTTGGGCCAAACTTTAAAAATATGAAAATGCTACATAGCTGGACAGAGCCAAGGTGATGTTATTTGCCGTCGCCTGGAGATACTCAGATTAGTTTTTCCATTCCGCCTAATCAAATAATTAGTCCTAATTAATTAATCAACTTATCAATTATTATAATTCAATGAGAAGTGTCACTATAGCATGGTAGAGCAACATGAAAAACTCTCAATACAGCTTTCGGTTGCTCAATACGTGCTACATAAAAGTGTTTTTTCGAGCGTGAAAGATGCCCACAAATACATGCAAAGTGCCTTGTGCAGCCAGTCGCACGGCAATTTTGCATGTATTCATGGGCTTCTTTCCCACTGAGAAAAACACTTTTAAGTAGCACATAGCAACATGCAATGTAGTCATAGCAATGTAAAATCAGTTGGGAATATTGGGATTTGTATTCTCATTCCTTATAGTAGTGGCAAAATACTCCCTGACACCCGACTTCCTGACACCCGATAACAGTTCTGGGGCATAATTGCATTTGAAGTTTTATTCTTATAACCTACTGGTATGTTACGAATGTGACAGCCCCATGTTTTGCTTAAATGCCATGTACTAAACAAAGCGACCGCCTCCTAAAGTTTTTCACAGTAGAACTGACTTTGTTTACTTAAACACAGAGGTGAAGATGCAGCACTCTGCAGTATGATGGTGTGTTGACGATGCTTCTGAATTTTCAGCTCATCCCACCAGCATTCGAAACATACTTCACGGATGCTTTTCATCATTAGTGACCACAGCACCAATTAGTACAAATTTCCTTGAGTGCTGTTACCAAGAACATGATTAAGCCACCAATTTGGTTCCACATCCATCTGGCTTCAAATCTGGGGAGAATATTATACACTTTCACTTCAAATTTAATTTTGAATTGGATGAAATTAATTTCCTGACAATGTACAGTACGCAGCGATTCTAATGCGATAATCGGCCCGCATGCTGGGTGGTGCTTTTTGTGCAACCGATAAGCACTTGGTGATAGCTGGGGTGCCTCGCTTTCATCACATACCATAATGTACCAGCTCGGTGTCCCCAGCACCGTAAAAACTATGCCAGCCACCATGCAGGCCAAGTATCGCAGTTCAAATGCTGAGCACTGTACACGAGGTCTCGGAAAGTTAAGCACCACATTCCAGCTGTTTGCTATGCACAACCCCCAGTCTAAAGCCCTGAAATGGTGCACGCTAATGCTCTTTACTATAATCTACCGTGTCGGTGCAGGACATGTGCGACCAAGCGGGCTGGCCTCTGCTACTTGCATGTTTTGCATTTCACTGCTACGCAAAGCTCAACCTTAACAGTCTGTCCTACAGGAAGGGAGACCTAGCAACAACTGGGCAGCCACACAAAGGTGGACAATCGGGGCCTGGTCGCCCGATTTTCCCTATCACGTATCACAGTGACCGTCAAACCTCTGGGGTCAGCTCATTTGGCAGTGCATGCATAGAAACAAAACAGCCTCGAAACAGTGGTACCTGCAGTATAAGGAGCTCACACACACACACCCAAGCACGTCACTCTTGTGCTCCACACAAGTGTACTAGCGGTTGTACTATATGTATCAATGCACAACATCCCATGATGCACAGGCTGAATCCAATGCCAGGAGGACGATCCCATTGAAGAAGTACACAAGTGGAAGGCATGATGTGCCTTGCATGAACGTCTTTATGCTGGCAATACACTAAGAAACTGCTAATAAGCCGCATGTGAATTCTCCAGTTGTTTTAAGCAGTGTAGTGGCGGCTGTCAATGATTCAGCATTATGGCAGCAAGCTGGGCAAGCGGTATGGTTGGTTTTTTGACGTGCAGCGAAAAGACGAGACACAACGAAAGCACCTTGTCCTGTCGTTTCTATGTGTCTCGTATTTTCGTTGCACTTCAAAACAGTCTCAGCCTTATGGCATCTGCTACGTCATGTGCAAACCAGTCATAATTCATGCCAGTGGTGCAATGCAGGGGGAAAGCTCTCTCTTCATATATATAACGCTATTATTAAGTAATCACACTAGCTCTAGTCTGTCTACCTGCAATACCAGTACTTCGTACAGCGCCTTGAAGTATGATGCCATGCAAGACACTTTCTTTATTTATTTATTTATTTTTTTTCATCGGTAACGCGGCTCCTAACCGCCCTCACCTACAATGCCGCTTCCCCACCCAGCAAGTCACCGGTTGATGTTCTTTCATGCTCATGAAAACCCTTGGAAGGAAGTGTTCACTCATAACCAAGTACGTCTTGCTCATTACAAACATAGGTACCGCCAAGTAATAAGCAGCACGAGTCGCGCATACGCCGCATCGTTTAAACAGACCACGCCCTCTCCCTCGAAACGAAAGCCTTCCATGTCGCAAGCGTCACCCATTCGCAAGCTAACTGCGTCACAGTCAAAAACAAGCGCACGCACGCACAGTATCGCACACCTTAACAGAGCCCTCAGCTCATCGCTTGGTGCATTTCTGCGGCCGGCCAAGAGCGCTTGCAGCTTGCTTGCGCATTGGGTGGCCGTCGACATCGGGCTTCGGTTGACGGCCTCACGGTTGTGCATGTCGCTGCGACCGGGCGTCGGGAGCTGCGACGCCTCCGTCAGCTGCTGGAATAACACCATGGCTTTGCAGTCGGTCCACGGAACTCTCTTAATTCAAACCGCGGCCTGTGTTTTGAACCGGTTGTCTTGGCAAACTGCTCGCAGTGACGAACGGGTTTTAAAGCTTCCCACTCCGACGGACAATGCACGTCGCAACTTCTTTCAGCCGCGGAAACTAACGATTCCGGCGAGCCTCCGAGACTCCAAATTCAGCAAACCGTACCTAAAAAACGCTCGCTCTGGTCATATTTTCAACAAATTACTGCGTAACGATTCCATACACAATATGAAAAGTTGATACAAAGACTGTTATTACTTTTGAGCTGATGACAAATGTGTGAAAAAAAAAATTGTTTTGGCTTGTTTTGGCGCGAGTTGTCCGAGTCGCACTGCACAGTATACCAACAATGTGCTTCTGTTTTCGCTTTTGCGGCGTGTGTTTTGTTGCACGTGTGAGAAAAAGTTGATAGTGTGCAGCTGTCGTGTTCTCAATTCATCGCCTAGAGCAAGAATATGGTATGTTGTTCATATGTGCTCCCGTCTGAGTAATTCATACCTACAACAGCAGTAAATCTGGGGTAGAGTGACGTTTTCATCTGTAACCATCCTCAACGGGATAGTAGAATCCAAGAGTGGAGGCCGTCGCTCTTGCAACGTACGGTTTGTGATGGCGTGTGTGTTTAATACTACTATTTTCGTGCGCAGGCCAAGGTGAAGGCGACGCAGAAGGCTGCCAAAATGAAGCGTATGATCAGCCTGCGAGACCAACGGCTGTGAGTAGCGACTGTCAGTGACGGCACGCGTCATCTGTCATTCTTACACATTTAGAAGCCCCTCTCTCTCTCGTCAGCATTCGCTGTAACTGGAAACTGTTTGAGGTCGCAGAAGGCTGATTTGTGACATTGAGTTCGCGTTGTAGCAAATAATGACGAGTAGGCAAAAACAACGCAGATGCCAACACTCGATCATCAAGTGAAACAACACTCGATCAGCGGTTGATCATGGATCAACCGGGCAGCTTAGGTCGCAGTTCTGCCCTCTAAATGCCTTATTTATTGCGCTCACAATCAATTCGGTGCCGAAAGTTGCGAATCCTCCAAGCGAGCAGCAAGAGCTGTCATCGATCCTTTTATTTTATTTATTTTGGGACGAGCTTTTGGACATCGTCTTTAAAATAAATGCCTTTACGTTACACAGGTAGGTGCCCCCTTTTGTTACCCTGCGGCGGAAACGGCAACCAGCGGCGCAGTTTTAATAAAGGCTGGGAACAAAAATTAAGGAGAGAAAATTCTAAATGAATAGAGTGTACAAGCCACAGTCACTCTCCAGTTCCAACTGAGTCGTTCATAGCATCCATACATCCGCCCACCTTTCTCACCAAACTGTTTGCACATTTCCTGTGCACACATGGTGAAGGCAAGCCCGCCTGGTAATTGCTACTGGTGCCGACTGTACCACTGTGCTTGTAAAGTCGGCACAGAAAAGTGTCAGGGCTAGAGTAACACAGTGATTCTATCTTAGCACAGGAGACCGGGCTTAGTCGAGCTGCAGTTAAGCAGCTTTTTCCCGTCACGGCGTCACCCCCTTTTTCTTATTCGTATGAATAAAATTTTGATTGATTGATATTCATTTTTGTGCATCACCATTGGCCTGACCATCATCCCAGCTTAGTTATTGCCAGAATGGGACAGTCACATGTGGTGGATACAATAAAATGGAAACGAGTGAAAGATCTTAGACTACAGTCCACATAAGGATGAAGATGAGTGTAACAGACAGAATTGCTTCTTCATCACCCATCTTTGTCCTCGTCTGCGCTGTCCTTGACGCTGTAGTCTTGGATAACAGACTACCCCAATTCTTTATGTTCCTGAGTTAAAGGAATCATTGAATTATGCTTGTCTAGCGGGCGTAATGAATGCAGTAGAATGGAGTAAAAGGAGCTGTTGCATTGTATCAGCTCATGTTTGTTCCTTCATGCCCCTTGTTACACTTGCTTGTTTCTCTTGTGTGTGAAGTTTTCAATTTTGTCCTTGTGCAGCTAAACATAGTTTCTGATAAGAAATGTTGCATGACTTTTCAACGGCGTGCTTAATTCTTATCGTTTCACCACTGTTTGGTCGCTGGTTTTGCTTCTACTACTCTTGCAGGAAAGCAAAGGATCGTCTGCCACCAAAAAAGAAGAAAAAGGAAGACCCTCATGCCATCAAAGTTTCAGAGGCGTAAGCTTTTTTTTTTTTCGTTTCTTTTTTTTGCTATTTAATATAATCTAGCGCTCCGGATCATTCATAAGGTGCTAAAGCACAAAGCAAATGATGTGTCATTGCCTTGTGTGTCAAGTGTGTCGTTCCTCTTGATGTGTCATTGAATGTGTGAGCTGTCTGCATGACTTGCCCATTGTTTAACATTTCTCACTTGTGTACTCCTTCTTTACACAGCAACGCTCATTGATCATACCAGTTTTTTTTTTACTCACCATAGGCCCCATATTTAGGATGCAGGGAGTGGAAAAAAAGCATGGGAGTCTGTTGATTGCATGCATACCTCCCAACTCTCCCCAGTTTTCTGTAAAGTTTATAAATTTGCGCTAGTTCTGCCATTTTACGAATGTTCCATCAAGTTTCAGGAAAAATATGTTTTGTTTGTGGAAAAGTTAGTGCATGGAGTCTGACCATAACCTTGGAAGTTTTCTTGCTGATTGTGAAGGGGCACCAGAGGGGTACACTTCGAGCAAACCGTTCCTAAAGCAGGCGAAATTGGCTACACCAAAGTGGCTGAAAAAGTCACTGTGATCTGAAAACAGTGTGTTAATTGTCATTATATTTGCTGTGCCAAGTTCATTGCAGCTTGTGTGCTGCATCTAAAAGTAAATCATTGTTGATAAAGTGTGTATGTATCCTGCAAGAGGTGTGTGCTAAGGGCAAACTTTCAAAAAAGCAAATTGTGCTATTTCCATCTTCCTCTTCCAGTGTTGTGCCCATGGAATGTTTTGTAAATTTTGAACTTCACAGGTTGGTGGGTATGGGATTGTAGCATTACACGAGGACGAAAAAGCTAACCACGAAGTGCCAGTTTCCGAGATGCCACAACAATAAATAAAGAAGTAGATATACAAGTGCGCAATAAGCAAAACCGTGTAAACAGTGTTTCCCCTTGAAACCTTTATTTTCAATTTATAGCACTCCTTAGTATGGTGGTGTGGACAAGGCATTGAAGTTTCTGTTGTTGACTGGCGGTGTGTCCGACAACCAGCCCATGCAGATTGATACATACAGTTTGAAGTAGAGTTTCAGAATTTGTGTAGTTGATGAAATCTGCTTACTTAGTACATGAAACTACACCCTTTCTAAATGCCTAATGTATATTGTTCATTAAAATTCTGTGCAATTTACTAATAACTCTGCACCTTCTTTGCTTTGGGCAATGTGAAAGGCTTTGCAGCTTGCATTCATGAAAGAATCTGCACATTAATGGCTCACCTTTCTGGACAAATAAGGCCTTTCTTTTTTTCCTAAGCTTGGAACTCTAAAATAGCATGTGTGAAATGCATAAATATTGGGTTCAACTTTGTACGAAATAAAACGTTTTTTAAAAAAGCGGCCCATTAGTCAGCCACGGGGCCAAAAAATACATTTTGATGCAGACAGGGATTTCAGAATGTGTTGATGCTTTCGATTTCCATAAATTTGCTTCTACAACATCTGAGAAGTTAGTTTGCATTAAATCAAGGATATTTAACAAGCATTGGTATCTTTGGACTTCTGAATACAGTTGATTTAAAGAAAAGTTGCGTAATTATAGACCTTTTTTTCATAATTCACAAGTTCACTTCTCTGCACTCCACAATTGCCCAACTAATGGCAACGTCGGTCATCATTCAAATGAAAACGAAGTGTTAACTATGTGTGCTGGGGCTTGTCCCTTGTGCATGGTTTCATGATAAGTGCCACGTCTACATTTTCCATGTCCCAATACAAGCAAACCGTGCTTGTACACGTTCTGTGCAAAAATGACTATGCCACCATTAGTTGGACAAACTGCCTTACAAGACTAGCTTTACAATTGTGAAAAGGGTCTGTTGTTGAATAGGAAGACGTCAAATGTACTGAGCAGCATACAACAAGCTTTTGCGCAGACTGCGGAAGACCTGGAGGGTCAGACAGAGGTTTGTCATCGTCAGCACCTCAACAAAAGACTGCAATATTCTGTCGAGTGTAGTGCAGTTCTGCGCATTAGCGCAGTTGTACCTCTGTAACTAGTATTACCTGCTGTTGAAAGTTAAAGCATTTCATACATAGTTTCTCATTGACCACAAAGCAGTGTTCATAGTATCACATCTGATTGGAGAGTCATTGAAGCAGCTTGCAGTGAATTTTTAGTTACCATTGGAGTTGTATCAAATTAAGTACAGGTTGGCTTTGCGTATAGTGAGACATCATGTAGACACTGTGTAGGTGCTATCTGAGCTCGATCATGAAATATTTCCTGTGGCATAATCCGTATAACTTACGTGAGGGTATAATGCATTGAGCTCTGCATCTGTTGTACACGTATTGCTGCTGACAGCTGCAGGTAAACAAACGGAATTGAGTCAACAAAGTGTCAAAGGTAAAAAATTTTCTGCAACCACAGTAGAATGAAATATTGTCAGAATTTGGGCTTGTTGGTTGATCGTCCTGAATTTTGAACAGCGAAACGCAAGACTAGGACACAGGACACACACGGTGCTGTGTGAGTCCTTTTCTGTCATTGTCCTGCACTGCGCTGTTCGATATTCATGGCGAAATAATTGGGCTGCTTGCATAGATGTACTGCGTGCCTGATACGTTTCCTTGTTTCTTGAATCTGAAGGCCACACTACTCCTCGGCGCTGTTCTTCAAGTACAACACACAGCTGGGACCTCCGTTCCGGATCCTGATCGACACAAACTTCATCAACTTTGCCATCAAAAACAAGCTGGACGTCATCCAGTCAATGATGGACTGCCTGTATGCCAAGTGTAAGTTCGCGACTAACCTGCAGCACAGAATTGTATGTCGTAACAACCTTAAAATCTGCTCGATGTTCTGTAAAATCTGCTAAAGCAGTATATAAAACTTTTTGCTGGCATAGTTAAAAGGGACGAATAACCAGTCAGTCCTTGTAACTGTTTCGAAGAGACACTAAAAAGTAAAATAAGTTGAACTGTATTAATAAATTAATACAAAAACTAATACGTGCAAAAATAGCACAATAATACAATACAAATTTTAAAAAAGACGCTTTTACATTCGGGGGAGGATTGACACGCTGGAAAAGATTAAAAAAAACAAACAGCGGTGACGCTGCCTTGAAGTTCATGCATCAGCTTGCCGTGATGTCGTGGATTTTGACGGCGTCTGCTGCGGCCTAGTGATTTACTACATTGTATTCTAAATGAGCTAGGACTAAACTTGGCAAGTTTTGAGAACGTTCACTGCACCACAACACTCCAAGTACACGAAAATTGAAATCAATGACGTCATACAGACGTACCGGTGCTAACATAATGGCACAATTTTTTTTTTTAGTGAAAGTTTGGCCTAAATTTTTTATAGTAATTAACCTCTTATGAAATTAATTATGACCAAGTTATGACAGGATACTTTGTCAGTTGTCAGTCTAAACTAACTTCCTCTTTAGTGTCCATTTAATATCACTTGCTTGCAAAGAATAACATTTAGAAAGGACAGTGCACTGTAGCTAACTGTTGCCCAAATGTTGTCCATCCTAACAGGCATCCCATACGTGACTGACTGTGTCATTGGTGAACTTGAGAAGCTGGGCAGCAAGTACAGGGTTGCTCTCAGGTACGTGTGCAGGTGGTGTCCATCAGGAAAGGTCGCAGGCGTTTGTGTTCAGGCTTTACTGTAGTGCAGAGTGGGTTTCATCCTGTACAGATATGCAAAGCCTGCACGTGCGCTTCTCCACACGCATCTCATTTGACCTAAACAAGATGGCGGACCTTAGGCTAGAATCGTAATCAATGACCAGGATAATGTAACGATTCCTTCTTGCACTTCGTCAGTGGTCCGAGCTGCACTCAGCCTACCGTACGTTATTACCACAGTTGGCCAGTCACGGGCGATGGATGATGATAAAGGAATAGAATTGAGTGAAAGGCATCGCTATATTGTACCAGCCAAGGTGTCAACATGCGGGCTTGTGAAATCATTCCGGCCGCCATCCGTATCCCGCACCATCCAACCTTTCAAAATGCATGTCTTTGCCTTAACAGTGCTACTAGCAGGAATGTGGATAGGGCTACTTAGATGTGTGGCAAAGGTTGCACATCGTACAGAATTTTGTGCATCGTTCATTCTAACCTAAAGAATTGGAAGTGCTTTTTTAGATTTTATTATCTGGGCGCATTAAGGAGTACTCTGCAAAACAAGAGAAATCCAGTTACAGTTGACTTCCGTAAGTTCGACCCTGGCGGGGCTGACAAAATTGATCGCATTATCCAGCGGGTCAAATTAAACAACATGCAGAAAAAATCGCCAAAACACACTGCTGATTCATTCATGTGCCCGATTCTAACATACCCCCAAACCAAACGTCTTTTGTCCACTTTCTATTTGTCCAAAGTAGGAAACTAATTTCGAAATGACATGAAAGCTACTGAACAAAGTAGAAATCTGATGCGCACCTGATTTCTTAGCAAGAAAAATGGGCAAGGGTCTATTATGTGTTGCACATCGATGGCCGGTTTAGTCAGCTTCACCGCAATACATCAGTGTTGTGTGGTAAAGCATACAAATGCGGCTAAGGCGGTTTCAGGTTTCGTATCCGATTGCACCACTCTGGCAATTTTCGGCACAGTTTTCTTTTTAAAAAAAGGTTAAAAAAATGGCCGTCAAAATAGGTTAAATACCGTAATCAGACATTGTGAGCTGTGGTTATTGCTTGAGAATGAGACGGGAGATGATGTGTGTTCAATGCATTCACTGGCACCTAAGCTCCACCGTGACAGACTCTGCCACTGAGAGTGTCGCTATTGGGGTCACCATAGAGACCGTGCAACACTTGCAGAGGGTGCGGCGGCATGCTGCATCAGCGCCACCAACGGCCAGCGAGGCGTTGCGTTGTGTGCTGGCACTACCGTGGCACATCAGGGCCTCCTTGATAGCCCCCAGTGGCTCAATTGTTCATATCATCTGGTGCGGTGGAAGGAGTGGTTCGCAGCATTAGAAATTTAGCGCGTTGTAAGCTAATGGACTTAGGTTGGGAATCTTGAAAAATTCGTATCAGGAGTGCTGGAGATTCCACTGTACCTGCGCATTTTTTGTGGTGCTAAATGTTTGCAACGAATACTCATCTGCCGTCACACTTGGCACTGTAATGTTGTCTAGTCGAGGTACCCAACCTCTGAGACTGCTTTTCTTCTTTTTCTCTGTCTGGGGTTTTACGTGCCAACACCAGTTCTTATTATGAGGCACGCTGTAGTGGAGGGCTCCGGATTAATTTTGACTGCGTGGGGTTCTTTAACGTGCACTACAACATAAGCACACGGGCGCTTTTGCATTTCGCGTCCATCGAAATGCGGCCGTCGCAGCCGGGATTCAATCCCACGACCTCGTGCTCAGCAGCGCAACGCCTTAGCTAACTGAGCCACCGCGGCGGGTTCTGTACGACTGCTGCAGAAGATAATGTAAAATAAGAGGATGGTACAAATTCCAAGCTTATTTGTTTGCCACCTTTGCATTCTGGCGTTTCTCATAGGTCTTCATGACAGTTCTTAAAGCAATGAACCTTCCCGGCCTTAATCTGAACACTGCAGCTGTATATGTTTCTATCCTTAGCACATGGGTGTAGAAAAATGTATAATAAAATACAATTTTTTGTTTTTGTTTACAAGAGTATTTTAGCTCAGTGTTAAAACATAAACGCACTTAAATATTCTACACAAAATCACTACATTTAGATCCGTCCCAAATCATTTCAAGAAAAGATTGAGTTGCAAGCAATTGGACACTGCAAAGATGGCTCTCACCTAATATAAATACTAGTGCCAACAATCTCACTTTCAGTCATTTTTGAGTCACTGTAGTGATAAGAATCTAGGTTTTGTAACTAGGGCAGAACTAGCTGCGGCAATCATTTAAATATTTTTTGCAAGAACTTTCAAAGAGATCTTTGGTTACAGCGCATGTGCTGCTGTCGCTTGCCACCGTCTGCTCTAGCTAGCATGTCATCTCCATAGCTCGCCGCCAGGGCTGCGCCACTGTCTCGTTGCACGCTCCCTATACGGGTCAGGCACATGCGTGCTGACTGGCCAAGTTCAAATTATCCCATGAAGGCTAATTTTAGGATCGAAATAACGAGTTCGGCCCATAGAAATGCACGGGCGCCACCTGGGACCTTCGGTCAGGGATTCAATTAACTGGAGTCGAATGAATGGAAGTCGACTGTACTGAAGAAATACCTTTTACCTGTGTGCAGTTTATAGACATTGACTGCTTTGCTATTGGTAAGAGCATTTGCCATGTTGCTGGCTGCACAATGTATTGCTGCAGTTTGAACTCTTGAGAGCAGAACTGCAGGTCGGCGCTAGCACTGGGGTGCTTTAAGGCCATAGCTTTTTTTTTTTTTTTTTTTGCATACATTGGATGCATGCTGTTGGCAGGCCTTGACTTGACGCAGCTGCTTGAGAAATAGGACAGCACGATAGAACTATGCTTGCTTACACTGGCTATCCGCGTCTATTAAACTTCATCATTTTCTACGACAGCCATTTCCCACTGAAGTTTATTGCTGCATTACGTGGTACAGTGCTGCCGTCAACGATAACTGCAGAGAATTAAGTCTTGTGATGTCATTAGGAAATTGGCGAGCATAGGACAGAGTCATCTCATGCAGGACAGGGACAAGTAAAGCTCACCGTGAAAGACCTTGGTTGCCTGGAATTCTTCATCTCTGCTGCCACCTCGACAAGAACACTCGCATATAGATTGCTCCAGATGTGTCATAGCAGAGTTGTCTGCCACGACCTATCTTATTCTCGTCTTTACAGAATAGCCAAGGACCCAAGGTTTGTGCGACTTCCTTGCCTTCACCGGGGTACATACGCTGATGACTGCCTCGTGGAGAGAATCACACAGGTGTGTTTTCTTTTTTTTTTAATCCCCTCCTCAGCAGCCACGGTACAATTAAGGAGACTCATTTTAGCTTTTTTCCATAAAACGCGCATGTCCATTTTTCCAGAATTGAGTCCTACCACCGTAACACATACTTGGAATCCCAGTGAAATTGTTTTCCCTCATTGCATCGGGAGCTTGTCCAGAATCGAGGACAAACGTTAGTGATGGTAGTTGCTGTGAAAAAACAAAAAAACTTGATTTTCTTTCTGTCTAAATGCACATTTCGTAGCTATATTGCAAATCATGTAGTTCAACAAGCGGACACCTCGATGAAGCTGTCCAATTTGGGCTGCATGGATAGGCCGTCTCATGGCACCTATGATTCATCTGATCCCAACCATACATGTCCCAATCCGTGTGTACTACATGTCAAGTGTGCGCATGGACTGCAGAAAATAAGTCCGGGCACACTTGTGCCAAAGACCTTGATGAAGCTTAGGTAATCGAATTTGTGGCTTCCTTTATGTCGCCGCCCTCTTTGTGAATGCAGTTACATTTGTAGTGGTATCAGTGGCACGGTTTCTCCTCCAACAGCACAAGTGCTACATCGTGGCTACGTGCGACAAAGACCTGAAACGACGGATACGCAAGGTGCCCGGTGTGCCCATCATGTACATCTACCAGAGGCGGTGAGTATGGTGTGCTTATCATAGCATTCACACAAATGTAATGCAAATCCTTTTTGTGTGTCTGGTGTGCCTAGTTATTTCTAGGAAACACCTCGCTGGACTCGTGGGACAAATATAACACAATGTTTGTTCAGTCAGCTGTACAAATTGAGTGACCTGTTCCCAAAACAACCATGGCTGATATAATGTTAGTTACATTCCGGTTCTAATCCTTTTGACACTTTGTCAGTAGCACCAGTGGCGCTCTACCTACATTATTACCAGGATCAGCTTGTCCTGAGCAGCGGATCATAAGGCAATAGAATTGAGTAAACTTAATCATTACGTTATACCAGTCCAGCTGCTGTCCTCGGCCTTGCTCTAACAACTGTAATGTGTTTTTTTCTCCTTTTTTCCAGGTTTTCCATTGAAAGAATGCCAGATGCATATGGTGCTCCAAAGGTTTGAAGTGGCTAAGAAGACCTTTGTTTTCAGACTTGTATTAATAAAAACACAATTTAAGACAGCGTGCAGTTCTTATTTTATTCTGCAATGGGGTGGTCAGAACACAGTGCCCCAAATTCAGTGCGCCCACACAAACAGTACATGAAGAGGCAAGATAACTATTATGCACCGCTGGTACAGTTAGGTGCACAGCAAAACACTTCCCTACGAGTCATTTTTTGGTTGAACTTCTCTCTGGAAGGTAAAGGGCGTATGAATATTTGATTCAACAATCCACGATTCAAAGTTGTTGAATATTTGTTTTTGTTTGAATACTATATAAATAAGGGGTAGTTGCAGTTCATATGGAGGAGGACCAATGCAAATGGACATTTCCGAGTGTACTACTGCGGGAAAGCCACGGTTGTTGCGCACATTCACCACTTCACAAGCGAACACATGGAGATCACTACTGCGCAGTAGTTCCCAGTCATTAAATTCATTACATAAGCATGCCTTGCTATCCCTGCTATTTTACGTACTCTATAAGTTTGTGGTCTCAGTTTAGGTAAAACAGTTTTATTATTTGGAAAATCTCACCATGTTTGGATTTCTTTGAAATGATGTGCGGTGCTGTAGTTACTATAGTATTGCACAGCTTCGTCAACAAACACGGTGCACAAGTTTTTGATGATGTGCAGTTGTGTTGTTTCATTACTGGCAATATCACTCCTGAGTCATATAGTATAATCAATATCTTTCACGTTAGAAAAGAGTTAGGCATACAGACACAAGAAGAGGGACCACATAGATGCCTGTGTTGTCCGTTTCTCTCTTGTGTACATGTCTGCATGCTTAACTTCTTTCTAACATGAATCTCTACCAAACAGCTCAACTTTATCGTCCTAAGCTTCATTACCTTTCAGTTGTTTTTTTATTCCTCCCCAAGATATTTAATAGACTTGTTTTGTCTCATTTACAAGCTTCTTAGTTGACCTCAGATGAAGTTAACAGCATTAGATTTATCAAATAGCCTACATAAGTAAGGCTTTTTTCTTTCTTGTCCAACAGACTCCACGTAAACTTTATACTTCTAGAAATATGAAATATTCTATTCGATATTTGAAGGCAATTTTTCTCAAATGTTTATGTTCAATTTGATTTGAAAATTTCGCTACCAAAACACCCCTAGTGTAAATACTTTTGAACCTCAATAAAATGAACCACAGTCTTAACATTTTTGTTATTCACAATCTTTGCTCCATAAAAGGTTAACTGCAGTGAATCTTTAGACCACGTAAGAAGCCTAGCTTCAGATAGTGTAGACATATATTAGCCTCTGTCAAAAATTTTGTTTGCTGTACAAGTGAATGCATCATGAAAACTAGCAAAAATATATTTTTTGACGCTGAAACAAAGAAATGCCATCATTACCGTCTGCCAGAAAAAACTCATGACTAGGGTTCCATGCTTTCGGTATATACTGATAAACGCCAAAAATTACCCTCCAAGGCAGTTTTGTCTTGATCGGTGAAAACTGAAAAAAAATCCCCACCCAATCACTCCGTACAGATGGTTAACCAGCGAAGCTGAAACGTGCGGCCCCGATGTTTTATCACTGGGTTAATCCCGACAGTACATTGAAGTCTTCCTCAATTATAGGTTACGTCTTTGTGTTTCTTAATGAGGTTACATACACGTTTGGCTGCGATGGAGAAAACGACATCACTGACGCTATGCCCGAAGTCCGCCATTGCCGCTTGCGATTCATCAAAATGAAATTGCTTCAAAATTAAATCTGTCCGTCAGATAAGACAATTAATGGATCTATCCCCGTAAACGCGGCCTCCCCATTATGCCAACAGAAGAGAAGTGAAATTCTACGTTGGAATGATGAGCACCAAACGAGCCAGCTGTGGAAGAAGACGACGATGCTCAATCCATTGCTGATGATGATAGTTTCTCCGTACAGGCGACGGACTAACGAATCGGCTATCCATATCCAGCTTCGCTGTAAAGACCCGAATTTCCTTGCCCCGTTCGCTTCTCTTATATTTACCAGCATGACAGTTTCGAAGCATCTAGGCCAGGCATAACTTTCCTGGAACAAGGAAGAAAATAGGAGACGGGAATAGCCAGGACAAGCTCCCCCGCTAGGCCCTCTACTCTTGCCACTTGAGCAGAGCAAATGAAGGAGAGGAGGAGAGTCCCTCCTTGCCTTTCGGTGTTTTTCAAGCCCCGATAAACACTGATTTCTCTCCGGCATTAAAGTTAGTCACCGAAAAACACCGTTTCAAAGGGAAAGAAATAACCACCGATAAGTAACCCCCGATATTCATGAAAAATAAATATTGAAAATACGGAGCCTTACTCATGATGCAGAACAGTTAGAACCGTCGTGGTTCCTGGCCATGGCCTGTGAGATTAGGCAGTGCCCTGGGTGCGCTGACAAATCTCTAAGATGATGTGCTGTTATCTATAGCACACATCTGGTAACCACCACAGGCATTGTCTGCTTAGATGCCATTTAAACGCAGCCCCGCAACCTTGCAAAGATTGCTTAAATGGTATATACACTTTGCTAACCCAAGTAAAATTTCTTTGCCCTCGGCCTTTTTAACACTATGTAGTTGTGATTGCAATTTCAGGAGCCAGTTTTTTATCGCAGTCTCAGTTTAGTGAAGATTTAGTGCACTGCATGCATGCACTAGGTGGGGGTCTTTAGTGTAACACTAAGTGTAAACTAGAAAAGCATTTTCAAAAACTCATTTGACAGGAAGTGAATGATTTATAAAAAGTTAAGGCCAAACTTTCCTTTTTTTTAAAGATTGTCCCAGTATTCGAGTGTGATATGTCATTGATTTCAAAGCGTGTTCTTGCACTTGGGCTATTCCTTGTGCAGGGAAAGTTCTTAAAGCTTCCTACATCGAGTCTTATATTGGCGCTTGTCCGTGTCTGTCCTGTTATTGTTTTTCCTTCATGCTTCGTTCACTAGTTATGGAATACTAACTAACCCACTCTCAAGCATTTTATTCCTTTACAATGCAATGCGATCCTCCCTTACCAATAAACAATTGACTGGGTCTGAGCAGATGCTGTCCAACTAACCTAACCTAACAACTTCAGGGTAGCATCGTGGCCACCCCTATTATGTTTTTACACCTTTCCTTTAGCCTACCAGGCTACATCTCATGAGTGGCTGTATATTGCTGTTGCAGAAGCATAAATAAATAATAAAATTCTGACTTAGTATTCGATTTTCGTACCGCATGAAAAAGCACATAAACAACCTGCCCCGAGAACCCAGATGTGCTCAGCCAGCGCTAAACGTCACTCCATATGACGATGCCATATGTCGATCCTTCTTGTAGCGATGACAAGTATGACCAAAACGTGATCGAATAAAGCTAAGCTAGTGGCTTACAATAGGCATTCCAGTAATGTTGTAAAAGGGTGGTAATTATGCAGCTCAAGTGTGTCATGCCGGGCAAAATTATCTGAAGTTTTTGATGAGGAGCAGCTTTTTATTTTATTAGCCTGTGGTGCAGAGGATGCACATTTTTCAATGGCCACCAGCATTCACTGTGGTGCACATACATTGTAGCATCTTGTAATGCTACTTTTGTTTATTTGATCGCTAGGTTTTGCTACAGCTTTAAGATTGGCCGCAAAAGATGTACAGGGAGCTTAAATACCTGTATTGATATTTAGTGAGAGTTTTGAGCATTTTGCTCTCCTTGGCATACACCTGCAGAACTGCAGACTAAGTTTTTAGGTTGCAGGAGGTCGCGTCCGGCAACAACCGGAAGTCAAAAACTGTAGTGCCTTCTCCAAAGCGATCGTCGGTAGCGATAGATTTCCCTGAGAAGTGAAATGAAGGTACTTGAGGTAAGCAGAACATTTAATTTAGCCCAAGATTAGACTTTCTGGTCTATTCCTTGCCACAACTGCACAGAAACGGCAAAAATAAGTAGCATACACAAATGTGTACACAGTGACTGAATGGGATATGTTGATATTTTAATGAGACAGCGTGAAGCGCCCAGTGTCACAGAAAATCCGGTGTCAATGTCGTTGTCAGTTACCGAAAAGTTATCCCAAACCACGCATCCCGAACCACGCAGACCCTCCGCTTGGCGCAGAGGCGTTACTGAACTAATTGAATTTCTCAAAGTAAAACGCATCAGAAAATTCGTAAAGTACGACTTACACACAACCTACAGACATAGCAATGGACTGTAATTTAAATACTATACGAGAAAACATCATTCCCATTGCATGGAAACTCAAACAAACCCCCTTTCCAGCTGCCATTTGAGGTCTGTCTTAGTGGCCGCGTTTCTGCCAATCACAGAGCGGCGCGTGCCCCGTTATTTCTACCAATCGCAGAGTGGCATTTACGGCGACGGCCGCGTGGAGAAAAAAAAAATAAAAAATGCTCACCCAGTGGCTCATTATCGTGCATAGCGTTTCCAAGTAAACATTACGGCTGCATAAGCTGTAGTTGCAGGGAAGTGTGAGAAGCAGCTGCAAGGATCTTTGAATGCTATTGCGTTCTACTCTTAAAAGGCAAAGCTTAATCGCCTCCCAATTTTTTTTCTGAAGGATTCGCCAAGAACAGGCACAGACAGCCCCAGTGACACATACAGAGTGGCTAAATCGAATAATCCATTATATGTAATTCATTATTTCATTACCAGATCAGTGTCCTTCAAGGATGCCTGTGGGTCAGTGCATGGTCAATGTTATACACAGGTTTCATGTCGAAAGGTATTTTTTTGTTGTGCAGAACAGAGGTGCGCATATTTCTTCAGCATACAAAGTATTGTGTCCCCACATACAAGGGTGTATACATACCTGTACTTCGTGGGTACTTTGATAAAACCTTTGGACATATATCCACAAATATATCCACTGAGATATATAGCAACTGATCTAACAGGCAGCCACAGTAGACAAAGCTTCGCTTTAAGATGTGATCTCTAGGTGGTAGACAATTGTCGCTCTTGACAATCTGCGAAGATAGCGAGCTTGGCACAGCACTTGAAACAGTGTTGTCCCTATACGCGGACACTTACAGTGCCGAGTCTTGCGAAAGTGAGACTCCGAAAGTGGTTGCCCTAGAATACCACTCCAAGTGCCTACCACTAGCATGGACTTTTCCAAGCTTGCAATCAGAACACTCCCATCTCTTACAGCAAGCTCCACTACAGTGCCAAGACTAGCTACAATCAACGAGTACATGACAAGATACCGTAATGCACTGCTTAATTCATACACAATGCAAGCTTTACAGCACACATAGTTATCCAAACGTTATGCCTTAAGGCAAGTCTTCATCACTATAAATAAAAAAAAGAAAGGTTACTGGACAAGTGCCAGTCCAAGCAATGACATCCTTTGAAAACCGAGTGCAGACACGGGCTGACATTTCCTGCAAGACACACACTTCGTAGCTTCACATGTGGATCGAGCCGTGCCCAGCCATACCTCCCTTCCCCGTACCTCCTACCCCAAATAGGCCTCGAGCCATTCTTAATGTGAATATCATTCTTGGCATACTTGGACCAGTTTTCTTTCCGGGTATCTAGCGATCCACCTAAACCACCAAAAACATGGACCGATCCCAAAAGTAGTGCAGTCTAAAAATGTGAGCCGTCTGCGTAGGCCACTGGGCATGCGCCGCTTTTCAATGAACCTCGTTGACGCCAAGCACGTGATGCCAACGTGGGTCACTTTGAATATGCCACAAGGCATGCGTGGACTTCACAGCGCTGTTACCAGAAGGTGCAGCGTGCCTAGAAGGAAGTGTGGCTGCTGTACACGTCTTGTACACAACACGATCTGGCTATTCACACACTTGGATAGTCATCGTAGGAGAGTTGTGTCAAATTTTTTAAACGTGTTCTTGTGACCCGATTTGTATACAGAACGACAGCCTGTGTACTTTAGGAATTGGCCATGTGGATTTCTTTGAGATTTTACTCATAGAAGCTTACGAATGTTTTAACCACCAGAAGTGTTCCAGAAGGCTGCAATGTTTGTTGGACTGCCGAAATGCAGGAACCTCTAGCAAGGTTATCAATATAACATAGCTTTTACCAAAATGTACAATTTTGTCATGTCTACGTTTAACTGCCCAAGCTAATGTACTCACAAGCAGAGCTTATGTCCAATTCATGCAAGATGTACTTCTTTGTGAAATGCTTGAGGATAACAAATGCTACTAGTCAGTCATGATCAATCAGTTAAACTTTCTGAAGCCACTCGTAGATTCATAGCCCCTACTGCGACAGCAATGACAGCAAAATGGTAAGTGCACTAGTAGCATTCAGCAAGGCTTCACAGCGTTTTGGTTAAATTTGCTAAAGTAACATTTACAACCTGTGCAATTGATTTCTCTCTTGGTGATGGGCGCTCAACCCTCGTCCCAAAATTATCGCCTTGCCACTTGTATTTGGCACACTGGAAACACTGCTCGACTGAATCTTATGGGATGGAGTGAGAAACCTGCATTCTACTCACATGAAAATCCTACAGTTTAAAGTTGTCATTTGAGCAATCACGCCAACCGCCAGAATGATCTTAACAATTCTATTTTATCATTGCATGCACAGCTCTAGACATTGCCATGGTGCTAAAATTGCCATGTTCCATGGCTCTTCTAAAAAGACTAAAATATATTTGTCATTACGTTAACTGCCTATGTTGTTGAGAAGGTAGAACTCCATAGAACACAGTTGTCATTGAAATTCTGGCGGGGCACATTGGAAGGTAACTCCATTATTCATGTCTATGTTGGTCTAAGCAACAGTGCAAAGGATGCATCACTAATCGACCTATGCCAAGAAATGCATCCCAAAGTCCAATTGGTTTGGGCTCCTTATGGTGTAATGCTGCTGCTGCAATCTCTTACGCAATGAGCACAGTACAGACAAGAATTAGCACCATGCTTAAGCAGGCCTGCCCTCTCGATTGCTCACCAGAGGGCAGCTCATGTCGCAACGTACCTGACTTGAGTGGCACAACAGATTTGTGGCATTTAACATTCCAAAGGAGCAGAGGGGTTACGAGATCTAATGTAATGAAGGCACCAGTGTAATTTGGAATCTCTGGGGTTCCTTAACCTGAAGAACTGAAATTTGGCCTAGTTGGTACAGATTCATCATGGAGTCATGGTTGCCAAGCAGAACACGCACGAAAAGTGGGCGGACAGTTACCTAGGGACTCGCCTGGGTTTTACAGGTACAAGAAGCACACACTGAACCACTGGGTCACTCACAAACTTTATTTACCATTTTTATCGAAATAAGCTTCTTTCCCGTCTCGTCCAAGCCGGAACCAGCGCAAAGACGAAATAAAACAAGACACGAAAAGCGACGTTCCGGCTTCTGCATTTTTCTCGCATCGCCAGGCTTTTTCCTCTCCCATTGCAACTTTGAAAACCTAGTTTTTGTATTTGCTTTATTTAAATCCTCTGCACATAAACTTGGTAACATAGACACACACAAATGGAGGAGCTCTCCATCTGCTACCGGCAAACATAGATAATCCAAGGACGCTGCACCCAATTCGGAGTCTCAGAAACCCCTTGGACAATGGACAAAAAATGTTTTAACGCTTCGAATATGTAAGTGAGCCGGCATTCTACAACACCCACGTCTGCCCCGTCAAACTAAAGCAGGTCGGGAAGAAAAGAAAACAATTGTTACATTAAGCTAGTACTGCAGTTCGTGGCGGAAGCATAAATATGAAATTGAACACCTCGACCAGCACCTAGGACAATTGAGAGCTGTGAACAGTAGGTGAACAAGTCTGCCACACACTTGCTCTACCAGTAGACTTACAATTTTTTTTTCTTGTTGCCATTGCATAGTAATGAAACTGTTCAACAAGCCCTTCACTGCACTATAGTTGTCTGGTGAAAAACATTGAGCCAATGGGGCACTGAAAGCTTGAAAACAAGCTGCAGCTGTCTTTTCTTGCAAGTCGCCTTGTGTTGGCTCAAGACAGCTCGCTATCTGGAAACTTGAACGAGCCGCACTTCAAAGCTGCAGTGATGGTACAACCTGTCATTTCATTCTACCTACACAGGCTCATCACAACCACCTGCTTCATGCTTCTTAGCCAAACACTGTTGTACAACAGCCAATACATTGAAATGTTGAATGCCATACTGAGTAGCAGCGTCCTTGGGGGGAAAAAAATGTACACACATACTCAACTCAGTTGAAACTTGGCAGACACCCGCCAGTAAGAGCATGCACACAAGTACATCTCAAGAAAAAAAAAAAAAATGTTAAAGGCAGGCAAATCGTAAAACAAGAATAGATAAATTGCATTTTTTTTCTTCTACTAATAAACATTCGCAAATGACTACATACAGTTCTGTACACGTTACAATGCAGGAAAAAATTACACAGGTCAGTGTGTCCCTCACGTCCACAGTCTTCGCAGGCATTCCTCTTTCTGACCTCTCTTCGCGACATCTTTTAAGCAGTCCTCCTTAAGAGACACGGCACGGCATTCACACAAGACACTTGCCCGCAGTGTGCCAAGTTGGCGCATACATAAAGGAGTCTGGATTGAACAAGTCATCTGGCTAAACCACTGCCTTAGTTGGTGCTCAGTATCTCACAGGGACAGCATTTCGCAGCACATTAGCGTAATACCATAATTTAATGTAGCACTTTTCCGTTTCATTCAGCACAAATCGAAGAAACGAATTTTCGAAGGTACTGCACGCGACAATTACGGTGAGACGAGTTGCACATAGTGTTTCGCGCCAACAATGCAAGATGGCACCACTATTCCTCTCGGCACAATATGTAGTGTCCAAATCCACAGTCCGACAACGGGTCTCTGTAGGTATCGGAAGCCGATATCAAAGGCCATACTTTTGCTAACTGTATGCACTGGAAGCTATTGCAGAGCCTGAAACATGTCAGACACCATATTTTGAATATTACCTATTACTTTTACTGTCTTCCATGACTCTTCCATGACCACAGATGACATGCAGATCCGATCACCTACTCAGAATGAAACGAGAAAGTACTGCGCCCTGACACTATGCCGACAAAATTCACCACGAAATGCTATTTCTGCGCCGAATTTGAGAGTGAACGAGAGATCCATTTGGCCAGAAAGGCTCTTGGTAACCTTCTTTATTTATGCAACATTCAGTACACCGGATTAGGGCGATTTGGGAGTGTAGCCCTGCCTTCCTCATTTAAACTGTGCCTGGGGAGCGCAGGACCACAGAATCGATGAGTGGGGGGGGGGGGGGGGGGGGGGGAAGAGTGCCAACTGTTACAAATAAAATCAAAGTTAGGAAGGAGAGAAGGATCACGCATTAATAAATAGCTTGCAAAGAAAAAGCCAAGTTATGGCAAGACAACCTTTTCTGGCAGTCCCTCACCAAACGAGAGAATTTGACAACAAGCAAAGGGAGACTGCTCTTCAAGCTGCCCATTTTTCTGTTCAGGTAAGTAGTAATGGTGGCGGAAACCAAGTTTCACGACTCCTTCTGAGCCTACAAAAGGCGGTGCGTAGAAACTGCCACATTCTTCAGGTTGGCCACCCCTTCCGAGCTCAAATACCACTGCCTGGCATATTAAAACTAAACAAAACAAAACCTGGACTGTGACTCGACTCTCCCTGCACAATTTAGTACTCCTGAAAAGGACTGTGCAGAATTAAGAGTCAAAACACGCAAAGGTGGTAGGAACAACGTGAAAACCGCTAAGGAAGGTAGGGCAAGCGGGGGTGGGTTCGAAGCGGGAGAGATTTCATTTTCGCATCCAGCAAATCGCACCTCACTTTCTCGCAGCTGAGCGAAATGCACTGACCCCTGTTGACCCAAAAATGTACAACTTTGTAGTCCTCTCCCAGCCGTCAAAGATGCAAGTCATGTTATTGACAGACGACTGCTACTGGCCTGCCGACAGGATTGACAGCGCCCGTCGGCAAAGAGCTTGTCAACACGGTGGCTCACTGACAAAAGAAAAAAAAAAAGACACCGCAGTGGCCACCACACCTGCTGCAGCAAGCAACTTTCCATCCAGCCACATTTTTTTTTTTTTTCTCTGTACACAGAATACACTTGCACAGCTGAGACGGGACACTAAACATGTGCTGTGCGTCAAAGGCCATGCTGTTCACATCTCTTCGGTTAGTACAGTTTGCAGTGGCGAGCAGATTTAAAAAAAAAAAGGATAAGAGCGGCACGGGTGCTTTTGTCTTGCTTATTTCTCTTTCTGCGAGTTAAAGTCCGTACTGCCATGCTCGTCTTCGGCGATGGTGCCCTCGAAAGCTCTCGCTTCTTTTGCCACGCGTCTAACACTAAGAGCCCTACACGAGTCTACAATGCCTGCAAAACTAACGTCGGGGAACCGTCTCTCGCGCCACTGCCGGGGGAAAAGGAAGTTTCCATCCAGACGCAACCGTTTCGCACTCGAGGGAAGGGGGCGACGCTGACGATTTTTTGTTAAAAACTAGCTGCGGCCAACCACCAAACCTCCTTCCCTTTTTTTTTTACGTGGTTCCGAAGGCTAGAAGACGGTGTGCATGAGTTCGTCGAGGAACCGCGCAAGGAACTGATGAAAGGATCGATAAACACGCACACGCATGCAGATGATGGCACACACAGGTCTGAAGGACAGTAAGGGGGGAAAAAATAATTAAAGAAACTGAGCTCACAACAGAGTCCACACATGCAACACACACTCATCAAAAAGGGAAGGAGGAAAAAAAAAAGGCGCAGTGCACGGCAGCACATACGCACACAAGGGCAAGATCAGAGATTTTTCGCAGTTGCAACCCGTGTGCACAGCTTATTAACTTTTAGCGCACACAGGGACCGACAGAGAGGCCTTCTTGGTTTCAACGCTCCAGCAAGACGCGGAACAAAGCTACTGCGGCACTAGCAATCCTTCAGTGGTAACAGTAGTGGCAGCGGTATTGCCGCCACTTCCCGGAAGGTCACACCACAAAGCTCGGCACGACAGACGTTGCGATCTTCCTGCACGAGCACACTTCTCTAGGATTTGCGATCCACCGGCAAGAGAGGAGGAGGTTGGGCGGAGAATAAAAAAAAGAAAGAAAGAGGTTCAAGTCTGTAGTGCTTGGCCAGACGGGGCAGCGGTGGTAGACGCAAACCCCCCCGCCGAAAGCCTTCGTTATCTTCTTTCTTCAGCCACTGCTGGTTGCTCCGTCGTTGACTCGGTGGCGCGTCCACAATTCCCCCTCCCCCTCTCTCTCATTCCCACCATCCTCGGAGATGTGGCAATGCATGCCACACGCAGGAGGGAGGTGACGGATGGGGCAGGACTCAATGACGGCGCGTAGTGACAAACGACACACATGTAAAAAAAAAAAAAAAAACAGAAACAAAGTTTTAAAGGAAGATCAGGTGGAAACAACACGAGGGGAAAAAAGGAAATTTACAATACGCGGTGAGAGTTTTAATGTTCCTTTCCCCTTCCCGAAACCTCCCCCGGAGCAGCGGCGTCGGTGGTTCAATAAGTTAGGTTAGGCGGCTGAAACACACGCGCACGCACACATAGACGGCAGCACAGTCTCCCTCTCTCCCGCAACGTGAGGAGTGCCTGAAGGCGATGGCAGAGAATGTGTCCAGCTCCTGCTCTTCCCTTGCCCAACACTTGCTGACGACAACGGTGGTGACGTTGGTATGGTACACGTGGCGGGAGGACCAAGGGGCGGAGAGGCGCATTGTGTGTGCGAGTGTGCGAGAGATGGTGCACGGAGAGAGAAGGATCGGTCTCCTTGTTCTTCCCTTCTCGTACCTCTTCATACGACACACCTCGGCTGCTGCTGCTGCCGGTTTCCTTCTCAAACGAAGACCTTGGCGAGGGCATCCGCTCCGGCACTGGCAATGTATGGCTTCGACGGGTGGAAGGCTACGTCGAAGATGGACTCGTCGAACTTCTTGCGATGCGAGGTGATCTCCTGCACGCACGTCTTGTTGTCCAGGTTCCACAGCCGGATCGAGCAGTCGTGGCCTGCACATGTCAAAGCGAAAGCAAATGAAAGGTTGTCCCTTGGCAGGTGCCACAATGAAGTTAATGAGATAGGGTGCAGTGTCTCTATACAAACACAGTGCTTGCAGTGTCTCTATACAAACACAGTGCTAGGTTCTCAAAACTATCAGACCTGTACAACTCGTTTTAAGCACTTAAGCACTTCAGTTTCACTTGCAGTGACTATGATAGCTGGCACAGTACAGTAGAATCTCGTTCATACATTATGGAATAAAATGCGAGAAAGATAATGCTATCTGGGAAAACATACAATCTGAAGTCACTAAAAAATCTGGCAGGCTCAACTGTAGTTAACCGAGCTAGTGGGGCCCCAAGCGGCCCAGGACCGCACATTGTCCTTTTTGCGGCTTCGGCAAGCTTAGTTTGCATCCCTCGAATTCGGCCAGGGTCAGCAGCTTCTTCGCACGGGGCATTTTGGCGGGAAGTTTTGACGTGTCCACTCGGCACGAATTGTTGCGGCATGAGAAGTCGACGCGCGTCAAGCTGGTGGGGTTCCCAAGCCACCTGAGATGCACACTGTCACTTTCTTATTGCGTAGTGTTTTAAAATGGTGATGCGAAACGGAAACGAAATCGAGCAGGAATACGATGCCTATGCTGCCGCCAGAGGGAGAGACATTCTGCTCACTTCGCGCCATCTGCAGCAGAGAACGGCGGCGCGCGCATTGGGGTTATCGCCTACTAAAAGCGTGCAGTACGGTTCAGGCAACACTACGCCCCACACGCTGTGAAACAGATAGGCAAAGATGCTATCGCCGTCAACCCTGAAATTATGGGTTGACAACAGTAGCTGAGAATGCGGTATGCAGAGACCCGGGAGGAGATTTGCGGGTACCGGAATAGGAAACTTAACGCGCGCCATTGTTTTCACTAAAAACGGGCGGGAGGGCGCGCAGGCGAGCATTGCGGGGAAGCTGCTGGGGCGAACGGCTACTGTTCACGATTGCGTGCGCCTTTCTTGTTAGCGGCCGAGAACATGTCATACAATTGCAATTTGGCACATACCGAACGTTGGTACCAAAAGATCCTGTTTTCGGGCTGGTAACGTATGAACCGGTACGTTGATTTTTTTTGTGTTCGCGATCGTGAACGCTAGCAACAAGAAACTATACGTAACGGGATCATATCAACGAGGTTCTACTGTATAATGTGCAGTAAGAGTTCACCCATGCTAGCTGCAAGCACACTGTAAAGCAGCATGTTTTTTTGTTTAATAGTTATTGCTATGCTTTGTGTACCTGTCTTGTTCGCACTGAGCTCTTTATTCAAAGGGCATCCGGTGCTATATACTAGATTGATCACTGAGGGATATCACTCTCTCTGAACATTTATTGGCTAAGCCAGTGCATAATGACAGTCACTCCAGTGAGGCGTTGCACCAGACTCCACTCAAGCAAAAGCGATAATCTCCCAAGCATGATCAAGCAAGAGAGTGCCCAGAGACAACTGACGATACTGTAATGAAAATGACATGTATGTTAACCTGTGGGGGCGCGACAAATCAAGAAAGTCCGACTCACCGCGAACGGATCGCGAGCGAATATGTTCACCGCATGCTACGACACGATCGTCTAGTCAGTCACGTGTACGGTCACGCAAACGGTGGCAAGTTCGAACGATCCGTGTTCGTCCATTCCGGTGTCAGGCTGCTAAGCCTTCTTGGGGCGATTCCGCGAAGCGGGTCGTCGCACGCGCGAAAGGTCCGCGCTGCCCGCAGCCCCCCCAAACCAAGAGGCGCCTTTGTCCTTTTCGCCCAAGTAACCACGCCGCTAGGTGGCGTTAGCGTGCAACACTAGCGCCATCTCTCGTAATACGCTGCCGCCGTAACGCCTATGCAGCGAAGCCGGATTACAGGAGAACATGTCATGCCAGGAAAACAACATCGGGGGATGCGTGAGAGGCGCGCATCCCCACAACCCCTTGCGTACATTAGATGAGCTGGGTTTGTCCACAAATTTCTCGTAATAACGAGCAATCGGCTCGTCAGTGCTGCTTTGCATTTTCTAGCAATGCCATAGATGGGCCTTGTTTTGTTTTGGTGCTTAGCCGTGCCTTTAGTAGACGGCAGCACACATTTCATGGGACAGCACAAACAGAAGCGAATTTATTCTTTCTGTGGAGGTAAAACATGTTGGCAAATGGAGTCGTTAAAAATAATTTGGCCATTCTTAGTCAGAATTGGGGATAATAGCGTGGCATGGTAGGGGTCAAGAGGATCAAATGAAAGAATCTATTACACATACAATGTTGTCAAAACAGTATGACCAACCAGCAGCTTGCACAACGTTTGTTTCTAAACGTTGTCTTTTCCATGCAAAGCAATGCCGCATCGTCATCGCAATCATGCACCCATGCCTCGTTACAGTTTCTTCATTGGAAAGAAAAATGCCTCCACTCGCACTTTTCTTGCAGATATATTGAGACCGCGTGCAGTTACAGTTTTTGTGTCCCAACCTCAGGCAAGCACAAAGGGTGGCCCTCAGATCTCATAATCTTCGCGCACAGCAGCACATTCCTCTTCCCGCCAGGACTGAGAGTCGAGAACAAGCAGCCTGGTGATAGCAGCTTACGGCCAATCTCATTCCACCCCCCACCCCGTTTTTGAACTAGCACTGCCCAATTTTGGATGAGAATTTTATGGGGTAAGAAATAAGAAGAAAGAAAGGGGGAAAAAAAAGTAAGGTGAGGGGGAATCATAGGGAACCGAATAAATAGTAAGGCTGCTCGAGTCCAAACCCCCAGGTCAAGGCTCGAAGGACCCCGCTAGCGAAGGCAGAGTGTAATCACTGGGCAACCACTTTGAGGCCTGGGTAGTGCAAGGATGTTTGAAGGCAACTATTTATGCAAAGTGGGCACACTATGTAAACTACATTCCGAAATGTTGCCAAACGTGACATAAGACAGGTACTTAGACTGTGAGGACTTGAATGAGTCACAATAGAATAGACCAAGCTAAACGACGACAACACATCGCAACAACAACAAAAAAGTACATAAGTAATAGGAGGTATCAAATTACTTTATGCCTTCCGTCACGCAGTCTCGGAAATTGCGGCCGTAAAATAATTCAGTATCCTATGTGCGAAGCACTCAAGCGCTTTGAAATCATGATGGCAGAGTATCAGACGCGGAGAAACAAGGCAGGACAGGACAATGTCAAAAGATGTGTCGAGAGTCGTACATCTGTTAACACAGAATGTGCTCTGGAAAATAGTGAATGCTTCTAGAAAGCTATTTGCTTTATGAAAGGAGTTGTGAATTTGACGGCATAGTTGTAGCGAGGATATTTAGCTAACGTTTGTTGTTTCATTGCATAATTCTGTAGAGAACAGACACGTTAACCAACTCATCTGTAGTGGTAGTAAAGGTGGACAGCATGCACGGCTCAAAATTGTTTCTTTTTTTTCTTTTCACAATTTTGCCGAGGTACGGTGGCACGTGGAAGTACGTAGTATGGCGGCATCGAACATGATTGCTTCTCCGTTGGAAATTTTTTAAACAAATTTTGGTCTGCCAAGTTGGAGGTACGGGTGCAGCCCTCGCACGAGTCTATACAGTAGTTGACGTTTCAGTGACAAAAACGAGTCCTGTAACTCCGTTGCATGAGAGCAAGCACCATTTGCATCGGCAGTGAAATTCTAACCTCCGACTACCAACCATGAAAGCAGACGAAAGAGCCAAAAAAATATATTGGCTTTAAAGATTACATCAGACCACCCAAAAAGCAGCACTACTCACTTCCAGAGAGAAGGTAGAGGCCGTTGGGGTCGATGGCCAGGCTCGTCACTGCATCCAAGTGGGCCACCATCGAGTGCACCATCTTGCCTGCATTCAAATCAGTGCAACCAGCTGACAAAGTTGCAACACAGGCGAATGTACAAACAGCATTTGGCAAACGAGGACACATGGCTTCCACTCTAACTGCAATGACTACAGCTTTACAGGAGACGCACTTGCCACTGACTGCGACAGTGCTTTCCTCATCTTTACATTATCTGAAGCGGTCAGCTGAACGTGTCAGAATTATGCAAAAGCGGCAATTTCCTAAAGCAGGAAAGCACACAGACAGCTTTTGAATCCAAATGCGACTTCGCAGATTATCCCAGGTGTCAAGAACATGAGCGCAGCTTGCTTTAAGTTCGCTTGTATTTACCGTAGCAAACCAGAAAACTTGAAAAAAACTCTGGAAAACACCTTGGTAACTATCAAACCTCTGCTGGTCTGCTGCATTTCAGGAATACACGTACCAGTGTTGTTGTCAAAGAAGCGAATGTGGCGATCCTCGTGTGCCGTCACCGTCATGGGCAGGGTCGGATGGCTCACCACACAGTTGATCTGTTTGCTGAGGGCACTCGCATCTGGGAGACACAGAACGGGCAGAGAGGAGGAAAGGATGTTGAGCTGGAAGATTCCTCAATGGCACCAAGACTAACAGACAAAACAGACTGCGAGCTTGCTTGTGCTATCTGAAACGAGGTGTGGTCTCGCCACATAACTCCACATAGAGCTTGAGCAAGAAGAATAAGGGGAATCGAAGCACCCTATTTTTTTGTTATTTACAACCACACGAAGCCAACAGACAATAGGTCAAGGCAAGCATAGAGCAAATTCACTGTCCTTTTAATTGAAATTAGGGATGTGCGAATATTGAAATATTCGATTTCTAATCGAATAGCGAAAGTTCGACTAATATGATTCGCGAATCGAATTGGTATCTTCGGTGAATGACCCGGCTGTGGTAAGTGCCATGACGCACGCAGCGTTCCCATTGCGCACAGTCTTTATCGACCGAACGACCGTTCAAAACGATTAATGCTACACGAACAGTGGGAACAAAAAAAGCAGTTCGTGTCGAAAAACACAAAAGCATGTGTGAAGATCGAGCTGATTAGCCACTGGAAGGCACACCGATCGTATCAAATACGCAAGCCGAAAGTTCACGCATGCAGATTCACGCAGTTCAGAGCTTTCTACCCACATGCGAACACAGACAAACTTGGCATGCATGCGCGCGGTAGCTACTGGCTGGTCGGAGCTTTCCTTGGGCACAGTGCTTCAGGTGCTGTGCCAAGCTCGTTATCAGTGCAAAGAGCACTGTCGGCCATATATTTCGAGGGTTTCAGAGCCGAAATGAGCCAAGTCTCGCAAAAGCAAAACTATTTGCGAAAGTTATTGCCCCAGAATCAAATCATCCGTGCCATCAAGCTTGTTTGAGATCAAGTTCTTTTCTTAAATGTCCGCACAACCATTTCATTTGGGGACAGTACCAGGCCACTAAGAGGCCCTTCCAACTTGCCCCGCATTTACAAACGGCCTCCCATTGGTGCCACCATCAACGAATCGTCGACTCATTGACATTGAGCCACCGAGCCACGGTGAAATTTCCCAGCTCCTTGGCCATCAAAATTACTTGTTGCTGTCATACCGAACCCTCTGCGCTACCACAACGCTGCGAATTAACGTAGTCGAAGCATGAAAGGCCGCAGGGCAATGCACCAGTCACAACCACAGCTAAAATGGCATTGATGCCGACAAAAAAAAAAAAAAAAAAAAAAAAAAAAAAAAAAAAGGTTTTGACTTCGGTCGACTTGTCTATGAATCAAATCGAGACATAAAGTACAGGTTGCCAACATAACGTTACAAACCGCGAAATTTAGAATATTAGTTTTAATATCGTCAATTTTGCCGTTATTCGAATGTAACGCGAGAGGGTCGAGTTCAAGCAACGAAAATAATGAAAAAAAGCTCACGTACAATCGAGTAAATGTGGTACCTTATGCATACAGTACGTAACTTGCAATAGTTGCTCTAAAGATGGAGAAGGACCACATAACTGCATACTGCTGGCTTCTTTTCTTTTATATATCGTCCGCGCTGCACATAACCAGTGTCGGTGCTCTCCTCCAGTGCTAAGCTGTAAAGCTACCACACGCAGGCCACCTGCCTTGCATTTTCTATATTACGTGGCAAACAAAAAAGTAGTCAAAGGGTGTCACAGTTTGCTCTGGCTTCTAGCCCTCTCACCTGGATTCTGGTCACTTTCGAGCCGCACCACCTGCTTGCCCGTCTCCAGATCCATGATGACAGAGCGTGATGTCGTGTACGCCACTGCCATCTGGCTGGTGTCGGACCGCACGAAGTCCACCGACGTTGGGATGCCATCGGCTGCACAAAGGATTGAAAAACCGTCTTATACTAAATGAAGATGCCGGTTCCCCAATCACGCACGCAATGTTCAATAGAACTTGTGGGGGCACTTGACTCTTGCATTCCCCGACATTTAGTCTTTCCCGCACTACTATCGTGTCTTCTGGCATATGGCTTACCTGCATGACGCACATGCGATGGCTGGAGCCAGTTTTGTAGTTAACAAAGCTATGACCTGAGGTGGCGTGAGTGTTCCTGCACTAATGCCACCTCATCGCATGGATAGTTAGGGCACACATCGGCACATGCAGGCCGACCACACACGTGTTGGTGTGCTTGGTGAAACTAAGCCAAGGAAAGCTTCCCATTCAGTTTTACAGTGTAGCATCAGCACGGGCGAACATGATCTCTCGTATATGCTTCGACTCGTGGGCAAAACGCCTCGCCAGGCAGCTTAAATAATGTAGTACTGGTTGAGTGAAGGTTTGCAATCATCTCTCGCAACTAATTATGTCAAAGCATTATTTTCAGGTGCGAGAAACTGCATCCACGCCAATAAACAGTCACCGCCCTTGGCGGTCCGGGACACACCCCCGAGACCAATGCCAGCTCCACACAAACTAATTTGCAGGGAAAATTTTCTGTCGTTCACTTTTCTAAAATCTGCGCGTGCAATTTCTCCCCTAATCGATTAGACACACCTAGTCTCAGAAGGTCGACAATGCACGAAATCACGGCTACTAAGAGGCATGGGAACAGGCGCCTGCGCATCGTCTGCTGTCTCCGAAGAGCAGCACTCCCACGATGTTTGCACTGTAGTCCACGACTCAAGGGGGGGAGGGGGGGTTACTCCGGCCCGCCCAAGCGACCGGGCGCACCCGCCGGGCAGCAAGGCTCCAGGGGGAGGGTAGGGAGGGGGGAGGCTATGTACTACACCGCGCGCTCCCGCCTGAGCGGCTGTATATTGAAAGTCATCTGCGGCGAGGGCAGAGTCCTTCCTCCCTGTGCTATGTTTTTGCGACTTAGTTCGCGCTGATGCGAGCAGCAGGACGAAGGTCAATTCGCTCGCTGCTGCTGCTGTTGCGCTTACTCACTACCGCGTTTTGACAGAGTTTCCGCGGTCATCGAGTTCATGTTTGCTTGTGCACGCGTGACGCCGTGCTTGTTAATGTAGTTCATATGCCCATATTTACAAGTTTATACGGCCGATAAAACTACTATCCTTACTTTGTATAGCTGTCCACTAGTTTGCTATCGCAATCGATGCTTCACCCGAAACATTTTTTTTTTTTTTTTGCCGTATGACAAATAAGGGTTGTGTTTTTCTTTCAATACGCAAGTCTGGTTACGAACGGGGAAAAATGAGATATTGGCTCCTTGAACTTCAGTGCTTTTCCATGATTGAGTGTCTTTCTCGCAATCACAAAATGATGACTTGGGGGCACTTAGGTTTTCAGCTAAGTTGTTTTGGAACAAGGTAGAATAGGCATTGTAGATGCTGAAATGTGGGGTTTCCTAAAAATTGTAAAATCATAAAACTGATTCAGTCATGAATTATGATAAATTGTTACTAAAAAAAATGTCGCAGTTTCACCCGAAAGGCGAAGCATCAATTGCGATAGCAAATTGCGAGAGCTATACGGAGTAAGGATAGTAGTTTTATCAGCTGTACAAACTTGGACATGCAGCAGCACCAGCAACGCGCAGAACTGTTGTCGACGCCGTCGGCGTTTTGCCCGCGTTCGCTCAAAACGCGTGCGACCTTGGTGACTGTTGCCGGTGCCTCTGGGGGTGGCTCGGAGGTTTTCGGCGAGATCAGGACGGGACACTGGTCGAGCAGTGTCGGAAGTATTTACCACCTTCTCGCCTCAACGTTTTTATATAAATACGCATTTGGTGCCACAGCTAAACGTCGCCTCTCCTCCCTCCCTCCCGTCCCCCCACGGCCTTTCGCGCTACTGAAGAAGTTGCGTTTGCTCTGCGTATACAGTGATAGTAAAGGAGGAAAGGGACGGTTAATTCTACAGCCCTTCAGGGAGCACGGCGCAGAACACGCGTTTGCTCTTCGCCGTGCATTCGCTACCCGTGAAAGCGCGCGTCCCTCAGCATACGGCGCGCTGCGATCATTTCATCGCCGTTGACGTAATACGGACCCTCACGGCAACGGCGACGCCGATGGCAGAAATCCGCTTTGAGTGTCCATATAATTGCCATAGCAATAAAAATAGCAGTAGCACCAGCTTACCTGGGTCTGGGGCGGTGTAGGTGTGAAGCAGGGGCACCTTGCTGTGTGGGGACCAGAGCCGTACTGTGCCATCACCCGAACACGACAGGAGCTGCAGCTTGGTCGCATGCATTGACAGTCCCCACACTGCGTCCGTGTGTCCCCACAGGGTCCCCGACAAGACACCCGGCTCTGCACAACAGAGGGAAAAGGGAAGAAGTCTTCTCAACAAGCAGCTCAGTGACTGCTGCCAAAACATGACAGACATTGTATAGGCAGTGTCCATTGTACGGCTTATAAATGATCTAGTAGCTGACAAAGTGTGCAGGTTACTTTTGGTTGCAACATAAAAAAAGGTTGTCGAGAAACACGGAAACAGTTTCCATGCAGCAACTCCCACACTAATGCCCAAAAACTGCCATGACTCGAGCAACCGTGAATGCAAGCCAGCAATGCAGAGGGCTCTGTCTGTGAAGTGAGACGGCTAGCCCTAGGATGCCACAGCCATGTCGTGGTTGAAGCCATACAAAGAGACCTGGGCTGGTCGAACTTCAAAGCACAAAAAGTGCAGAGCAAGCTCGCAAATGAGGGCCGCCTTTGTTTAATGGGGGATGCGATACGGGCACCCTGTGCCGATATGGGCACGGCGTGACATTACAACCGCAAGGCAGACAAGAGCCTTCTTCAACTTTCTGCATGCCAACTTTCTGCGTAGCCTTCATAGGGCCACTGTGATATACATGCACACGCATTCCCTCCTCCTTGTAACCATAACTAACCACTACTAAGATCCCCTTGTACAATACATTGCATATTGACTTCAACTGTTTTTAGAAATTCACTCGGAAGTGATGATACAAAATATTCATTCTGGTTATGAAGAATGGGGCATGTGTAACCATAAAGGAGTGGTTTATTCATATTACTGTCATCTGCTTTCGAGAAATCTGACACTAAATTGATCTATACCTCTGTGTCGTCCCAGACAGCCGCAAATAAGCTTGAGGTGTTTCGAAATCACTGGGATTGCGTAAAAATACCAACACAGCAGCAACATGGCAATGTACAACACGTAGTTCCATCTTCATGTCGGCATTTAAGCAATGAAATGCAGTTTTTACCATAGCAAAGATGACGAGATGATGGAGATAGTGGAAACATGGAGATGCAGCATTTGGAATCTAACCGTGGTATTTAAATTAAAAAATTGTTTTTTCAAGTTCACAACATAACAGTAAACAATAAAAATCACCTTGAAGAGCGATTATGTCCCGTAGTTGTGTTCGGGTCTCAGGAGAATATATATTGTCTGCTTACCCTCATCCTCTTACACCTAGTGTCCATATGTTAAGCTGCTCTCTGAAGAAAAAAAAAAGTTTATAAAGTCGACCAATGAAATCGATCAAATTATCCTGTGGGCCGAATTAAACAAGGTGAAAAAAAAAAACGCCAAAACACAGCTGATTCATTTGGGAGTATTTGCTCGAGATTGACACACCTCCGAATCAAACACGCACCAACTTTCTATGTGTCTAAAGGACAAAAGTAACATACAAATGACTTAACGCTGCTTATCAAAGTAGAAGTATAATGCACACCCAGTTATGTGGAATGGTGGCCGTTTTTGTTTTTTTTAAAGTCAGCTTCATAGCAATACAGCCATGTTATGTGGTAAAGCGCACAAATGCTGCAAAGGCAGTTATGGTTTTGTAACCAATTGCACCGCACAGGCAAATTTTTCGGCGCAATTTCCTTGGAAAGCAAAAGGTGCCTGTTAGAATCTGGTAAATGCCGTAATCAGGCATTGTGAGCTACCGTTATTGCTTGAAAATCTTCCTAGGGCAAGCCGAAAATAGATGTAAGGGGTCGTCAGTGGGGTTGCCATATGGGTCAGGTGCGCGAGTGCGAACTGGTCAAGTTCAAATTATCCGGTGAAAGCCAGTCCAAGACCGAACTAATAAACGTTTCTACCCATATAAATGCATGGGCACCGACCAGGACCTTGAGTCAGGATTGAATTAACCAGAACATTGAATTACCCGAGTCAAATTAATGCAAGTCTACTGTAATACACACATACTGAAGTGCATGCACTGAAATAGAGCTGTTATTTACATCATTAAATACAACCACAGCCAGCATCCTTTCCAGCTCAAACTCGCCATGACTTCTACATTTAGGACTCAACAATTTGTGATAAGCAAAAAAGCTCAGCTCTTTGTCACAACAAACGGGTTAAAAATCTCGACTTGACCCTGTTCAATGCCACATTTAGTATTCACAAAAAAAAAAAACGCCCTCCAAAGCAGCTCACTGAGTTGCCGCCAAAGTGCAGATGAACTCAAAAGAACACATTTTTAAAAGCACTACGAGGGCATTCTCAACAAGGCCAATCAAGTAAACGTATTTGCCATCTTTCTCATGTGGCTACTGAAAGGCTCCGGCAGCACATTACACTAATAATATCGGCATGAATCTGTCAAAATATTTTCACCCAACTGAATGATGTGCACATCTAATTCAATACTGCTAGACGAAAATGCCAGGCAGTTGTAACTTCACAAGTTGAAAGTCCTTGTTTGTGCCTATAAATACCAGCACGGGCAGAAATGATCCAGCCCTCATGGCCAATGAGCTAATCCTGCAACTGACACAATGCTGCGGACAGTAAATGCTACCACAGTCTCTGGGTCAATCTGCTGTCCATTTAAACCTACCCTAGTCATGCTAAAAGATAGCCTGCCCATTTTCGAAAGCTTGAAAAGTGGCAAGCATTCAATGACTCCTGACTGAATGCAGAGGTTCTTGGTGCTCTTTGCAAGACTTTTAAAAAGATTCACAATTATGACCAATGCACCGAAAGATGAGGAGAAAAGGTCAAAGATGAGCAGTGTCTTCTAACAAATGCAAGCAGCGAGTTTGCAAAATAGAAACAATTTACAAGCGCACCGCTGGAGGTTACTGCACACGCACTTCTTTTCTACGTGGAGAGCAGAAAACACACAAACATGCGCGTACAGACACAAAACACTGCAACGAAACGAAGGAATATTGTACAACACAGCTCTATTTCTATTCTGAATGCATTGCTAGAACTGGCATTAAAAACAAACAATTGCTTCTTTCGTTTTCATTTTGTCTCTGTATTCTCTTGCAAGAGAAAGAAACATGTACTGTATTTATATGAATCTAAGCCGCCCTCGATTCTAAGCCAACCTCTGAAAATTCAAAGGTCAGAAAACTAAAAAAAAAAAAAAACTGTCCTCAAATGCAAGTCGACTGAGATAAACGGTAAACAGCCCACAAAAGGAAAAATAGCATTCACTACCAGTATCCGGCGCAAACCACGAAATTGTACCAGCTCACTCGCTGTCGTCGGTAGGCTCATCGTTTTCACCGTGGTCGCTGGGCTCTTTGTCACTGTCTTCTTCCTACAGTGCACTATCTTCAGTGCCGTCAAGTGCACTCGAAATGTAGCACTTTCTAAATGCACGTCTAATCGGTGTTCTGGGAAGCTGGATGTGCTGCTTTCGTTAGCGTCCAACACTGGTCTTGTCCACGCCAAAGTCTCCATCGGCTTGGAGGTTAGACTGCTGCTCTGCCACCATCACAGCTTTTCGCTTGAATGCAGCATCGTAGAGGAACCACTTGCTCGTTGCCACTATGCTGACGTCTGGCCATTCGCGAACATTGGAAAAAAAAAAAAAAAAAAAGAAAAGACAGCCTGCCTGCCTGCACGCCCGCACAGCCAGCACTCAAAGCCGTCAAAATGACGTCCTTTCGCCTGTGCCTCAGTGGACTGCCATTGCTGCAATGATGTCTTTTTGCAGTGGCACTAGCGAAGTGCCATTTTTTCCATTTTAACGGCTCCTAACAAAACCTTCAAATCTAAGCCAACCCTGAAGTTTCATAATGATGTTTTTTCCCCCCCCCAAACTGTATCAGCTTAGATTCGATAAAAACGGTACTTGATCCTCTCCTTGCGTCTCGTGGAGAAATAAAGCGAAACAAAAACGAGCAAGGAGGCCAAAAATGGCAAATCAATAGGGCAGAAAGGGAACCGAGAACCCACCAAAGGAATCGTAGGGGTCGATGGTCGAGCTGGGCACATTCCAACAGCGGATAGTGTGGTCCAGGCCGCCACTGAAGCACTGCTCTCCTGTCGCACCCATCGCCAGGCACAGCACAGGGCCCCTGCACGGACAGGCAAGGCAAGTTAAGAGACTCCAAGAGGAAAGGAGGGAAAGGGGAGGGGGGGAGGGTCAATGTTGCAAACTGGCTGCTGTGCGCATAGTTTCACAGTTTAGAAGAATATTAAGCTGTGCTGGTGAATTACACTTCTCAAACAACAGACATATCAGTTTCATCAGAAGCCGAGTCTTGGCAAGCCAGGAAAGAAAACGAACTGCATTGAACGAGAAACACGCATGTTCATTTCGGGACTAGGTTTTACGACTAAGTTGTCTGTCCTGTATCCTGAAGAATCACGAAAAAGAAGAAAGAAACTGTCCACTCACGAATGCGCCCGGAATGTGTAGACTGGTTCCACGTCTAGGGCTGCCGTCCTGCAAAGAAAAAGACCAGGTTGTGTTCCTGCTTTCGGAGGTCGACCCAAACAATCTCTGGGGATAGAGGAAACAAGGGCAAGAGATGCACTTGCATCACTGCCAAAATGCTTACGCGCTGTTTGCCAGCAATGGCAAACAGCCATTGCTGATATGACAGACACGACAGAGCAGGCTGAAAACACCACAGTAGAAGAAGCTCAATCAAAATGCACGTGCACTTAAAATGCACACGGAACGTTCACTACAGTTGCACATGCACAACCGTTATAGTGAACTGATAAAAGCTTGAAACCCATACACAGCTGGGAAATACCAAGCGAGCTTAACGAGATTTGCACGACCTCTTGGTAAAATTACGCAAGGGATGGGGGATATATGCGCGTCCATTTGTCGCTACTTCTGAAGGCATGCTGAGGAGCTTCTGGATTCATCAAAGCTTTTTTTTTTTCTAGAGAAAAAGCACAATACTGACATCCGATGCCATTTCAGAAAATTTAGGGTTGCTTTCCCCCTTTTCACATTTCAACCATTGACTCAACACTGCGAGAGGTACTAGTTTGAAGCAATTTTTTTTTTTTTTTAGTATTAAGGAAAACGCATATCTAGATGCAGCTAAGAAAATGAAAATTCCAGCAAGTCATCATCATCATCACGGAACAGCTGCATAAAAAAACACGAAATGACCTTAAAAGAAAAACAAGACAATCGTAAACAAGGCTCCCATAGGGAAGTCTAAATGTTTTTTAATCCTTTATTTTTATAGTCATTGCCCGCATTATTTGCACAACTGAGCCATGATCATTCCCTATCAGATGAGCTTTCATCGAACACTATACTTCATGATCACCATCATAACTCAGTCACTTTTCGCCACTACCTGGCCCTAAACAGTTCGTTATAAACTTAATAAAAAAGTTACCAACAATAAGCAGTGGAATGCACCACCGCAGGGCTACTCACTTTTTGGCAGGCACTGTCTTCTGCAGGTTCCAAAGTTTTAACGTGTGGTCCTCTGAAGCTGTGATGAGCACCGATTCGACAGGATGGAACGCCAACGCGCGCACACCGTCAAAGTGGCTGCAGCAGAAGACGGGACATTGCAGAGCCGTGAAAGAGAAAAAAAGAAGATACAGCGAGAAACCGTCAGACAAGGACTTGCAGCTCTCACCAGAGCACAATGAGGAATGGAATTTTGCTTACAGGAGGACCGCTCGGATGCCAACACTGGTCAACACAGAACAAAACGACAAAGCACGTCACATGGCCAATCAAGCATCCATTACTCGTTCTCTCTTGTCACCTTTGTCATTTACAGATCACGTCACAGAAACCAGCAACGAGGCTTACCACACCACAGCTACAAACCTTAACAGTTACAAAATACTATGGCCAAAACATAACAAAGAAATACTGAAAATTGCTTTGTTACGGAAGATGTTAACTGTTCATTAAAAACTACCGTATTTATTCGATTATAAGGCGGTCATAATTATAAAGTGAGGGTGCAATTGGGGGGACCCAAGAAACTAAACTTGATTATGCACACCAATATAGTCATTATAGCCAATATAGTCAATATACAGAGTAGCCGACGGATAATCAAGATTCGGCTGGGATCACCTGAAGTACTGAATTACTAACACAGCCAAAATGAAAAATGGCAACCATGAAATAGAAGGGGGAGGGGGAAAGGGAGCTTCAACATACTAAGTGCAAATTATACGCGACTTTTGCCTTTGGGTGTGGCTTCATGGCAGCACGCATTTTTCCTTACAGTGTGGCTTCACGGCACCATGGCGCACGCTGCCGTAAAGCCACACGGTAAGGCGAAATTTGCGCTACCATGAAGCCACACTTAAAGGCAAAAGTCGCGTCTAAGGGGGAGGGCGACTCTGAAGCTAAAAATTCTGGGACGAAACCTCGCCTTACATTCGAATAAATACAGTAATTGGAGAGTTTATAATGTAGGAACACCATCGACAGACACTCTGCTTTGCAATTGCAGTAAGAATGATCTGCCCCACAGACAAACAGAACTGTTCATGACGTTTGTTTATATATAAACAAAAAAAAACATTTACTTAAGTTCTTCCAATCCTTTTCCTCTCACTTAAAGTGACAAACCCAGTTTCACAGACACAGATGAAACCAGAATCAGGTCTGTAGGCCAGTTACAAGGCTACAAGTTCTGCCAGCTTGGTTCCTTGCCTTGATCTGGATCAGCCTGAACTGCAACTTCACAGCAGAATGTTGCTGTGCAATTCACCGTAAATAGTGCAATGAAAATGGAATGAACAGATATATTGCCTAGCATTACTTTTCTGTTCATCCCATCCTTTTTGCACCATTAGCAGTGAAGTGAAAGAATCGCCCAACCATCAATTCCTCTGTTCATGCGTAACTCTCCCACTACATAAAACTCAAGCAGTATCTAGTTACAACTCTGAATAATAGAAATTTCATGATGAAGCACACAGTGTAATGTTAATTCCATGAATACACACTGCCTTTCTTACATCTGAATTCTTCCTTTCTTTTCTAAATGGCCTCTCTCAGTCAAGATTTAAAGATATCCGGAGTCTGAAGAGAAAAGTTTTCAAAGTTAAGAGTGACAGATGCTTAGCCCCCGATGGAGCCTCCACATTGCTGAAATTTTGCTGTAGTTCTTTAAATATACATAAAAGGAATGAGGAGAGAGGCAGTGGAGGGATTAGGGACAACGCACGCAATGATCAGCAAAAGCAAAAAAAAAAATAATAATAAACTGACCTCCTGAGAGTGTACTTCGCATTCCACGTTTTCCTGAAGGACTCCTTTGTGGCTGAAATCTGCAAATAAAGAAAGTTGTTAACTTGCGGACACTGGATGGATTCCTTCATCCAATCAGATGACGTACTTCCATGCCACCAAAGCTAGAACATGGGCTAGAGGACTTGTAATGATTCACAGTGAGGCCAAAAGCGTAATTAGCAGGTGCCATGAAACTACACCAACAAATGCAGAAACTAATAGTAAAAGCTCGAAGATACGAATCTCACGGGGTCACGAAAAATATTCGTATTAGCCGAAATTCGTATCATCGAAACACAATTAAAACTACTATCGAATCTCGATAATTCGAACTCGAAGGGGCCCGAAAATTTGTTCGAATTAAAAGGATGTATTTTTGAAGTATTCGTGCACCATAGCACGATGCACGAACGGTGCGAGTCGTGAAATATCGCGGCGCGCAAGCGCATAGCAAGTGCGGGCCACAAAACTGCCCACGCCGGCTAACGGTCGCTTCCCGATAACGACAGAAAACGAAGCTTCAGGGAGCGAGCGGGCGGCGCCGGCACACGGGTGCGCGCGGAGACCATCGAAGGTGAGGGAGGAGGGCGCGCCAGGGAAGCGGATTTGGCCGCATCAACTCCGCTGCTTCGGTGGTTCCCCTCGCCCTCCCTCTCAACTCCCTCGTAGCTCTCTCACCTTCGACTCCGTGCGCGCCCGCCGCCGTGCTGGCGCCAGCTTATATTAGCCGCCCACTTAAGTTTCGTTTTCTGCCGTTATCGGGAAGCGAGCGTTTGCGGGCGTGGCAGCTTCGTTGGCCCGACTGTGCCTCCGCCGCTGCTTCCCTCTGCGCTGCTGCCGCAGCGTGCAAGGTCAACATGTGACTAGAAAATAGAGGAGAAGGGTTCACTGCCATTTTATCCGCGTGGCTGAGACGTCGGCACTAGTGTGTGCTAGAATACGGTTGTCTAGAACACTCTAGTCGGCACGTACACGCTTGCTCTGGCGCGATGCAGAAACGGCGACCTTGCAATTTGAGAGAGGGGAAAATTTCCGCCGCGGGTTCTTTTTTTTTTTTTTTCCCCATTCCTTCGCGCGCGGCATTGAGGGGTCTCTCCAGAGCTTTTGCTCTACGGCGGTGTCGGAGCAATGCCGGTCGGAGGCGCCGCCGCGTTATTTGGCGCGCTGCTAAGAGCATTAGAGAGTTTTAGAATAGGGGCCCCAAACGTTTTGGGGCCCCAAAGAAATAGCGTCGACACCACTGCGCATGCGCGAGAGGCTAACTGCGTTTGGGTTTTGCGTTGGGCACGCTATTTCACCGATTTAGCGGGAGCCCCAAAAGCAGCCCCAAAAGTTTTGCGTCAACAAACATGGCGGCACCCATCGAAGCGGCGGCTCTCCGAGTACCAAACTCGGCTTGATTCGTGGTAACGCGTGAAGTTAGTAAGCTAGGAGAAGTGACTGCGGTTATCGCTTTCTCTCAACTAACGTGCGTAATGAAGATTGATTCATTAGACGCCGCTGATTCTGAATTCGATTGTCGATTTCATGGCTCGTAGGCCTAACGTGGATTAGCTTGGCTGGTGAAGGCACGTCAAGTTGGTTACTCAAAATTAGGCGCAATAAATCGCTTGCTGCTAATAGAATAACACCTTAATTGCAATTAAACGCAAAACCACGAAAGTCAAAATTACTCTTCCTATCATAAAATGGTATAGTTTATTTTAATATTTATAATAGCTTTTCTTTGACACCGTAGTGGCGCTGCAAGCGCAAGACGGTATTCGCAAACGCAAAGCCCTATTCTAAAACTCATCGCTCTTGCATGCCCCAACGCTAACACCTGCAAAGCTCTTTGGGGCCCCAAACTTTTGGTGCCCCTATTCTAAAACTCTCTATTGTCGGTGCGCGGTATGTTCGAAATAAGCGTGTTCGAATTAACGAGATTCGACTGTAGCTAAATTAAAGAATCAGAGGTGAACTCACTGAGGCACATGTACGTAAAAAGCATTTATTTCTTGAAGCGCCACCGCTTCAAACTCTTCGCGCCCAGTCGCGGAGTCCGCGCTGTCCGGCGCCGCGCCTCCGCACCAAAAGAGGAGAGAAAGCGCGTGACTGCGCGCTGTTCTCTTTTTCGCGGCCGTCGATGGGGCGGCGTTTATTCGTATCAACCGACGCAGGCTGAGAATCGATTCGTAACAACCGTTCTCTAGCACGTTGCAAAGTAATGGGGCTCGGCCGGGACCACAGAAAAATTCGCATCATCCGGAAATTCGTATTAGCCGTGATCGTATCATCGAGCTTTTACTGTACTATAATGTTCCCCAATAGCAACCCACAAGACGAAATGTAAAGAATACCTTACATTGCACTGCATTGAGTGAAGTTCAAACTACTTACGGAGATGTGAAAAATCGAAGTTGAACACAAAAACTGGGTTTCGTCACAAGACGTTCTGGCCTAGAACTGTGACAAAGTGAAACTCCCCAATGCCCAATATTTCTGGGACACAGAATTTTAGCACAGGGATGCAAAATCACAATCTGCACTTTTTTTTTCCTCTTGTTCCTTTTCTCTACTGCCCTGCAATTAGTGGTGCACCGACAAAGAGCAAGGGGGGGGGGGGGGTGTTAACCCCCTCCCCTCCCGTTAAAACCCATTATGACTTCTCGCCAAAATATCACAACCTTCCCAGAGAGAAATTTTGGGTGCACTAATGCTGCAACTCATGCAGGTCATCCTGTTTTTACTTTCATCCAAGCAAAAGTGTTAACCCTGCTCAAAACATTTGCATGCTAAATTTTTCAGCCCCAAAATGGCAAAACACAACCGACGTGGTAAGGAGTCACACCAGGATCATGTACTTATTGTATGCTTCTGCAGCATGACATCAGCATGTGAATTTATTTATTTATTTATTTATTTATTTATTTATTTATTTATTTATTTATTTATTTATTTATTTATTTATTTATTTATTCCCTCATTTGAGCCACTGGTGAACTTCAGCTGTAGGTACAGCAACCTAAATAACGTGAACAGGCTTTAAAACTTAAAATTGCCTGACAACGCAGCCACTTTCGGGTGCCCCCAACCAGAATTTCCCTTTAGCCAGGCATACAAGATTTTAAATAGTGGACCCACTACACAATTATCGACAGTCCGCCTTAATTCGGTCACAAAAGGGGATATGGGCTGCGCTTTAGCACGGTGGTACCAATAAGTGGATGCCAACTTCTTTTTGCAAGTCTTCCTCCCCCACCTTACAGATTTCCAAGCGACTCAATTTGATTATTCAGCCGAGATGTTCCTCATGGGGAAAAAAAAAGAGAGAGAGAACACTCACATCGTAGCTGGACTCGGCCTCGTTGTTGACTGTAAGGCCTGCCAGCTCACCCAGGCCCAATGCTGCATCAATGTTGTCCTCGTCCACACCCGGGGTCCCCATTAGTGGCCTCCGAGGCCCTGCATTGCGAGAGAGCAGAAGCGCCTTCAAGGCACACCGCAACGAAATTGCCCTTTGGCTAAATTGCTCATAAATGAGTAGTAATATATATAACACCGAAGCAAGCTTTGCAAGCTGCAGAACTAGTCACTGTGCAACTAATGCACAGTTATTGATGGTTAGCATACATGAAGGCCCGGTACGTCACGTGGCCCAAAATTTTTTTTGCAGTCAGCTTTTCAGGATAACAACAGGGCCATCTTGACAGTGCAGTTTACTGCAGAGCGAACACAGACGCGTAAGTAAGAACAAGTGGATTCTACTGACTAGTCTGCATACATTTGGCTCTGACAGACCGCAGCATGGTATTCAACGGGCTAGTTGGTTCGCAATTTCCAAGTGAGCTCAACCAGCTGAACTGCGGATGAAGGCGAGAAGGAAGACGAGGATCAGCAGTATCCTTTGCCCCGCCTTCCTTCTGTATTCTGCTTACAGTTCAGCTGTCAAACCTGCTTATGAATGCAGGCATGCCCGTGCAATGCATTTAACACTGCTTGCTCCAGCAACTGCCGTTGGAGTCATTTGCACACGTGTTCCATTTATCAGTGGGCCGTACTGCATGTTCTGAAAACCTAGACAGATGTTTAAGATCAGAGCTCTCCATCAAAGAAACCAAGCACATTAGAAATACGATGTCCTTTCAATCAAGAAAGCTTCTGTTTGTTTCAAACACCGAAGCAAACAATGGGCCTGAAACCTTGCACTGCTTGTGACATCGCCAGAATGCCCCATTTAACGCATACATATCCAGTTTTTTTTTTATGCAAGAAAACTTGCAAGGAAACTCTTCAACCAGAGCTTAAAAACAAAGCACAGTGCCAAGGATATAGCGGCATCCTAACGTGTCAAAGTTGCTTCAAAATATTTTGTTGTTGTTGATGAGGTCGTGATGCTTGTAGCTCTCTGCAAGTTATGTGGCGCTAGCTGCAAATATGCTGCTTTAAAAAATGGCACCTGACCCTATGCCTTCCTTGTGCCATGTTTCTTCCCAATGGAAGGAAAAATTCAAAGCCCACCAACACGCTGCCATTAGCCACCCCCACCACGGGCAGCCGTCCCAACCCAGACAGACCTACCCACATCGTCAGCCTCTTCCAAAAAGGCGGTGTAACTGGCGAGGCGCGAAGCGATGGGCTGCCGACCCAACTGGCCGTTGAGGACAACGTCACCCGACGACGGCATACCAAAGGTCGCGGACGGAGGGGAGGTGGAAGGGTTCTGTGAGGCCGACGTCGGGGACGAGGACGACGGGACCGCAGGGGGCGGGGCCGAGGGGGACGAAAAGGCCGGGATGCGAGGTGGCGAGCTGGTCGCGAAGGAAAAGGCAGGGTTGCCCCCCGGCCCGCCCTCCTCGGCAGAAGCGGCGGCCATGGCGGCGGCAGAGCCAGGCGTTGACAGCGAAGCCAGCATCGCTTGCAAGGCAGACCGCTTGGGTCCTAGGGTGGCAGTGGCAACCAGGGAAAGGAGTGCGAGGAGGAGGGTGGGAGAGAGAAAAACATGCAAGAAGCACGAGGTCATGCATGCTCTCTCTCTCTCTCTCTTGCAAAACTATCGCGAGCGAAAAGAAAATGGGCATACCAAAAGAAAAGAGAAGCATTCAAATATACCATGCAGTGCACTCTAAACAATCAACTGCCCTGGCCATCACACACACTTGCACCTGGTGAAGAGAGCATGCAGGTTCTGCCACAAGAGAGCAAACAGCCGAGATGGGCAGTCCTTCTTTCTGGGGTTTTACGTGCCGAAACCAGGTCTGATTATGAGGCACGGCGTAGTGGAGGGCTCCGGATTAATTTTGACCACCTGGGGTTCTTTAACGTCTGCCTTGCCAGCTAGGAACGCCTGGCAGCTTGTGTGGCACTCGAACCTGCCCTCTCCATGCTTATAGTGGAGAAGGACAAATGGTCAAACGCCTTCCCTCTCAATTGCATGTCTCTTGCGGCAGAACGTTTTTCTCTTTAAACTAACCGTATAACAGAAAAAAAAAAGGGGCAGACATGAGCCCTTTTCAGACTAACTAAATGTTCTACACCGATAATGCAATGCCGACAAATGTGCAGCAATCTCATGGCACGTGCCAAGTGGGACCATCTTGGTACACTCGTCAAAGTCCAACATGCTGGCAAACACTCCTTGCGGCTGGCAGAATGCAAATGCTATTCGGCAGGCATGGCGGGCACAGGGGGGGTCGCCAAAACCACAAGTGACCTACACCCCAGTGCAATCGACAAGCCGCACCGATCCCATTATTAGCAATTACAATGCAGCCTTTGTCAAAACAAACAAAACCACTTTATGCATGACTGTAGCCAATTACTGGACGTGCAGTTGGCCTCCCACTGCAATTGCTCTGCTCGAAATCTCTAGAGAAGCAGTCAAACTCCCATTCTCACACCACAGAGCTTCTCGAGACCCAAGAGTTTTTCGACTGCAGCATGACAAAAGCGATCATCCGTGCTCCCAGTGGCTTCGATTCTTTTGACAAAGTCTCACTAGACACAGCAGCATGCAACTAAAGCATATGTGCAAGTGTGCTCCCTATTTGTAAACCATAAGCAACTTTGATGGTGCAAAATCAAGAGGCACTGGTGACTACAATCTGCATAGCACAGCCCAAGTGATGAGCAATGAAAAAAACGAATGCAGCACAGCGACGCAACATGCAGCGATGGCTAGTGCAATCTTCCTAAAGGTTCTAAGTGCCACTTTCTACCAATAGCAGCAGCTCATGCAACGCTGAATGGTCGGTATACTTTTCGAATAGCTTTCAAATAATGAACAGCCATTTTCACAACTAATATAAAATGATGTTTACATCCTTGCCCTCATGTGAAAACGTTAGCAAGTTTCGGTCATTACATTGCACATTATGAATCGTTTATTAAAAGCCCATTGGGAGCATTAGTAACAAATAAGCAGTTTGTTTGCACACATGAGACTCTTCAGAGAGTGCGAATGATTGCCGTACTATAGCCGGTAAAGTATGGCTCCCCGAGTGGCGTTGGCTGCTCTATGCCTATTGACTACACCCACAGGGGTGAAATTTGTTGTACTATTCCTCCAATTTTATGTTTGATTGCGCACAATCAACGTTTTCAAGCATTAAAAAATTATTCATATTCACGAATAGCGACTATAAAATTCGTAATTTGAAAGTTTCAAGTATTCATACACCCATACACATTTCTGCTATTCACTACTTTTGCCACTTCAGCCATTTCCTGCTTCTGCTACTTCCTGTACTGTTTCCACAACATGCCTATACCCCTGACAAGTGCAAACAATGCCAAGGCAAGCTTCTGTGTCAGCTCTCAATCCAAATGGGAAACATCAGCATTCAGCAACTGTGCATCGTAAGTGTCACTAAAGCAATTTGGAATGCACGCACTCGTTACCGATCGAATGCCGATCTTGGAGCACGAGCAACTATCAATTCTAGAAATTGCAACTACTGATCTCGCTTTATCCGCGCTTTATCAGAGGTCAAGTTGGGTAATAAATGCAATTCCAGGAACATGACGAGAGCTTGTTTACCTTGGCATAGTTTGGAGATCATTTCGCAAAATGCAAGTGCATCGGTCTACAGTGCATATGTTTAAGCATCACAGAATGTTATCAATAGGCGAGGCAGTCAGCAAGGAGGCAAGAGTGTGCACATGCAAAGCAGCATTCCTTTGATGTGGTCCAGGGAGATGGCAGGGTTGAAGAGGAAAGAATGAAGATGATGCACAGGGACGAAACGAGACATACATTTTGGAAGAAACTCTACATTCCAGAACTTCTACTGCCTTGCGTCACACCTTGAGATGTTGAGAACTTGCCAGCACAACAGAAGCTGTGCCAACACCTTTTTCACACATAACATTGTCGCAATGCCTAAAATACCGTGACATGATACATGTCCTCAATGTCACCTATGACACAAAGCAAACTGTGTGTGATGAAATCACTAAGCTCAATAAAGTCACACCAATAAAAGGCTGACATTCCAGAAATCAGCTTCTACAAAAGCAGTTGCCTGGGAAGCATGGAAACAACACTAACAAACTTTTCCTCCACAAGCCACTGGTAGCAACATCATAATATACTACTATGATGATATAACAGCCATCAATTGGGTGTTATCAGCCATGGATGAGGACTTTTTTTTTTTTTCTCTCCCATTCAAACGTTATGGTGAGCTGTTAAATTTAATAAAAAAAAAAAAAAAACGAAACCGCCACTGACAGCTGTTTCTGCAGCTGGTGTACAGGGACAATCACAGAGGCAGCTAGAGAATCTCTCGGAAAGGAACGATATGCAAGTTGCAGACAAGGATGTAAATATATCCCTCAGAGAAAAGAAGAAAGCACTGTAAGGAGCCAGCACAATTACGACAGATGAGATTGCTAAGACTGCCGACAATGACGGGCAACACAACCAGCAGCAGACGAATGAAAGCCACCACCATCGAATTTGCAGCACACTGTGCCACAGGTAAAGAGTCGTCAGAACGTGGAAGTGCACAGTGGGGAAAAAAAAAAAAGATGAGAGAGGGTTTTGACAGAGGTTATGGAACGGACAGCCGATGACGCCGACAGCGACGCACAGCTGAGAAGCCCGAACTTACTCTGCGACGAGACAGGGGCAGCAACACCCTTGCGCCCTCGGCGCTCTCGTCGGTACTCCTCGACCAGCTGGTTAATGAGCTGCGGGTCAGCACCCCACCGCTGCGCCATTTCTTCCTCATCTTCCTCCTCCTCCTCTTCGTCCACAGCACAACCGTCTGGAGGCACCCCACTCATCAGGGCCAGCATAGAGTACACACGCACGCAACGCCCACGCGCCCCCACCGCACCAGCCCCAATGCCGGGCTGGCTTTAAGAAAAGTTTGTTTAGGACTAGACGTTTAGAGCAGCAATTTGTGAAGCGCCATGACAAGGCAACAGACAAGAAACACGCAGGAAGTCCACGTCCTGTGTGCACATTGTCTTCTATTTCTTTATGGCACTACATACGGCGAGCGAGCGTGTCCCGCAGGGCACAGGCGGGGAAAATTATTGCAAACACCAGAGTACGAGACACCCAAGCCCATCTTGTTATCCTGTTCAGCCTATTTCCTTAAATATGCACCCCGTTTTCTCACAGTCTTTCCTTCCATTCCAAGTTGCGTACTCGCACATCCATATTGCAGGAATTTTTTCTTAAACCGACAAGGGCACAGTCCTTCCAACTATAATAGGCATCACAGACTATTAAAATCATTGTTTAGGTCCATTCCGGCTTGTTGCAGAAGGGCGGCAATGTCAGACTACAGTCTGTGGAAAACTGCTCTCGGGCATTGTGCTTACATTCCATGTTGACACTTTCATCACTGCCCCATCTGCTGCAGTACCAGACAGCAGTTACCTAACGTGCAATCCCCATGAACAATCACATAAAGATGCTTTTGCGTGGCTGGGCCCTGTACTATATTGCAAAAGTCATCCTAATAGCGCACTTGTAGGGAGCTTCAACTCACCCCTATGCTAAATAGGGCAGGTGCTGATGACCCCAACAATCAAAGTCGTCTGTATACCCATAGTTTTGCTTTACCTTACGGACAAGACACAAAGCATATACCCATCCCAATTCACTTCTGCTGCATATGTCTGGACAATTGAGTGGAGTGTACAATGCAAATCCCCTGCAACACCTCTTTTCTTTCTCTGTTCTCAGAATAGTTATGAGCTTGCCCTTATTAGTTCTGCTTGCTCACATTAAAGGAGAACATGAAGCACTATTTCACAAAGGATAATCAGATGCAAATTGCCTCACTGAAACCAGAATACAGCAAATATTACAAAATTAACTAAATCTTGACTCCATGATCCTCCAGCAACAGGTACCCAGTGTCTATGAATGTGCACGCATGCGCACATGCATAGCACACAGACAGACAGAGAGAGAGGGAGCCCAACCCCATCCTGAAATTTTGAGCACACTCAAACCCACCTTCAGCTTCGCCTTGTGCACTTTGCCTCAAGCCTCAAACCTCGACATTAGTGGCACATCTTGCTGTTCTGCCTCTGTTGGGCGATGGCAACTAAACCCTCGTACAAGTAATTATTTGCTGACAAACACAACCAAATCATGCGTCTTCATTCTTTGAAATTTGGAAACCTGGTGGCAAAAAAATACCCGTAAGCAGCAGAAATGCAATTTCAGTTACCACTTCTTGCCTGTGCATAGTCTATACACATACTGGCTGCGTTTAACTGATGAGAAGAGCTTTAGCCATGCTGCTTGCTACAATATTGCAGTTTTCTTTTTCTCACTTTCAAGAGGAAAACTGCACTCAACGTCATTAGAACATGGCTTTTCCTTTTCACATGCAGAGCTCACGCATCTCACCCTACTTGCAACACTGTGCTAACAGGCCTCAGCACAATGAAACCAGGTCACGCTACTCTGTTATATGGTGCTGCCACCTATGATCAATGCTAACCAAAAAAAAAAAAGGTGGGCATTACTGACTAGTCCAAAAGAGCAATGTGCATAACTGCAGAGATGATACGAGCTCATTCAAAGCGAGGAAGGGTTTGAGGATCCGATGCAAAAGCGGAGCAGCAAGCCAGCTCACCCCACTCGGAACCGTCGCCCTGATTGCGGCCGCCTTCCCGACCGCCTTCGCCAGAGTCTGGCCCCAGGAAGTCAAACTCCGTTAGCACGTTTTCCGTGTCGGCTTCCCCTAGCTCGTCCCCAGATCCTAGAACCTGCAAAGAAAGATGGCAGCTGGTTTAGCGCCAATCACCCTTCCCAGAACAAGCTCGGACATCTCTCGTGAAAAGTATAAAATGACAAATCCACAGCAGGTGCCAACTGTAGCAATTGTCTCTCCGTTCCATCCTTACCACAATTTGCCACTGGCTTCGATCTCGGTGAAAATGCATGTCATCATGCAGCTTTCACCTAGATCGACCAATGAGCACAAACATTGGCATACAGCCATTTTGAACTGTCACATATAAACCAAGAAAAATAAAAACTAGATGACGGACACTGCACTCCTCCTTGAGGCAAAGCAAGCTACTTGCTTGAGAGAAGTACTGCCGAGTCTGAATTGCATGCCAGCCTCATATGAATTCTGTGCCTCGTATGAAATTTTTCAGTGCTCATGAGGGTTTCAACGGGAATTCAGGGCGCGGGAACCTTTCCCAAGCGTATCACCCCTGAGGGAAGCCGTACGCCAAGCCGGGGTACGCTTGTGCCCATTTAAACCAGTGGCTGTCCGGCAGCAGTGGGAATCGAACCCACAACCTCCCGCAGCCGAGGCGGGCGCTCTACCACTAGGCCATGGCTCGCACATTGGCCAGAATGACCAGAATTCTTGCCAGAGTGCACTAAGACTATCCCTTGGGTGACTGCCCCTCCAAGCCACTTGGGCTTGGAGGCAACAGACGCGATGATGAAAGAGACGCTCCTGTTTCATGCATTGAGAGAGTCCTGTCCACGACAATGCACAAATTCAAGAAGATTTGCACTCTTGCCACCATGCCTACTCACACAGGCCACATGCAGTTGTGCCTTGGAGAAACAAAGGCCACGCCTGCCTCAGGTTAAACAATACCGGGTGGCACCAGGAATATGCCACGTTTCCTCCAAAATGTGCTTAATTCACTCGCTAGGCTGTGTTGTGGAATTGCTGCTTGTATACGGAAAGCTTCAGCATGCAAGGATCGTGTTAAGGCATGTTATTTTCGTTGTGCTGAGGCCTTGTGAGCATAGCGTTGCAAGTTGGTGGCATGTGTGAGCATAGCCATAAGCCTAAAAATATGATACACAAACAAGTTGCAAAAGAACTTCTTAGGGGAACAGTCAGTCATCTCAACTCCTTTCCATTCCAGTGGCGGAACATTTACTTTAAGCCAAGTGTACTGGATTACAACATACCTGGACAGGGCCTCATTACGGCAACAGCACCATTGTACCGACACATCGCTGCTTCAGTCTTTTAGGTCAGCATAGCCCGATTTCCCAACAAGATAGCTTCATGCATTACGCCAGAATGTACACTACACACCTTTGATTTTATTCGCCTGTTGTCCATCCGCTCCTCCGCCTCGTCGTCTGCAGACACTGCATCTTCCATTTCGTCACTGCAGGGCAACAGATGCATCACGAGTGCCGTATGTCAAAAGCTCCACTCAATCGCACGTACCCACAAGGACAGGAACAAGGAAAACCACTACACAGGGCCCAACAACAATGACACTTGCATCAAGAAATTGGAAGGGAAGCAAGTTTATTATAACCCTTAAAGTGCTGTGCCCAAGTATATAGTCGTCTGGCCACCAATGCCTTCACACTGCTGGCCATGCCATCTACTTGGAAGTCGGTCAAACTAAAACTTTGTTTTTATGCAACAGATCACAAAGCTATCCTGTGCTGCTTGCACCTCTCGTTATAAGACACGACGGACAGGCACAAAAATTCCGCGCATTTTTTTGTACGGTGAAAAAAATTCAAGAACTTTTTATGACCTCTGTTTCAGAGGACTTCGATGTACATTACGAAGCGTCTTCAAGGAACAATGATAGCGATGGAGAGGTTATGATGCCCGAGGAGTACTAATTATCCTAATAATTTCACTAATGTTCAGCAACATATAGTCAATAAATAGCATTTGAATTTAAAGCCTGCTAATGTGTTATTTAGACAGAAATTTAATTCGTATTTCAGAAAAGCTACTAGCAGCTAAACGTTTTATAACCCCCCCCCCCCCTCCAATGAGAAGAGGAAGTCTGATTCTAGCAAAAAAACACTAATTGTGAGATCTTGGAAGCCAAGCACTACAGCGGTCTACACATCGAAATCAGGATTTCCATTACTGCACGCTGCTGCAGGCAATCACCCATAGTTGCCTATAGTGGCCCACACACCACCTCTACACAGACTACATCAAAAACTGAACACTGCAATACAGGCTGATTGCTTCTTTAGCATTTGTTGCGAACCCATAAGCATAGCAATGAAAGCCTATGCAGGTGTCGATAAGCCATTTTTTTTTAAATAGCAGAATAGAAAATTTGAGCATGTTCCAGAGTATTTATTTAAAAAAGATTGTGAACCAATTGCTATGGCACATCTAGGAGTGGTAACAAACACAAAAGCTGTGGATCAGCAGCCCAAATTACTTTCAAAACACCTTACTTTATTCTCCCATAACTCACTACATATATTTTTTATATATTACATTAAAAGCTTTTTTCAATGGTAAGTCCAGTACAGACTGCCTTCAGACCCTTGTCACAATGCAGTGCCAGTTTTAGGAGCCTCATATTTCCAAGTATTTCCAGTTGCCTGTGATGAATACAAGATGCACTAGTCTCTGTGGAAACAGTGGAAACTCGCGCTCTTACACGGACCGAAATAAAAACATGCTGGAAATAGCAGGCAGTAATGCCAATCCTGGATTGCTCCTCACAAATTGTCTCTCAAACCACTTCCATCAAGCCATCATTGACAAAATATTATTGTCCATTCATCATGATCATCACATGTTCACCATTATATTCTTTTACCAAGTTCCACAGACTAAGGTGATATTCGCCTTTATATACCACTATACTGCATACTGGTTAAGCCGATGCATGCCAACATTGGGAATGCCAGTGTCTGTTTAGTCTAAATTTAGCCTGCCCATTTTATTGAATCAACAGACTGCCAACTTTATGGCCACTGTCAATGCCCATGTAGCAGCCCCACAGGCCACAGGGTCTACAGACTATCAGTGCAGTGGCCTCTAAAATGCCTGCGTGACATAGTTATGCATCACACAGACTGCTTGCTCAGTGCACCACATGAAATTCTAATAAATTTCTGACAGAAGCACTGCTTCTTTTGAGAAAGGAACCACGGACAATTTCAGAGGTGAAATGCCACCCTGTATGCTCAAGTCAAGTGCAATGAATACTGCATCTACACAATACAATTGCCCTAAAGGGACCATGACACCATAGTTTCACACCTTTGAATCTTTGTGCGACCGCATTCTTTACAAATCGAATGACCACTTGGCAAAGTACGAATGAATTTCATGGTCCAGATATTAAGTTCCTTCGATTTGCCTACACTGCTGTCAACTCATTCATGGCAGGGCACGAGAAGTTCAGAGATTGTGCAGCTCGACTTCAGTGGTGCAGGCACTGCACGGCACTCATAACGAAGAATACTGAGGTGCCGACGTGGTGCAGTCCTTAAGATGTGTCCGCATAATTTGCATAAGTTTGAGAGGTCCCAAACCCCTGGTATGGTCGGTTTACGAGGTGTGTACACATACCACACATTGCATAGACACAGCAGACGCGTGTAAGTCGGCTTTCAAAAGTTCTTACGCCCGTGTGCTGCGTCGTCTGCTGCACTGCAGATTCACACCTGCACGCTTGAATCGAGTCGGCGCCGTCAGTAGGGAGGGTTCAGAAAAATTGTGAACCAACCCTGCACCTCTTGAAACGAATGGAATGGTTCACGGGCCGCCAGTGCTGCACCACTGAAACTAATACCAGGGTGCAGCACCTAGTGAACTGGTGCAGGCAAATCGAACAGACCCATTTTTAGAACGAGTTTCTTTGTTTACTCGCGAATGCCTTGGTGGTTTGGCATGTCTCCTGCATTTTCAGCTGCTGATGACATTTACCACGACCCACTCATCATGTTATCTAATGTAGTGGTTGCCAACGCTTCCCCATAGCTGCACTGGAAAAAGCTATTGCTTATTGTTATTTTTGACATGACACGCAAACAGCACTTTGCTAAAATAGCATGTCAGTTAAGCAATACCCGCAAATCTAACTGTTGTGGCTCATGTCACCCCGATAAGTGCCAGTTAGTGTAAATAGCCAAATTTAACAACTGCAACAAAACACTGTTGACCAAAGTTCAAACCACGGATGAAGAAAGTTTATTTCAGACAATCGTGACCTCTGCTGAAGTAAAAAAAAAAAGGCATTCGTGTCGACTAGAATTGTCAAATGCACCCAGAAGCGACAGCTGCATGCACGCAAACTAAGTGGGCACACTAGGCCTAAGCTTCGCACAAGGGAGACGGCAATGAAAACAAACACATAAAAAGGTGACAAGCACAGGAACTTGTATGTTTCACCTTCAGAAGTTTGCTTCAATGTATTTTGAGTAAAAGTAGATACAAATGCTGTCATCCAGACAAGGTTCCTGTTTCCTGTGAATTTTTCGCTTAGCAACCTATCACCCATGCCAAGTACAATGGTCGGCATAGTATGGCAGATTGGCATATCACTGACACTATCTAGCAATGACTCTTGGAGTGTCATTCCCATCAGCGTTGTGCTGGCACCAGTATTGCGCCCGCCTAGAGCGAGTGCAGTTGCACTTGACAGTTGCTGCGAAGACTTGGCAACAATACTTCATCGCAATAACTGTTTACATGCCATGTCAGCACCTTCGTAGCCGAATGGTCTACGCATTGCAGACAACACCCCAGTGCACAGCAGTCATGGAGAAAGGGATGGCTGTGGTTATAGACATCACATGCTACATATCAACTAGCATCCACTGCCACTGGGAATAGCTTCAAGCTTCTAATTAAAGTGGACTGATATAGGGCCCACAGCACCCTGAAACTTATGAATTAGGCAAGAGGCTCCTATGATTTTAGTCACAATGCAGCACCTCAATACGACTATCAGCCACGCAATGGCATCCTCATTTATTAAGCATTTTGCAACTTCCCACGAGTGGGAATGTACAAGTTCACTCAGCTACGCATCTTGCTTCACTGACAAGATGGCAGATCTGCCAGAAATGGCAACAAGAGTGCCCATGCACAAGATAATGCCACCCCTTCCCTCCCCCTTTCTTTTCACACGACCTCGAGCTTCAAAGGACTGCGAGCACAAGGTTGGCCACCTTGTCTCTAAATACAAATGAATAAATAGCTGGTGAAATTAGGTAGCATGTCAGTTCACATTAAAAAAAAAAAGCATCTGGATAAGCAACTAAAATGCGTCTGCACACACAGGGTTCATAGCAGTTATTGTGGAGGAAATTCAAGTATTTTTAAGGACTTCTAAGGCAGCTGACAAAGCATTATGAAGGAACAAGGTGCCCTTTGTGCCCGATAGCTTCAAAACAATAACACTGTCTTCAGCAATAAGCAAACAATTTTTTTATTGCACACAGAACGAGAGAAAAAAAAGGTACATAAAATAGGCATCGCGAGCTAACTGCCACCGAAACCCATAAACAAGGGCTTCGAGGACAGCTAGCAAATCCTGTCAATGGACTCTCGCGTATCTTGCATTCGTAAAACGGCGTTGCTGTGGCCGTATCTGCAGCCATAAGTTGCTCTCAGGAACCCTCTTACACTAATACACAAATCACACAAGAAGAAACAGCGCAAGTTTCCTTCAGTCTTCGAAATACTCCGTCACACAGCTTGGCATACTGGAGATTCCGCCTCCATCTTCAGGTGCTGTTGACAGCTCACCTAAAATTGTCTTCGTCGTCCTCATGTCCACGGTTTCTGTGGCCAGGAAGTCAAACGTTGCCAAGACTGAAGCTTCCGTGTCAAGTAGCGCATTCTCTGCCACGTTGACCATCTTCTTGCCTGGTACCCTGCACAGGAAGAATAAGGACACAAAACTATTAAAAACTCTGTTCCACGAGGACCAGGGCATAGCAAAAGACACAAAAAGGAACTAAGTGCAGTAGGCAAAGGACAGCTATTTATAGGCATGCCTCCAATCAAGTTTCGCAGGTCCTAGAGAAGGAATAGGCAGTAGTAACCAGCAAACGCAATATGTAAACACACCCGCGTAATACGAGGGGCGGCTTCAGCAGAATTGATAGGCAAGAAAGCATCAGTAAGCAATGTATCAGCGAAGCTGTACTTGCATACAAGACCACTATTTCTACTGTGCATTTTCAGCAATGCCGCCTAGCACAGCTGTGTGTTCACAAACCCCTCTGTACTGCAGAAAATTGGCAATATTATGTGCGATTTCTCGCTGACAGTAGACTTTAATAGCTGTTAACAATAGCTGACTTACATGTAATTCTGTGAATTACGAGATAAGTGCAACATATTTTTCTCCTATGTGAGGCTGCTCATCACCTCCAAGGAATCCAGACCCCTCACCTGTTCACAACAGGCACCCATGTCTCCACAATTGAGCAAGGCTACACTGCTGTAAAGTCCCGAGGTCTGCAGTACACCAGACCTCCAGTAACTGCAGCATTAACAGCCAAACACTACTGTGACACCGCTACACTCCCAGTACGCATTTTACTGCGGCAGATAACAACACACAATTTTTCTAACTGTTTGTAGACAATATCCTTCCATACACAGCAGTGGTAACATTTAACCATTACTTCCACTGAAACATTGAAATTCACACAACTACCGGTTCGATTGCAGCGACGGACATTCCATGACAGTATGGTTTTTCTCTTCCCAGCTAACCAGTATTGTAACAAGACAGTTGAATTATGTTAACAGATCTGCCAATCTTGGTGACCAAATGAAGAAGCACCTTTTTTCGTGTGTGGATTCACCATATTTATGTGTTTGTGTAAATTGAGAATTTTGTAAATACAGTCTACCTCTTTCCTTCCTCGCTGAAATGTGCTAACTACAGCCGCATACTAAGTTGATGTAGAAATGGGTCCACCAGAAGTTAAATTTTTCACACTTGCATTCAAGTGGCAAGCACTGACAGTAAGCATTTCTCGAGTTACTTATCGAGAATCTCTAGCCCCAGCATCATTGAAGGCGAAGCTCATTGTGCAAGTGCTTTTGCCAGAGGCAGGCCTTCAAAAACGAAAAAAATTTAAACACGAACAGGCAAAAGCCAGCGCACCTCCTTTGCGTGTCCGAGGAACGCTTGACGTGCTCCCCGGGTGCCGTTCCCCCAGCACTGCCGCCATTGACGGCCGGGTGGGCAGCCTTGTCGTCGGGCGCATTCCCAGAGCCGGCGTTGGCCGCAGGTCCCAGCCCTAGCAGTGTCCGAACCCGCGCCGACCGCACGTCCAGGATGGTGTCCGTGTAGCCGATCTCCTGCAGGTACCTGCCAAGGGCACGGAGCGCACACAAGCTCAGTCTGGACTGGCGTTAACACTAGACACAAATGGAAGGTTAGCCCCGCTTATTTCAATAGTTCAGCAGCTTACTAACAGCACTGGAGAACTGAACAGGAAGATGGAGGCAACACGCTGGAGTCGACACTTCGACAACATGTCGAACCTTTGGCTCCAGTGACATACTTGTTCCACCACTGTTAATTACAACACCCTACCATGGGATTCCTTTTCATTTTTGAGGCGCACCTACATAGTTTTCTGCCTGCTAGTCGAGGGTAAAACACTCCTCATGACCTGTACTTTTTTTCCATTGGATATCATGAACCAATGTACCCACCCTGCAGAGAACTTGTGTATATACAACACTGATGTATATTCATGAATAATAAATAACAATTGTCAGAATTAGAGGCAGCAGCACTTACTGGCTACAAATGCGAAACCTGGATAATACTGACAAAAGATACTCACCGAAATGACATATGAGCAAATTCATTTGCCACAGAAAGCTGTCATGCAATTTATGGCAAATCCGGAGTTTTTATTTGTAGATACGAATGTAGTGACAGGTACCAATAAGATTGGTGACACTCACTGTCTTAAGAGCTGGCGCCCTTGCCTCCACGACACGTTGCTGTTGCTCGTGATGAATAGCTCACCATCCATGGGCTCTTCTGCAAGAAAGATCAAAAAGGTCAGTCGAGCCCGTTACAAATGCCAGGATTAAAACAAAGCAGACAACAGGGACGCTCACGAGGATGGCAACAAAAAAGTGCCCAAACAGCGTATGAAAAGTAAGCCTGCCTAATGCAGCACTAATAAATGAGGCAGGAGCCTTTTTGCACGGACAGTCTGATGCACACACATACTCGCAAATACTATATTTTTGCCTACACTGGCTGCATGAGTGTAGGAAGGCAACGCTCCCCCCCCCCCCTCCATTTCTTTTTGAGGCAGAAGCGTAGCATGAAAGTTCCACTTCTACACCGCAGTTTCAATTAGTGCAGGCAGCAGACGACAGACAATCAGGACGACTCTGCAAACATGTGGTGCCATTATGTCAGCGACCGTCGGTGCTGAAGGATCGCTACAGGGACGGCAGCAAAGTGCTGGCGCAACCGTGTGCCACAGAGAAATTTGACCTTATCTTCCGAGAAGATAAAATTCTTACTCATGGATGGTGCACATGCAGCAACATACAACAGGCTGTCTCAGATTCTGCACAGCTTTATATTGTCTTTGTGTGCTGCGCCATTTACAATGAATGAAGCTGCAGCTTGTCTAAATTTGCTGCTGATAAGAAGCTAGTACATTGGCATTTAGTGTTCAGGCAAGGGCATACATCAAAGACAGATTTTCCGGATGCCCAATTTTTCGAACGTACCCGATAATTCGGATGCCTTCGCAGCACTGCCATGTACCACACACAATCAATGTATAAGAACGTCTGAAATTTTTGACGCAAAAAAAAAACATTCGCTGTCCGATCTTCCGGACTTTTTGCCATGACTGCAACTTCAAACCGGCTTTAATCAAAGCCGCCACCATTTTGGTTACCTTGCCACCTAGAACTGGCACTCTCACACGCAGATCCGCTGGCAGCCATGCCACCCCCACGGCAATGCTAGGCCTAGCTACTTCGACGTTCACTACCAAGCTTCTTGCTGTTCGGTGCCGTGTTTTTCATTGAAACAATACACCGCTGTTAGCAATGGCGCCGCCTCCACCTTTGTAATCCTCGCCAGTGGCTTCGAAGCTCGAAAAGCGTGGCGGGTTGCATAATGCCGGTTCCCAAAATTCAGCTTCGCCTCAATAGTGCAGTGTTACACGGGGAAGCATACACGAGTGGGAAGAAGCCATTGTCATGGGACACAGTATGTATTCCTTAATTATATACGCGTGCATCTGCCGTTTTCATCACAGTATGAGCACCGATATGCTAAAGTGTACTGGGCCGGTATTTTGTAGCGATGCGTTTGCTTTGTTCTAAACTAGTCTTATCATCCACCGCTCACGGCCAGCTGATCCGTTGATAACGTGAGCGGACCGTCGCTCTGACCACTGACCAAGCGCGAAAAGGCATTAGCATCGGAAAGGCATCGCTACAAAAATACCGGCCCTGGCAGGCCTTTAGAGCTATTTCGGATGTAGCTGTGGCGATTTGAGCCCTTGGGGGCAGTAAAAGGCATGCATTCATTTTTTCGGATTGCCCGATTTTTGCGGCCCCTAGGGAGTACGAAAAATCGGACAGTGACTGTAAACACAGTCAGCGTATGAAGTCAGGCACTGTATCAGAATGCAGGAGACTACAAGCAGTCTGCTCCAAATGACTACAATGCCGTCCGCAAAGTGCAGCATAAAATGTCAGTCTCTGCCCTGTATACACTCTCCTAAAGATGCACACTGCAGTCAGTCAGTCAGCCGTCAGTCAGAGAATTCAGGAGGGGCTCTTCCCACAAAAGCAGGCTACATCTGTTTTGCTCCGTGCTCCGCACACAGGCACAAAGAGAAGGCATTGTGGCTCACGCATGTTATGTGTAGCGATTACCTTTGTTGACATCGTCGAAGACTGGTGCCTTCAACCTCGGCAGGGTTTGGATCCGTGTCGTACTTGAGCTTGTGAGACTTGATCCTAGAAATCGGGGCATTACCAGATATGCATCAGAGCGCAGTTCCTAATAGTGTGCAAAGTGTTGTTGTCAGTACTGGCACTGCCTCAAGGAAGGACAGGGGGTTTAGAGCACTGGACATGCAAGACAAAGCAAACAACTTCACTGTCTTGGTTATCTCTCAATAAAACATTCTTTTTCAGCTCAGCTCACCCAAACTGCCAAGGCATGCTAGCTCCACGTCAAGTGGCACTGTATGATCACAGAGCTGCTAGAGAAATCTCAACATGGCTACATGGTTCCTGGTCCAATAATGAAAGACATCACACTGCGCTGAAATGATTCCAAAGTTCGTACACAACATTAGATAAAAAATTTCAGGGCAATTCAAGGATTTGAAGAATGCCGAAGGGCGAAATTCAAGGAATTTCGGTCATCATCATCATCACGGCTCCATTTTCATGGCCGATGAGCAATGATGCTGTGTGCGAACAGGCTAACAAAAGAACAAAGATAGTGGATGACTGGTAGCTTCGTCTAGACTCGCCGATGGCTACGGCAACTTAACAAGCCTGTCCGAACACTAAAAGAAAATGTTGGGGATCCTTTCCCGATAAGCAGTGTCCATGGCATAGCCTCGATGCAGAGTTCTTGCTTCAAATTTCTAAATCAGCCACCACCCAAGTTCTCAAGGAACTCGGGGAGCACATTATTTCAAGGAGTTTTGAGGGCCCTTGAATCTTTTTCCAAATTCAAAGTATTCCAGCATTTCAAGGAGATGTACAAATCCGCCATTCATCATTTCTGACAAAATACCCACATCCAGAATGTGACCACCCTCAAAACGTGGAAAAAACTGAACCTGATGTGCAACCTCAGATAGCTACCAGACAGAACAACAGGCTAGTGAATTAAAATGTCCCTGCTTCAGCAGAGTGCACTAAACACCAACCAACCTTGTACGAAAAGAACCATTAAAAGCTGAGGTGACCTTCATAAGTGCAGTTCATTAAGGTGCAAACCGCACAGTGTAATGAAAAGCAACACTGTCTTTCCTTGTGAATTAAATGCCTCTACTCAATGGTATCTCAAAGTTGCAAAGCAGGTTTGCATTATGCCACAAATTTAACTTCACAGGTTAAAATTGGTTGTTTCCTCCACAGGCAAGCAAACAGGGTGGCCCTCAGATCTCATAATCTTCGCGCACTGCAGCACATTCCTTTTCCCGCCAAAACCGAGAGTGGAGAACAAGCAGCCTGGAGATAGCAGCTTACGGCCAATCACATTCTACTCCCACCACGTTTTTGAAATATTACTGCCCAATTTGTAGGATAAATTCGTGGAGGAAGAAAAAAAAAAAGAAAGAAATTGACAAAAAAGGATGAGAAAAAAAAAGAAAAAAAAACTAAGGCGAGGTAATCTTATGAAACCGAATAGTAAGGCTGCTTGACTCCAAACCCCCAGGTCGAGGCTCGAAGGACCCCGCCTAGCGAAGGCAGATTGTAATCACTGGGCAACCATGTTGTGCTCAGCCTAATGATTTAAGAGAGCATGCACATGACCTCCAAGAAAATTACTAATTTCACTTGGACTGTTAATGAACGAGCAGCTGTGCTGGTTCATAAAGAATAACAGAGTCAAATTTTAAAAATACTATACCGATAATGATCGGCGTCACAGAAAAATGAAAATATTCTCTTGTAATTCATGAAATATTCAAGTAACGGCAGCCCAAATTTCAGCTGCTGTTTTAGTGGCGGCACTGATGTCGAATAACTGAGCGGGTACGAAAAATCAGGCTCAATATAACCTCAAGGTATCACAAGCAACATTACCTGTGCCACAAATTTGACTTTAGCAGTGAAAATCCTATGTTTCCTCCTTAGGCAAGCACACAGGGTGGCCCTCAGATCTCATAATCTTCGCGCACAGCAGCACACTCCTTTTCCCGCCAGGACCGAGAGTGGAGAACAAGCAGCCTGGTGATAGCAGCTTACGGCCAATCTCATTCCACCCCCCCACCCCGTTTTTGAACTAGCATTGCCCAATTTTGGGGGATAATTTCATGGGGCGAAGAAAAATGAAAGAACACGGAAAAAGAAAAGGTAAAGCAAGGGGAATCGTAGGAAACCGAATAGTAAGGCTGCTTGACTCCAAACCCCCCAAGTCCAAGGCTCAAAGGACCCCGCTAGCGAAGGCAGATTGTAATCACTGGGCAACTGCTTTGTGCTCAGCCTAACCTTAGAAACACTAACCGTCCACGCTAATGACTTCCAAAAAAATTACTGATCTTAATTGGGCTGTTAACAAACCAGCAAGGTGTTAGAGCAGACCTGCCAACCTTAATATGTAATATACTGTCAAAGTAAAAAGGTACTGAAATTTGATGAAAAATACTAGAAATTGTTTCATTACTCGGGACACTGATTGTTTATTAAAAATTTTGCGACTTTGTACTGCTGGGGCACTGAAAAGGCATGCTACTCTATGTTCACAGTAACAATCATCTGCATCACAGCAAAATAAAATTCATGCAGTTTATGAAACATTCATGTAATGGCAGCCGAAATTTTAGTTGCTGCTTTAGTTGCGGTGCTCCTGCTGGCAGGTCCAAATCGATCAACGACTGTATCTGTATTCGGTTGACATCAATGTGCCTAAACTGGCTGCAAATGGAAAAAAAAATAATAAAAAAAGAAAAAATATCGTAAACCCCTACAGTCGTGTGTTCCATGATAAAATAGTAAATGTTTACAGTCATGTTACAGGCACTTCGAGCAGAAACATTTGGTAAAACTCAAAATAAGACAAATTGTAAGGTAATCGTATCAGAGTCAAGCTGGAGGAGTGGACAAAGCATGCCCATTGCTCCACACATGGCCGGTATTTCACAGCGATGAGTTATGCTTTATTCTACACTAGTCTTATCATCCACCGCTCCCGGCTGGCTGATCCCGTTGATAACGTTAGCGGACCGTCACTCTGACCACTGACCAAGCGCGAAAAGGCATTAGCATCGGAAAGGCATCGCTAAAAAATACCGGCCCATGCCTGCAGATGTCAAGCTTTAGACGAATGCCATTTAAAGGAGCCCTGAACCACTTTTTATCGAAGTGAAAAAAGGCATTTGAAGTGAAAATAGGCTATTTCGGAAATTCTTTGCCGCAAAAAGTACTTGAATGCATTCAGCAGAAGCATAGTTGTTGACAATCAAACACGGCCTCTGCTGTGCTTCCGTTCCTTCTTCAGTGCCTAGCACTGCAAAGGCTACGGCGGAGTGGGGCCTGGCCACAACGCTCAACCTTCTCAATGTCACCGTGGCAGCAGTTCAAATTTCATTCTGGATGCTAACGTAGACGCCACAACTTTCGATTTTGGTGCCTACAACGCGCTAAACGTAAGCCAAACGAGGTTGTCTTCAGCGAGTTGCAGTGCGCTTAGCCACTGGACTCGTGGCGGCATCCCGAGGCGGCCGCGGTGTAGCCGACCACAGCTGCCAATCGAAGCCGCATATTGGAATGCGCTTTATTACAAAATAAAGTGCACACAAATGAGTAAGCAACACGGCTTCCGTTGAAAAGAGAGCATTTGAGAGAAAGGTGACATCGCGCTCCTGTTTGCACGCTCCACTCACCGCCTAGGACAGCAAAACTTGGCCAAGATGTCCAGAGCAGCATACGCTGCTGTGGACTATGTTATTTCACCAAGCCCGAGGGGTGGTTGACGGCCCCCTTAAGCAATTATCTTTCAGCAATCATTTTCTTGTTAAGGATACTTTTTAAGAATAATACACCAGCAAAATGTGCTTTACTGATAATCTGAGCGAACCCTGCAATGGAACTAGCTAGTGTTCTAACGCACACTAGATACGCAAGACATCAAGACAGATCCTGGCTTACCATATTAGAACACAATACAGGGTGCAAAGCACCTCAAAGGCTTTCAAATGCTCATACGAACTTACATTACTGAGACCTGTAGAATATTGTTGCACTAATAGACATCTGTCTGAGGTGTCACACATGCAAATGTTTCTCTTACAAAGCAAATGTTAAAATTACATTTCGTTCAATACTAATAACATGTGTTGAGGTGTTAATGAGGTATGAGGTGATTACAGACTAAACCTTGCATAGTTATACGTAAAAAGATTTACTAGTCATTGTGCTCAACTACTACGAAGGAAGCTTAAACCTGTCTGGTTTGGCTAATTAAGTTGATAACCTGTCCAACCAAATGGTGGATTTATTAAAACCCAATATTTGGAGCCAACTCGGCTGAATTCCAGTGAATTGAACACTGATATTTCCTTGTGAATGAACTGCCTCTGCTCGATATCGTCTCAAGGTACCACAAGCAAGATCCCCTGTGTCACAATTTAGACTGCGATCGTTTAAACCTGGTGTTTCCTCCTTAGGCAAGCACACAGGGTGGCCCTCAGATCTCATAATCTTCGCGCACAGCAGCACATTCCTTTTCCCGCCAGGACCGAGTGGAGAACAAGCAGCCTGGTGATAGCAGCTTACGGCCAATCACATTCTACTCCCACCACGTTTTTGAACTAGTACTGCTCAACTTTTGAGGATAATTTCACAGCAAAAGAAAAGAAAAATAAAGAGAAAAAGAAAAAAAGTAAAGTAAGGTTATCTCAGGGAACCGAATAGTAAGGCTGCTTGACTCCAAACCCCCAGGTCAAGGCTCGAAGGACCCCGCTAGCGAAGGCAGATTGTAATCACTGGGCAACCACTTTGTGCTCAGCCTAACGGAGAACATTAACTGAGCACGCAAATGACTTGCGAGAAAATTACCGATTTCACTTAGGCTGTTCTTCTAGTGGAACCATTGTGAAACTCAAAATAAGCCGCATTGAAAGACGATAGCCAAGGCAAGAGTTGGCAGAGCAGGGAACAAAAACATGCCCATTGCTTCATCAATGCCTGCAGATAAGCTTTATACGAATGCTATTAAATTAGGATAGCTTTTAAAGATTATTTTAAAGGCATGTCAGAAAGATAAATTTAATACATCCATGTAATCAAGGTGCATTTGATAAGATCTCACTCAAGAAATCAAACGTATCCCCGAGCCAACATACACTGCCAGGGCAGTGAAAATCCCCATGGAACAGAGAGAAAATTAACTAAATTCAACATTACATACTTGAGTAATGTGCTTTAAAAATAACGCGAGAAAAGACGTGCTACAGTAGCATGCATTCTGTCTTTTGATGTACACTAATTATGTACATTCCAATTACCAAGACAAGGTGCATGGTTCACTGCTCTTAGAACAAAGCTCAAGCGTAGAGAGGAGCGTAAATTCTTAAAGGGACACTAAACGGAAAAATGTTTTTTTCTGTATCCGTAGATTACCCTTCCACAATACTGAAAACACCCCTCTTGCCACAAGAAGCCGCTTGGCAAGCCAGAAAGAAACAAAACCCAGAAGGCGAGTGGCGACGCCAGCTTGAAGTTCCTGCACCAGCTCACTGTGAAGTCATGAATTTTGACAGTGTCTTCTGGGTCTCAGTTAATTCTTTAGTGATAAGATTGACTACATTGTTTCCAAAGGAGCCCACGACTGAATGTGCCAAGTTTCGCGAACTCTTACTGAACCAACTGGCCCCAAATACGAAAAATATTTTAGAAGTTGTGACATCACACAGAAGTGCTGCGTTGGGGTTTTGTGCACGAAATTCAAAAAATTAAAATTTGAGCTTCATTTCTCCTTCTAATAATTGACCTATTGCAGTGTAATTAACGACACCAGTGTTTACGAAGAATATTTATCAGTCTAAGTTGATTTATTGTTTTACTTTGAGGTATTGTATAGGCTGGTCTTTGCTTACAAGGAGAATAAATGTTAAATATATATCACAGTGAACACTAAAGAAGTGTTTAAATGTGTTAATGAAGTGCAAGATAAGGTACTAAACCTATCGCAGCCCACTAAAAAAAAAAATTGCCATTCAAGATATAGAACTATTACTCACTTCGACACAAGGTGACGAGGTATAAAGCTCCTCTCTACCAATAACGAGATCATCACGAGATCACCCATACCACAGCAGCCCAGTAAGTCTTCGACTGGAGTAGCACTGGACAAATCCTTTCTGCTGTGCCAATGCTTGTTTTCACCTAAAGTGGCTTAGCCGGTAGGCCAAGGTTATTTTTTGTTCACATTACTGTGAAGAGTGAGCCAAGTGAAATAGAAATCAAAAGTTCTTGAAACAATGAGTCTGTGAAGCAATCCTCGGCACCCAACACACAAAGCAGGAGGTGCATAGCCAATGTCACATGTTTACTAAATGAAACTCGTTATGTCCCAGTGTGAGATATTGTCATGATTTTAACACTATGCGTTTACACTTATGGCGATATTCAAGAAGTACGCCACAGTCGCCAAATTTTCTAAATTCAAAGGATAGCGAGTCACGTTATGCAAACTATATATGGCAAGATATGCCAATCTTTCGTTGATAGACCTCTAGAAGCGCAAAGACAAAAAAGAATGTGGTTCTCATTGGTCAAATTGCCCACTACTAAGCTTGAAAGTAACATGCACTGCATGTAACAGCCAATTTACCCTACACAGTGCCATAGTTAGTGCAGTCCAGTTAAATGTACATATGAAGAAGCAAAACCTTCGGTACAACTCCCATAAACATATGTTGGGGAAAACATGCAGTGAACACAGCAGCCAAGAGAAGGAATTCAAGAAAGGGTAGTCAAAAGAATGATGAGAGTGTCCCTTGGCCCACGTACCTTTCCTGCTTGAGCGCAAACTCAAGCATCTTTATCCGCCTGATGAGGTCGTTCTTGAGGTTCTCCTGCCCTTGCGCTCACCCTGTAGAAACGCTATCCTCGCCTGCACAGAAAGGATAGGGAAACAAGCATTAGAACCATCACAAACTCACTAGCTTAAGTTAAGGTTTGTAAAAGATATCAATGAATTCCCTACCATACTGAAATAAAAGCATTCTTCAAAACAACGGTTTTGCATGCTGCGCATGATTTGCTCAGTTTATAAAAGGGCTATTTAAGGCAGGGCATGAATTAAAATATCAGCCCAATTATCATCAGTCTTTGATTGATCACCACATCAACTAAGCTGTGCAAAAACATTACTAGGAGACCACACTGAAAGATATAAACTATCAACTGTTTAAGTGTTCAACACAACCGCCCTGCAGTTTGAATTTTCCTTAAGTAATATACATCTACTATTCGCTATATTGCACTTTTCTTTTTTGTCCTTAAACTACAAATTCAATTGGGACTAATGCTAACATTCACTCCTATTCTAGCGTATATAAATATACAAACAAGGTTTTGCACCAGTCTATGTCCTCGGATGAGCACACCAGAATAAACCGGAAAAAAACAAGCAACATCCAAGCAAACACAAGGATCCAGAAAAACAATCCCATCCTTCAAGTCACCAACATGTGCAGCACGAGCAGTCAACACGAGCCACAAGAGAGAGTGGCTCGTAAACAAAGCGGCACTCCCAAAACCTCGAAACACGAGGTCCCCCCCCCCCCTACCCCTGAGCTTCATACTGCTTGCCCTTCCCCTCGCACACACGAGCAGCCTTTGTGCTGCCTTGCGAGAAGGAGGCAAAAGAGGACGGGAGCCTTGAACCATGCCGCGGAGCCGAGCACATGGTGCCGTTCAACCCACAAAATTCAGCAGAACACGCGACGCAGTGTCGAAAAAAACAAGAAGCTAAACGAGCGGCGTACTCAGCCCGTCCTCTGGGCACAACGCCCAGGAAAGAAAGTGCAAATGAAATGAGTTAAAAGCAAGCGAATGAGAGACAGATAAGACGAAGACGAGGACACAAAAAAAAAAAGTCGGAGGAGTACGAGCAGGGGACACTGTCTTCTCGGAGGTGCCAGAGGGAAACGACCCACGTGAGAGCGCACCCAGCAGGGGTGCCAACCTTGGCCCGGCCTGGCTTTCGCCTCTTTGCGACACGCTGACGGAACCGCGGCAGAGACAAAGTGTCACGCTCCGCCATGGTCCACGGACGTGCAGGCAGTCGGAAGCAGGTGTGACGAAAGGGCCAAACAAAAATTTGTCACCGTGACGTCTGCACAGTTTGCGACACTCGGAGGCAGGAGACGAGGGAAGTGCAACCGCTGCTGCTAAGTGGCGCCTAACCAAGAACTTCTGCTCTGCGAAGCAAGCTCAGGCAACACGAAACGAGCGGCGGACTGTTGCTCACTAAAGGCACTAGGTCCAAAACCTCAAAAACACGGAAAAACAGGCATGACCCTCGAGGACTGCGTAATGTGGTGTAATTGGAGTCCATAGTGACTTAAACACTCCTACAACCTTTTTCAAAGTAGTAGTAGTAGTAGTAGTAGTAGTAGTAGTAGTAGTAGTAAGTGAAGAAAAGGGCATTCTTTAAATAGGTGAAAATTTTTATTTTTCTCTGCACATTTTTTTGGTCAGAAGAACATTGAGAGAGTTTTTTTAATAAGCTCAGATTCAGAGGCACACTTTGCATACATCTGTTCTTGCACATCTGAAGTGCACTGTACAATCAAGCAGGGACCCAATATGCTCATGTACTTATCAGTGCCGGTGGACCAACTGTTGCAGAAGCAATTTTATCTTAAACACTTTCTCTACGCACTTTCTGCCTAGTATAAGAGGTGGCCAGCGCACACCAATAGACACTTTTCCTAATTAATAAGCGCACTCTGCATTGCACATTCGCACAATGGCATCAGCAGTCATGGTTCAAATGAAGACAAAGTGCACTGTTGGGCTTCTCTCATGTGCCTAGTCTGAACATGAGAGCCAGTACTACACATTGTTCAGTTTAGGACAAACACGCTGCATAATCGCTAATGGCAAAATTGACTACGCTGTCAATAGCTCAGCAATCAGCACCACGGGGAAGCTAGCTTTACAGTCATTGAAAACAGTCCACTGGCCAAGCTTTTATAAGTGCAAAGCACTTTAGGGCCTGGGCTGTCGGCGTGATCCGTCGTGATCACAGATCACGCCCAAAAAATAGGTGCTCAAAACGGGTCAAAACAAGTGCAGAATTGATCAAAACCGGTTCAAAATAAACAGATTCGGAAAACTTAAGACAGAAACAATCAAGCATTAAGCGCATTAATTAGCAGAAATTCTAAAATCAGTTTCTGAAAAACCAGACTGGTCCCAGCACAGCACAAGAGAGGGCGCCACCACCCCACAAGTGCTCGATTGCTTCCCCTTTCAGCGCTGCTCCTCCAGCACCGGCGCATCATGCTTCGCACTTCCCTAAGTTTCACGTTAGTGGAGCTGATTAGTGAGGATTTTGAACAACACAAGCACAGGCTTTGAGTAGAATTGGAGCTACATTAAGCGCTGGATTTGAACTGAATTCGAGCTACATTCTGCAACTGCACGAAGTTGCTATAAATTGTCCGACCGCAGCCGAAGCCAATGGTTGCGCGCTGCAACCGTTTCGCAAGAGTTTCGCGCAATGCGCCGTTTCGCTTCTCTCTGTCTATTGCTGAGAACTTCGAGCGTAACACAATTTTTTTTTCAAAGGTGCTAAATTTTCAATCGTTGTCTACACTCTTAAAACCTTAAAAAAAAACCTTAAAAAAAAGAATGTGCAACGAAATAGAAAACTGCGTTTGTGGGTTTTGCGCAGTGCCTCAGCCAACTCCTACTGGGCCCACTGGCTACAACCACCGCAACTCTGTTCTTACTTTGTGTCCTTATCACTGCAAGTACAGTGCTTGCACTTGCAGCATCTGTCTCCGCAAGTTTCACCCACAGCAATAATAATGACTGCAATAGCACCACACTAATACTATTCTGGTCCATTATTACATGCGGCTTGCGAGGTTTTTGCACTATCAGTTGCAAAAAACATTCACAGCAGCATGCAAACAATATAGTTTGGGAAACCAACTCGCTACCTCCTTTTCCCTATATCCCATCCGACTTCCTGCTGGTAGCTGCACTATAAACATTATGTCTTGCATCCCAAAACTGTGCAGTGGGTTAGAGGGATGTCGTAGTGGAGGGCTCTGGATTAACTTCGACCAATGGGACCTTTTTTTCCCTTAGCATTGGTTCACATCATATCATGTAACTTAGCAGGTGTCACAACCACTGCACCCATGAAGCAATGCTGGTTTATCTTCCACCCTTCATTGATGTCATGGCAGCACAGTTAGGTGGATTACTCTATCTGCCAATGGAGGAAGGCCTGGGGTGTGATACTACTGGCTGCTCCTTACTTCAGTATTTCATGAGCATTTTATTTATTGTTGGCATGATAATGACCACAACTGTGGAGTTACTGCAGCAATGGCCAATAGAGGTACAAGTGCAGCTGGAAAGTACCACAGTAGTCTCGCGCTGCAACTGAACTGCACTTTGCACTGTTGCGATTCTCATGATGAAGGTAGACTGGGTACTGATTTATTAACGTAGCCTCCATTATATCAGTGCATGAAAGACAAAAAAAGCTGATGCTACTGCCATGTCTTATGGAGCATATCCCATGGCCCACATGGAATCCCACATTTGTACAGTTATCTGTTAGATACCTTTGTTAGTTATCTCGACTGATATGGAGACTGCAATCTTCTGCTTTGTGCGATGACAGTGCTCCACGCTGGCAAGAACGTTGTTCCACTGTTCACGTGCCCAGACAAAAAGAGTAATTTCTCTGGGTACATATGTTAACAGCTATGTGCACGCGCTTTAGTGAACAACTGCGCTCATCAAACTATGTACGCAGACACATAAGTGACAGAAACCTGTTTTCAAAGGTATTGACCGAAAAGCGAGTCGACTGCCGCTTCGAGCAGTGATAGCAGAAACTCAGGACATGCCGATTCACCAGCTGAGCAACTCCACAATCTATTTACCCTCGCAGTGAAAGTTCATGCAGAATCTAAATATTTATTTAGGCTCAACCCGCACAACTATCCCAGCGTCTCACTATCGCGTCATGCCGAGCAAATTGCGCAGTCCTGCTCGTTATTTAGTGATAAATCAACGTCAACGACGCGAACGCGGGTGATGCTACGCGAATTAATCGGGAGACACATCTCTCCCCCGAACATCCTGCCAAACGCCACAGCGCCAGTATGCAGCAACTAACTGCCCTCCTCCTCCTCGAGTGTAGCACTACACCGGAGGGCATTAGCGAAGCGTCACGTGTACGCAGGACAACTTGCGCAATACCGCTCCCAAACACACAAGCGGCTGAAGGGTTGCTTGGTTGCTCAACCGAACTATACAGAACGTTCCAAAAGAGAAAACGCCCTCCACTCGCTCCGATGGGGAGGGCAAGAATACGTAACAGACGGACACACAAGCACAGCACGCAGGCAGCGCCACCAACGACCGCTCAATGAACGCCGCTAACCGGGCCCGCGGTCGCATGCGCAATGCAGCCCCGAGAGGAAACGGGGAAAGCGGTGTCTGTGTGTGTGTCCTTTATTAAACGGCGACGACCTTGGCCCACCTCCCCCTCGTACCTTTCCGAAACCTCCTCCTCTCCCCTACCGCATGCATCGGCTCCGCTAGCTAGCCGGCCGCTCTTTCTCGGCGCAGTGGGTGGGCCCCTCGATGTGCGGCCGACATCGAAGCGCACCGGCGCGCAGTTTCACGCATGACTTCGCCCGTGGCCGGCGGCGAACCGATCATCGCGCGCCGGGCGCAGTGGTGCGGCGCGGAGAACGCCAAAGGCCGCGCACTCCTTCTACATACACAAACACGAGAGCACGTACACGCACGCACGCAAACGCACGCCGATCTACGCGCCTCGTCGACCACAGGGGAGACGCTTTCAATACTGAACGCCCTCCGTCAATGTTACGCACGTGGGCCAATGGTATATCGACCCGTTCTATCCACTCGGTGGAGGACGATAGCCTTCCTCCTCAAAAAAAAAAAAAAAAAAAAAAGTCACGTTTCGATTCGGCGCGATCCGTTTAACGCGTCGCTGTTTCCCTACTCCTCGATCCTCGCACCTTCCTCTTCTCCCTAAGCTGGCGAGTGCAGTGGAAAAGAGACACGAGCAACTTTCGGTCAAAGCACATCCCAGGATGCCAGCACGCCAACTGTCCAGCGACAATGTCCGCACGGCTGACAAGTTGATACAATATTTAGCTTCGTCGCCAAGTTTCTGATGGCATGATTAAACGCCAAGTTCCAAGACGGGGCACTTGGGCTTTCTGGGTTCAACCGTCCTCCCCCGAGAGGAAGTGACGTGCTGGAAAGACTTCTCCAGACAAAATCATAGCCCAGTCCACCCGTGGTCCACAGTTACAAACCAACATGGCGGGCGCGAAATGTTTACCGACTGCCTCCAACGACGGCACACCCACGTCAAACCAACAAAGCCAGCCACCAAACGCTAACGAACGGCGAGTTTTCGCACAGCGTAGCACTGTCATGGACGCACACACACACACGGAAGACATATACGGGAACATCGGCGTTAATTACGACACCTTGACGTCGTTATCAAGGTGATATTCACGCAAGCTGAACGTAGTACGTGCGTTCAACCAAGGAGTGCAGAGAGCTCTAACTGCAATGAGCCACAGCAGTCACCCATAAACGACGCACGAAACACGAAATTAGTATTGACCTTCCCACTATCGATAGCTTTCCCGTGACGTCCCGGACGCAGCTCTTCGCCGTACTACAAACCATCAATTCATTTTTTTTTTTTTAGAGAGCAGCTCTTAATGGCCCGTTCCTGCGGCGAGCGGCGGCGGCGGCGTAACCGAGCGAACGAGCACAAAAGATGAAAGAGCGAACGCGCAGCGGCAGATGAAAGACGCGAACGGCGGAGACCAATGAGAGTGGCCCCTTCCGTGACGTGCCACGCGGGAAAAATGGTTTCATGCTGACGCACCCGACCGCTCGATGCGTACTCGTACCTGGTCTCAGCCGGACCGCTCGTTTCGTGCTACCGTCTGCTCGCGTCAGCTCTTGCTGGCGCTTGTTTGGCTTGCTTGGTCTCGTCGTTCGCGCTTGTTTCGATTGTTATGGCTTTCGATTGTTTTGTAATCTGTGTGCGTGACGCGAATTGTGTAGTACTTTCTGGAAGCCAAGCGGCACCGCAGCGGTACACTGGAACCTTCGACGAGTCGCGCTTGACTCGCAGATCAGATTTTCGACGACTGCCGACCCTGCTACATGTCTCTGTCAAATTGTTTGCCTAAATATATCGCGAGATGAAAACATGTGTAGACCTGCGCTCAAATTTCGCATTAGGGAGTATCGTAACCGTCGGTGAATTTTTCTGAGATGTCTCGTAAGGCAACGGTGGTTGAACGCGCGTCACCCGGTCCCCACAAGTGCATTCTCACATACGTCTTCCGGCGTTGAGGTGCAGCGCCTAAACGTTGCACACGTACGCTACGAGCTCTACTACTACAACAACTCGGGTTCCGTAACCATAACCCGCTGACGTGGGCTGCTGAAGCTTCGGCGATCCCGTCTCCTCCCTTGTTGACACGGCGTGAACGAGACAGCAACGACGCCAAGGAGCCAGAGGGGACGAGTCTGACGGAACGCTCGCAGTCACCGGCATTCTGACTCACCAGACAGACAACGCGCCGACGCCGCGACAAGCTATTGGGTGCATAAAAAAAAAAAGAGGGGCACCCGTGCAGACATCTAATCGCCTGCCGACTCGAAAGCAGCAGCGGCACGCCGACAAGCACAAGCTGCGTCAGCCGTGGCAAAACAGCACACGACGAGGTAAAGCGATACAACTTGCTGCACCCGCTCTCCAAGCATCGCAGAGAGCGATTGTATTGTTTTAACTCTGTATATAGGGTTATGTATCCACACAGAACCCTTTCTGTGGGATTCACCGCGCTGGTGGTGCCTGTAACCGAACGCCACGTGACCACTGCAAGTGATGCAAACGAGAACTTTTCTAAGACTAACACATATGTTACACTTATGTTCTACGCTTGTGCAATAAACGAAATCTGGAGGACCTCAGCCGCAATTGAAAACCTAAGCCACCTGCCCAATACACCGGAAATAAAATGCAGCAGAGGAACAAAGATTCACGAGATGCCCACTATAAGGATCACGAGACAATCGGTGATCCAACACCGAAGTGAAAAGTTATAATATCAGAGTGCGTACGGAGCATTCGACTAAAAATTTGACGTCAAGGGTGCTGAGGGACAAAATTCAAAGAGGGAGAAGCAAACTTCATTTATGCACAAACTGAAAAATATTTAAAAAGTACAATTCGACACGCGCTTCAAGCTCTTCAGGTGGCTTTTCAAAGTCGACTGCGCGCACCACTGAAACACTGACAGTCGGCTTCTGGCATATCTCGCTCGTTGAGCGTTAGTGGCGTCACATTAAAGCCTAATCGCTGAAACCAAAGTACGTAGGTGCCTACGCTGAAACTTTAGTTTCCTCCAGGCATCAGGCTCGAAAACGGCGCTGGCTGCGAAGTCAACCAACTTAGCAGAATAAAAATGGCGGGACGGCTTGGCCGCTTCATCTGGATTTGTCTAGCACCACGACGGCAATGGCGATCCAAACAAGCCCGGCGTGAGTGGCTGGACACGTTACACTGAAATCGCTTCGCGAAACTCTCATTGGAGAATGTATTTCTCCCGATAGGCAGTGCTCACGGCATGGCGCTGATGCGCAGCTTGTTATCCTGAATGTGCAGAAGCCGCCCCAACGCTAGTTTTCAAGGAATTTCAGGCAGTCTTAAGGGCTATTCAATATCTTCCCAAATTCAAGAGCGTTTTTTTTTTTTTCCAAGATTTCCAAGAGGTGTACGAACCCTGTTTAATACGCTAAACGCTGCAGCCTCTTTCTTGGACGCTGTCACGAGGATATTTTCCCTGCCGTTCAGGAATTCTATTTGTTTCAAGTTGGCTTCCTTGCTAAACTCGGCACATTACAGTCACTTTTATTTTCCATTTCCTTCGACGTTTGCCCCAAATGCGTATCCTATATGCTTCCGAGACACAATGCATTTTTCCCAATCGCGTCCGATTCTCGGCCAGTCGGACACAACAGTGCGGGAACGAAAAGTCACTTGGTGTATGAGCCACTAATAACTCGTGATACGCGGAACGAGCGCAGATAGCTTCGCAGCAATCAGAGCTCTCCTCGCAAACTAGGTCACAATTGCATACGAACATGCGTGAAACAATGCGACGGGTTCATCAGTGAAAACGTACGCCCCACGAAAAAAAAAAAAAAAAAGGGGGGGGGGGGGGGCAAGTTCCTAGGCCTCCTTCAAAACAAGAGCTGGCTTTGATATATAGCGCCACGTCGTGGTACCCCGAAACAACGTTTTGTTCGCCGTTCCGGCCTCTAGCAGTTGTGTGATGTGGAAGGTCGAGAGACAGCGCGAGCTCCACGATGTTCTATAGCGCACGGGGAGAAAGAAGCAACACTATGGGGGCCGGTGTTATCAGTTCCCATTTTCCTTCGACCTTATTTTACGCGCGCTTTCCTAGCGTATCACACGAATTCCACGGGAGACAGACACCACCCGGTCCTTTTTCCGACGCAACCTCCGAAACCAGCGAGTGCGTCTTTTTACTGCTACTGAGGGCGCCTTTGCAATCTGCAGTCGGCGAGGCACACCGCTTCAGAACGACGATGGAAAAGAATGGAAGCTACACGCTGGAAATTTTTTCCAGGGGCTTTAGGGAGCGCGATCACGCAAACACGTGCCTCGCACTCTTGTCAGCTCGCTCTCGAGCGCTATTGAACACGCGTCGCAACTTCCACCAAGTTGTGGGGTTTAACGTCCAGAAGAAGCTGTCTAGTGGGGCTATGGGGGAGGCCGCAACGAGGGGCTCCGAACACTAACGGATCCAGAAGACAGGAGGGGGGGCTAAGACTTAACAACTGGTTACACAGCTGTAACCACGCAACACGTATTCTAGCTCGGAGTGGTTTAGGGGCGTTCCTGCATTTCCCCACCATTGAAACACGGCCGGGAATAGACACCGCGGTCTCCGTGTTCAGCAGCGCAATGCCTATACCGAGTCATCCCGGCAGCTGCAACTTCCATGTCGGTGGCACATTACTGCGAAATTTAGGCCCAGGCGGGAATTCGGCACATCCACTAGAGAGAAATGCACCAGCGGCCAATTAACGTCGAATATACGCGACAAAAAAAAAAAAAAGAAGGCAGCAACAGGACAGCAGGTGAGTCAGGGGGGCACCGCCATGCTTTTGAGCTATCGAAACAGCGCCGCAAGGACCCGGACAGACACTCCAACGCACCCCCCGCGAAAAAAAAAAAGACCGTTCCGGCCGCGTAATGACTCGAGTGCTCTCGAAGCATATACTTAATACCACCTCGCACAATCCCGCCACGAAGTGCTTCACGGCCCGTGATTGCCCCGCCCCGCCCCGTCTTCGCTCGCAGTGCACGTTCAGCGTCTCCTCTACGACAGCGCCGCCGTGCGCGAACGCACTATCCTGCACCGACGAGCCGTTACGCGCGGCCCCGCGCCGCAACAGCAGCAAGCGACGGCCCGAAGAGCACACGCGCGGCCAAATTAAGCCGTACAATAAGACTGCAACAAAACAGCTCCGCTCGTAGTGCCGCTCCATAAAACACACCTCGGGAAGAGAGAGGAAAAGGCCGCGGGATGGGCAGGAGAACGTCATGCATCGCTCCCGCTCCGCTATGCACGTCCGCCCCCCCCCCCCCCCCCCCCCTCGGCTGTCCCTTCGCGCGTCCACCTCACTCTCTCTCATTTACAAACACGCCCCTCTCTGGTGACGACAGACTACTACTCCGCTGCGTGTCACAACCCCCGAAAGAACTGCGAGAGAGTATATACGCGAGAGAAAAGAAGAGAACAGAGGCTCGCGGAACGTGACACGCAAACAATAGGACCGCTTTCGCAGCAACACGGGACACGAGAAACGCAATCCGCGGTCCGTCCCGCCGGGGCACCCACCGTGTGCACGCACGCATGCTGACGCGCGCACACCCGCAGCGAGGCGGGGCGGCACGCTACTACGACAGCTACGACGCGGCGCGGGCGACCACAGGGATATGCGGCAATTTGCACGGCGCCGAGACAGATCACTCTCGGCCGACAAAACGGCGCAAACAGCCAGCGATCGCACGAACCGCACACTTTTTTTTTTTTTTTTTGGAAATCGCGGTATACCGCACCTGTGCGCACCCAAGCCGTCGTGTAGCAACAACCGGACAAAGAGGGAACGGGAAGGAAGAGAAATTAAAAAAAAAAAAAAGAGACCGCTTAAGCTTCGCCTTTAAGAGTGGAATGCGATAGCATTCAAAGATCCCTGAATGCTTGCTTCCCGGCAACTGCAGCTTTCTTTTTTCTGCACCTTCGCCTCTGCGCGCCGTTGCCGTTTTACGCTGCCGACGAGGCGAGCGCCATCTGGGTGGTGTTTTGCAAGGAACTACCCGGGCGCGCCGCTGTTGGTATGGTAGAAATGCTGGAAAAGGGTTTCAGTTTCCTCGTAACAGAATCATGTTTTCTCGTACATTCAAATTAAAATCCGACGCAATCATGTCTTTAGGTTGTGGTTAAAGGGATACCGAACAAAAATATGAAAAAGAAAATGCAGAAAGCATCGCAGTTCAACTCGGAAGACGCGACTGTTCCGATAGGCAGTGTCATTTCACATTTTTTTTTTTTTAACGGACGGCTGCATTTTTGGTGGATTGCGAGCGCGCGGCGGCTGCACGCCGGCAAGCGCGGGGCCGCGCGCCGACCGCCGTGACGTCATGCGTACCCGCTTCTAACAGCAGCAGCAGGCATTGTAACAAGCCGCTGAATATTGTTTCGAAATTGTTCGCGTTCAAGTTTCTGAACAGTGTACAGAAACAAGGCGGCGATTTGCACGTTGTGTCGGCAATAATGAATATACACACGCCGATACAGGCAGTCGACCTTTGCGCAACAGCGAGCGTACGCATGACGATTCGGTATACCAGTGAGTTACGTGAAATAACGTAAAGAACGCAGCGTACCGCTCGGCGACATGCCGCAGTTGACATTGAAACCTTTCTTCGAAACGCTGCCGTGGCATCGGATAGATTTGTGTTCGACTGTTCAGCTGCGCCCTATCACACTCACTCGGTTCGCCTAACGAAAGCATTGCTAATGAAGCGTGCCTCAAATAACGCGTTAAGCAGCAGGGAACAAGACGCGACTGCGGCCGCGTGTCTCTATCGTTTGTCGACGCAACGGGGGCTCGCCAAGCAAACTCGAACAGCGGCAATCATTCCACCACGCGAGGAAAGAACGAAAAAAATAAAAACAAAACCCGCGCAAGCCGTCTAGCTCCAGTGCCGTTCGGTTCCATCTCGCGCGGGTGAAAAAAAAAGAGAGAGAGAGAGAGAGAAAGAGACTGCCCCGCAAATCGTGCGAGGCATGCAAATGAGTCCAGGTCCATCTAAGCGCAGTGGCCGCAACCGGTCCGCCACTGCGCGCGCAGCGACACTGTATACGAAACGAGCGCCACGCGCCGTTCTTCAATTAAGAGGAGAGCCCGTAATCAGGGCTCGGAAACAAATACGGACCGCCATATAGAAAGCTAACGAGGCCCCACGCTGGTCGCGACACACAGTGACAAATTTTGAGGCCGTCGAGGCGCGGGCGCTGCTGCAATGCCTTGGGGCGAAGCGCAGCAGACGCACGTCATTCTAGTGAATGTACGCGATTTAGGTTTCCCTAAAAATTCCGCGAAAATACGCAAGGCGGAGGAAGTTTCAAGAAATGCAAAGTAGTGAGTATAGTCGAACCCGGATACATATCGAATCTGAAAGGGCGCACAAAATAGTTCGCTATGTAGGTAATTCGATATATAAAATAAAAATTGTATACAAAAATTTCACTGGGGATTTTAGCACTGTTCGTTATGCATAACAATTCGTTTTTTTGGGTTCGATATATCCGGGTTCCACTGTATGCCTACCTTAGATGGTACAGAAACACGTTTCGCGTTGCACGACTCCTAATTGGAGAGATCGACACACGAGGCACGCGAAATACATTCGTCGGGTTGAATGCCGCTGCCACGTGCCCGCAGGGTGGGAAAGCGTCTGTGTCATTGCAATAAGAGCTTCGTGCATCCGCTCCTGGTTGAAGGCGGCGCCACAAGTTGGCGCCAACGGCGCTGAGCAGCTGAACGCTCGCTCCTTGCGGCATACGTCTGTGCTGTCGACTAAGCTTGCCACGTTGAGCTTGCTGGTGCGTCACATTAAATGCCATTGGCGCAGCGCGCATATGGAGCCTTTTCGTGTTTACCGAGTTCCCGGAATACTTCCGGTTTAGCCCTCTGTAACAACGCAAGTTACAATAGCCTATATGTTTATAGGAATCTCCAGCTGCGGCACCTGTTCTGCGGTAGAGCCGGAGTGTTCGACAAGTGAAATGTTTATGGTTAAGTGCAACAACAACAAAAAGCCCATACATGAGCTCGACCCATGGCGCACGTTCTTTACACGTGAACACACCAAGAATATGTGGCTACAGTACACTATGCGAGAAACTACTTCGCTTTTCTTGGCTAACTTGGCTGTCAAAAATGACAGGACAGGAAGTATTCTATGGCCCTGAACACACTGCTGCTACAGGCCGCAGAAAAAAGGCCTATATAAGACGGGACGAAGAGGCACAAACACATTCTGCGCTACGCCCAAGAGGCACAAACACACCGCAGTTTCTGTGCCTCTTCGTCGCGTCTTACACGCGCTCCGCCAATGGCATTTAATCTATGCTGTGTTAGCACAGCGCTTCCGAGAAGTCAGTGTCAGCCGAAAATAAAACTCGGCACACACAGATACAGACGTCGAGAGCAGCACACCACCCGCTCGCCCACGCACATGATTTCGCCTCGTATACAGCAGTCGTTACTGCGTGTGCACGACCCCCGACGGCCACTGGCACAGTATTTTTTACGGTCCGGTCACGACCGCAGCCCCCGCATATGCCTACTGCACCGCCGGCCCGTTTGTATTTTTTTATTTCTCACTCTCTCTCGCTCTCTCTCTTATCTAGCTACCTCACCTCCCACTCTCTCCCCTCACAGGATCCGGTTAGGGATGGTCGATTAAATATTTTAATCGATTAACAATTAATCGTTCGTCGGTTTAGCCTATAATCGATTAATCGCTTTCGATGCGGGGCTTTTCGTCAATTAATCGATTAATCGACTTTTTTTTCCGGCGCTTTAAAAGGCTGAAACACAGTTATCTACTCACGTAAGTACCCATTATAACGTTTGAAAGGTGGAACCAGGATAAGAAATACAAGGGTATAACCTTGATAAAGAATAATGTTTGACTTCTTGAAGGCCAACTATAATTGCCACTAGGGACTAGTGAAGGAATAAACAATATACAGGGTGTTCATATTAAGTTTTACGGAATTTTTCAGAATTACCTGTGGCAGGTAGCATAATTCTTATCGTTGAGCTGAGTTATTCGAAGAGGCGGACATTAGTAGCACGAAAAATTGAAATACATATTTGACTAATTAAAAACATTGAGTAATGAACTTCTTAGTTAATTACTTTACAAACATATTACAATTAATGAATTGTTGCCGATGAGTTCGCAAGACCCACTTGAAAGGAATTTACAGGATGACACCAGTTTCGAGATATTATTTCTCAAAGTGTGGGAAGAAATACATGGGCATTCCAGTTACTTTTGTACTTCAAGGCATTTTGGTAAAAATGTAAGTGGAACAACAGCGTTTCTTTACGGCGAGTTTGATGGTGCATATCTCCGAACTGGTGTCATTCTGGAAATTCAGTAAGTTCTTGATGAGGGCTAGTTGGTTCATAATTTGCAACTGAGGTTTGAACAGCGCGAAGAAAACAAGGACACGAAGAAACAAATACCACAAACAAGCGCTTGTTTGTGGTATTTGTTTCTTCGTGTCCTTGTTCTTCGCGCTGTTCAAACCTCAGTTCCAAAATCTGGAAATTAATTCCTAGTGGATACGCCTGACAGTGGATACGCCTGTTTTCTAATGTACTAGCAGGTGTTCATCAAGGCTCAGTCCTCCGACCACTTCTCTTTTACAGCGAAAGCTGCATATCGCTAGGCGAAACGAAAAACCATTCGTCCCATGTTTCGATAAACGTCTCCATTGGCTGCGCCGTCATTACGTCGTTCTCTACGTCGCACCCAAGCGCGCGCGCCATTGGCAGCTAGCGCCGTTAGTTACATCTTAGCGAACGCGTTCCCGCCATTGCCACGTTGACGCTGCTCTGCCCGCAACGCCTCCTCCTCGGCTCGTCGTTGTCGCATGCGTTCGATATCTCGAGTTAGCTCGGCGTAGCATCCGCCCGCCATTGGCGCTTGCGTTCCACCTCGTGATTTCAACGTGGACGTTTCGTCGCAGCCGAAGCCAAAATGCCGCCCGAGAAACTCCCGCCGAAAGCGGGCGTTGCCCCGGCGAACGCGTTCCCGCCATTGCCACGTTGACGCTGCTCTGGCCGCAACGCCGCTTCCTCGGCTCGCCGTTGTCGCATGCGTTCGATATCTCGAGTTAGCTCGGCGTCGTGGTTAGCAGCGTCCGCCCGCCATTGGCGCTTGCGTTCCACTAGAAACACAAACATGCAGCCAATATTTGAGAAACGCTTCAATATATTGTCGGCATTAACCCACTGCTAAACATCGGGGCCGCACGTTTCAGCTTCGCTGGTTAACCATCTGTACGGAGTGCTTGGGCGATGTTTTTTAATCTATATTAACGATCTTCCGAACTGCGTTCTTTGTTCCATAAAGCTATTCGCAGGTGACTGTGTTCTCTACCGTAAAATTCCTAATTCTTCCGATTCCCAAGAACTGCAGGACGACCTTAACCGCGTAACTGAGTGGTGTTCTAATTGGTGCATGCAAATTAAAATAAATGCAAGGTCATGCGAATATCTCGTAACACTGTCATGCACACGTACTTTATTAATGGTGTACCTGTGACGTCAGTTACTTCTTACAAGCATATCAGCCTTCACATATCAAAACCTTTCTTAGCATTCGCATATTGGCTATGTTGCTAATAACGCTAACCGTATGTTTGGTTACTCGCGCCGTAATTTTAGCTCTGCCCCTTCGTCCCTGAAGCTAACTCTTTACAAAACTTTAGTTCGCTGCAAATTGGAGTATGCTTCAGCCATTTGGGATCCGACTCAGTCTTCATTAGTTTCTACTCTAGAAAGTATTCAAAACCGCGGTGCACGCTTTGTCTTATCTAATTATTCTCGCTATGCAAGTATCTCATCAATGAAATGAACTCTTAACTTACCTGATCTTTCGTCACACCGCAAATGTTCCCGTCTTTCCCTTTTTCACAAAGTTTTCCATTTGAACCCTCTTCTAAAGAAACCCTTCTTGCCCCTCCGTCTTATATTTCGTACTCATAGTAAAAACCAGTCAAAAGACGAAGGACAGAGAATAGACGTGGCACACACGACGACTGGTTTTCCAGTCGTCGCGTGTGCCACGTCTCTTCTCTGGCCTTCATCTTTTGACTGGTTTTACTATTCAGTATGTACCAACTGACCCAGACAGCTACTACTTATATTTCGTCCCGCCCTGACCACAGCCTTAAAATCGGGGTGACATTGTGCCGCACAAACGGTACAGTGACTCATTCATCCCTAGGACAAGCACGGACTGGAATCGCGTTACCGTATCAGTCGCACTCATCACCGACTCTACCAACTTCAAGACCACTGTTCGAATGCATATTGTTAATATTTTTGGTTTCTATTTTTGCTGCATTATTTTTTGTTTTTGACTCCACTCCTTTCTGTAACGCGTTCGGGCCTGGAAAGTACGTGAAATAAATAAAAATAAATTCACCGGCTGCAATTAGTAAATTTCATATACGTCGTAATTAATTAACTATGAAGTTAATTAGTATATTTATTAATTAGCCGAATATGTGTTTCAATTTCTCGTAATAATGTCCGCCTCATCAATGATAACATTATGCTACCTGCTACAGGCGATTTCTAAAATTCCATAAAACTTAAAAAGGAACACCCTGTATGTTAAAAATGGCACTTACTGAGGAGGGTGGGCGTGGAGGAAGGAGAAATTAGAAGAGAGCATTGCATCACGACTGACATCAAGAAGTAACGGCCCAACACGTGATCGCCACATCAGAGCGCGCGGTAGGTTTAATGCTGCCGGCTGCAGGGCAGCAGCGCAGCTGAACGGGTGCGCACCGATTAGAAACTACTGCGAACCAAACATTATCGGCCAATACGTTGTCTCTCAGGGTCACGTGCTGACCCTATATTGCGAGGTAAACAGCGAAGGAAATGGCTTGTCGATGAGTTCGCTTTCCAAGACTTGCTGCCTCACGTAATGATCTCCTAGTTCATTTCTTCCTCCACGGGGGGCGGCCTCTCTCCGGCCCCAGGCAGCCTATGTGACGTGTGCTTAAAGCGGGGAAACGCTTGGCCAGCTCGACATGACTCGGGAAAACAGTCGACAGTCGCTCTCGGTCTTCGCAGCCGCGCTGTCGTTGCTCGTGCTCCGCATTCTATAGTACGATTTCAAAATTTTCACGCCACTTTAGTCACTGTCTGGAAAACGATTAATCGAACTGCTTTCATCGATTAAACCGATTAATTAAAGGTAGACATCGATGACGATTAATCGTTTTGCGGCGTACTTTTCGTCGATTAATCGATTAATCGTTCATCGATATTACCATCCCTAGATCCGGTGAGACACCTGGCTCCAAGACGGAAGCAAAGCGACGTCAGCCGCAGTCTCTCCCAAACGCCGGCCGGCAAAGTGAGGACCTCTAGAAGCAGCTAAAGGGTCAACCACATGCAGGCGTCTTACGAGCGTCAACGCCGAGCCGCGCTTCCGAAACGGCAGACGCAAGCATCCGTTCTGGAATACTCCGGCTTCTCCTAGGCCCTCGAAGACTGGCTGTCCGCGCTCACAAGTTGAAAAAAAAACTACACGTACGCCAGAATTGCGAAGTGCCGTACGACCATTTTTGGCAGCGTCACCACACTCGACCATTTGAGGCTGCACTCTGCGACGCCTTTCTTGTTCTCAGAATCCGTAGACCGAGCACTCATGGTCGCGGGTGTACGTGGTTACAGAACGCGGCTTCCGCTATAGCCGACCTTGCCATATACAGAAGCGCCGTACGCGGTGACCAGTTATAGGATGCCGACAGTATAGCAATGGCCAACATTCGTTGGCAAAGACCCTGTCCAACAAAATTCACAAGGTTGCAATGTGGGCTTGTTGGTAAGGCGTCTTGTAGGGTGTTTTGTTGGTGGGGCATTGTTGGAAGTTAGCGCCGTGTGTGTCTTCTTTTGTCCTGTCCTTTAATCGCGCTACCGTAAACCCTCCAAGAGGGTACCCTAGGGTGTCCAAGCCCGCTGGCGACCCTGCAGCAGCAGCATAAAGCCCGCACGAAACAGTACTTTTATACCTATTTCGACGCGTCTAAAAACAAAGGTTTACTAACACCGAATAGCGAAAACAAAAGTCCGCAAGGCACAATCGAGAATCCCCCCCCCCCCCCCCCCCCCGAAGTGCCTGCCTCTCATGGTACCACAGTAGTCGGGTCCTTCCGCAAAAGAAAACCTGCCCTTCCACGTCCGCGAAAGACCGTCGTGTAGCTCGGCGGCCCGCTAAGTGTATATTCGCCACACGCATACTACTACTATATGCAAATGACGCACGCTCAGTGCTGGCGCCAGTGACCAATGTGCACGAACCCCCCGGCGGAACAGACACGGGAGGCCGAGAGGCGTGAGCGGCTATTGCACGAACGCGGAAGTATATATCTATAAGTCAGAGTCCAAAACACGCTGCGACAACACAGCGACGGGTTTATTACTGTTTGCAGGCGTATGTATATTGAAAGACGGAAGACGACCTGTCCCCGCGACAGACAGCGCTAGCAGACCCATTTATTCGCAGGCACGGCCCAGGCTCAAGCACGAAGAACAGGGATGATTATGGCTATATACAAATGAGAACGATGAAAACGCATTAAATGTGCTTACAATATATATATATATATATATATATATGTGCATAGAGAGAGAGAGAGAGAGCTGACCAAACATTTGTTTCGAAACAAAGGGCGTCTATATAGATAGCGCGCAAGTGGCGAAGAGTTCGGGCGAGTTGGTAACAGTTGACTCAAACGGTGAGGGCCCTTTCACCACCCCCCCCCCCCCCCAAAAAAAAAAAAATTATCTTTTTTTTTAATAGTACGGGTTTGGCACGGTGTCGAGAGTGAACGGTGGGCGGAGATCCGAGCAAACTAAAGGGTTCCAACAATAGGAAACACGTCTGCATCCCAACGACGCTATTCACCAGAGAGAAATCACCGCGACGTGGCAATCGATAACCACGCTGACGCCGTTATCGGCGCTTGCGCTCAGTGAACTGGTTTAAGAAGGAAGGGGATACACAGGCACAGCCCATGGGTTCCCGGGTGCAGAACGCGCATCATCCCGGCTCTGCGCAGCGTATGCACGCCCGAGCAAATCAAACATTAGAATAACAAGGAAAAAAAAAAAAAACAGCCAAGCGAAGGAACCGAAGTGGATCAACCGAGCGACCCAAGGAAACGAAAGAAAAAGGCACAGCAGCAGGAGAGACCGCCCGTAAAACGCACCCGTTACGCCCGCATCGTGAATACACGTCAGACAAGCCTCTGGGTGCGTATATACGAAGACGGACAATGGCCAAGAGTGCAGGGCGAACCCGCAATGGAAATCAAAGAAAAAAAAAATAAAGAGGAGGAGAGTGCGAGAGTACCTCGACATGCCGGACGAGCGACGTCCGTTCCCCTCTCGATCTCGCAGGAGAGCTCTGCCACGAAAGCATCGTCTTTTCTTTCTTTTCTTACCTTTTCGTCTCTCTCTGGCTACTCCTTCAGGGGTCCCTGAATTATGGCCGAAATTATCCGCGCTCCAGTTAACACGCGGCCGCGCCGCCCAACCGACGCCCGACACCACCCCTCCCTCGCTCGCTCACCCACGCTCTCTTACACTTCCTTCAGCGAGGAACCCCGTACATACCCAAACCCCTTCCGACAACGACGACCACAAAAGCGACAGGGGGAGGAACACACACACACACACACACACACACACACCACACACACACCCACACACACACCAATTGCAACACAGAAGGAGGCTAGAATTCACGGAGTAAAGATGGCCAAAGAATAAAGGACGAACAGCAAACACTATACCTTCGAGTAGGAAGAAGAGGAAGGAAAATGAAAAGAAAGAAAGAAGGAAGAAAGAAAGAAAGAAAGAAAAAAAAGAAAGAAAAGAAAGAAGGAAAAGAAAGAAAGGAGGTCTTCGAGATGCCCATTTCGTCTTTCACGAGCCGTGCGCGTTTCAGGCGCAGTATAGGGTTGGAGAAACGAGACGATCGCAGGCACGGTGGGGCTCCTCTCTCTCACTGACACATTCGAAGTAGAGGCCTGGCACGCTGGGATCCCGTTAGTAAAGCTGGGGGTGAAAGAAGCGAGAAGCACTTCTCGAACAAGCATTATTCTGCCCGCGCACAAAAAGAGGTCTTCGTGAACTGCAGTGCCGATTGCCGAGACTAATGCGGGGGGCGCTATATCGCGCAATATGCACATTATAACGCGCGAGCGTGTTGGTGGGACAAGATGAGCGCGCACTCTCCTTACGTTCACCTTTAGCCTGGCTGTGCATGTGAGCGCGCGATGCGTATAAAACGCATCCGCGGTATATCTGGTACCAGCGAATGCATGCATAACAAGCTGCCCTTCGTGCGCGTGGGGTGGCGATCGCTGCTGCAGTCACACTATACAAGGCAGATAATATAGCGACTGAATGACACAGGTAGTGCGCTCGCGCACGAGAACGCCGAGATGAGATATCGAAAAACGGGAAGCGATGTTTTCGAGACAATCAGGCCCCGCGGTGCGAAACTGCTAATAGAGAGTCTTTAGCTAGGGGACGCAAACCCAATGTGGGTCCTTAATTCGCGCCCCTTTTGCGCTCGCTTCGGGTTCTTTTGTGCGCCCTGTGGTTGGCGTCCCCCCTAAAGCTCGGATGGACTTGCGTCCCCTAACCTAAACAATTAGCCGCAAGAGCGGGTCGACTACACAACCGCAGGGAAGCGGAGCTGGTTTATAGCAGGCGTCGGCAATAATGAGTGATCCGCGCAGACAGGCACGGCATGTCCGAAGAGGAAGCTTGGTCGCCGCAAAACCGGCTACACAGTTTTCCCGCCGAAGGAAAATGCCAAACGGGCGAGTTGCGAGGCAAGGCAGGCGCGACGGGCTTGATTTTGCTTCATCGCCCACTCGGGTGGCAAAGCCAGCGTATATATATTACACCGGCGGCACCTGAAGGTATGAACCATTTCAATTGGTTTAACGAAATCCGAGTCGATGTGTAACACGACGGCCGCAGATCAGGCACTGTCCAGACAAGTGTTCCTTCGCTTGCAACAGACCGGACGGTAAAGGTTGCAAAAAACCCAAAGTTTCGACTAAACAGAATACCGCGAACGGTTTGGAAAGCTAAATTGTCCCACTACTGTCTTATAAAAGAAGAAATGCATGCCCCAAACCACGTATTCATAATCATTGACGCTGTACGCGAACATACCGGTTTATGTACGAGACTCCCGTGCGTTGGCATGGGATTATTTGATATGAGAGTTCTGCGGCATAGGGTACTTTAAACAGGGTGGTGG